>NC_062218.1:108157496-108462139 GCF_902686445.1 Sciurus carolinensis | reverse complement strand
CATTCATTACCTAATCATTAAAGGGCAGATGAGACTGAGAAATGGACTTTTTTCCATTCAAGGATGATAATGGTCATAATGTGGCTTTCTTCCACTGCCTGCTCACGTGCCCTCTTTGGCAGAGAAAGAAGTGAAGTTAGACAGGGTGCAGCTGGACTTGCCCGTAACTCACAGCTGCTTCTCTCTCTCCACAGCTGCTAATCTGGGCATGGTTGAGGGACTGCGACAGATCGCCATGTTTCATGGGAAAATATGCTGAGGAACCCCGGCTGGAGGACCTCTAGGGAGAAGGAATGCAAGCTTACCTGGTTTCTGGGCCACCCTGGGCCCAGGGCTGGGGCTGGGGCTGGGGCTGGCTGTCATCACCTGCTGGGCCTTCACCACGTTCCAGTCCTGGTTGGCCCTGTTGTCATGCTGGGACCCCCCTGGTGCTTCCCTGGAACATCTGGGTGGCTGGATGCCCAGGGCTCTGGGCAGCTGTGGCAGCCCTTGCGTGGCTCTCCAGGCAGAGTTGCTGCTGCCGCTGCTGCTGCTGGCCACCTTGTTCTCTCCCTGGTCCATGGGCCCCACCTCTCCCTGCAGGCCCTCCTCACTGCTGCTCTCCTCGGCCTCCAGCGCCAGGCACCTGTAGCTCCCATCAGGGATCTGGAAGGTGCAGGGGGTCAGCCTCCCTTCTCCAGGCCCGAGGGGCTGTGGAGGGAAGTGAGGGCCCAGCATGAGGCTGCCTGTCCTGATGATGCAGAAGAGTGGGCACTGGCCTTAGTCTGGGGCAGCCTGAGTGAGCACTGCTCTTGGCTCCTCTCGTCCTCTGGCTCTCTGCAGATCCACCTTCAGAGAGTTGGGGCGAGGTCCAGCTGAGAAGTAAGGTAAGTCCTTTCTGGGCTGGATGAGGAGGCGGGCCCCCAACACCTTCTTCTTAACCCTTCTTGACCTCTGGAGTGGGAGGTCGCTTCAAGAAGATCTATCTGTACAAAGAGAAAAGGAACGGCACATGAGACAGCTCATCAAGTGTTTTGGGTTGAATTTCTGAGACCTGTCCATCTGCGGGTGGGCCAGAAAACTGACTGGGTTTCGGGGTACGGGCCTCACATGTGCACGGGGAAGGGTTGCCTAAGCCGCCATCATTCAGCATCCTGGATCGGCACCATCTATTTGTGCTATCTGACACTCTGTTGACTTAATATTTTCCTTTGATCGACTTTAAATAACTTACTTCTATTACTTTAGACTTTCTTAAGCAATAATTACAGAGGGACCACAAGTATATTGAGCTAAGTCATTTCCCCCCCACCCCGATTCACATTAAATAAATACCTAGTTATTTAAAAATATTTATCTGGGCACCACCAAGAAAGAATTCTTTCATGTCCCACCAGAAGTATATACACCTCAGGAATCACAGGAACAGCAGGTGAGGATAAGAGACAGGGGACAGTTTTATGGTTGAAATTGGAATGTCCCTCAAGGGTTCATGTGTTGAAGGCTTGGTCTCCAGCACAGCAATATTCTTTTTTTTTTTTTTTTTTTTTTTTTTTTGTACTGGGAATTGAACCCAGGGGTGCCGTATCACTGAACTATATCCCCAGCTCTTCTTATTTTAAGACTGTGTCTCACTAAATTGCTGAGGCTGGCCTCAAACTGGCAAGCCACCTCAGTCTCCCAAGAGACTGGGATTACAGATGTGCACCTCTGCACCTGGCTCCCAATGCAGCAATGTTCAGAAGTGGGACTTTGGGGAAGTGAGGGCTCTGATCTCATCTGTGGTTGAAACCTTGATGGATTCATGATTGGATGGTATTATTGGGAAGTAGTGGAAACTGTACCTAGAAGAAGGGAGTGTGTTCCTTGAGGCTGTGCTCTTGAGGACTCTTTTTCCCATACACTTTCTCTCTCTCTCTCTCTCTCTCTCTCTCTCTCTCCCCTTTCTGACCTCCAGGAGGTCAGCAGTTGTGCTCCACCATACACTTTCTGGCATAATGTTCCAGAGGTCTTAACACAGGCTCAGAGCAATAAGGCCAGCTGACCATGGACTGAAACCTCTAAAACCATGAACCAAAATAAAGCTTCCCTCCTTCAGTTTTCTCAGGTATTTGTCCCAGTAGCAAACAGCTAACTGAGGCGGGGCACCATGATGTGCTTATATGCTCAGGATCTGAGTTTGACTTGTGATGGTCTCTGAACCTCCACTTCCCCACCTGTAAAATGGGTATTGTAATACAGGTTGATCATCCCTAATCTGAAAATCCAAAATCCCAAACATTCCAAAAAAATAAAACTTTTGGTGGGGGGTGGGGGTGGGGGAAACAGGATACCACAAGTTCACATTCCACGCCTGACCTCATGTGGGGGTCACAGTCAAAACATAGGCATACTAAAAATATTGTGTAAAATCTTATTCAGGCTACATGTGTATATGAAACAAAAATGAATTTCAGTTTTAGACTTGGGTCCCCTCCCCAAGATGTCTCATTATTTTTATGCAAATATTCCAAAATCTGAAAATATCGGAAATGCTACTGGTTCCAAGTTTTTCAGATAAAGGATACTTAAGTTATCTCTCCAGGGTCACATTGAGGGTTAAACTGTCTCAGTGTTACAGTGAGGTTTAAATGAGAAAATGCATGCAGAGGACTAAGCACAGTTTCTAAGGCATATCTTTGTACATTTTGGCTATTCTCTCATTCCACAAAAAGTTCTTAAGCTCTTATTCTATTTCAGATACCATAAAAATTCGTGGGGATATAGTGAGGATAAAGAAGATATGGTACTCGGGCTCATGAGCCTTAGAATCTGGTGGGAAGAGCTGTGAATGATAATAAGGACAATAATAATAATAGTATGATTATTTATAAACATTATGAGTGATGAGAGTCAGCAGAGAAGGGACATAGGCTTCCTGAAGGGATGGATGGGAGAGGTACTTGGGCGGAAGAATTGGCCGGGGCTGGAAGCAGATGGAGAGTGGGTGTGGAGGAAGGGGGAGGAGTCCCGGATACAGTGCAGGTCCCCAGCTCTGGTGACAGAGTGATTTTGTTAATAGAGATCAGGAATACACGGGAAGGAGCTGGTGTTCAGTGGAACATGGGAAGGAGCTGGTGTTCAGTGGAACAGGGAGATGAGATTGGTTTTTTAATTTCCAGGGAAGGTGAGCAGTGGGTTCACGGATCAGGGAGAGTTCCAGACTGGGATGGAAGGTTTGGAAAGCATTTGTGGAGGCACAGAGCGGAGGCAGACGAGATCCCCTAGGTTGAGCAGGTAACACTTAAGACAGGGCTCAGCGCCGATTGTGCTTGGGAGGAAGCCTTGGAATGAGCAGGTCCCCATGGTTTAGCTGTGCGGACTCTGGATCTCATGTATCCTATTGGAAAATGGGGAGAGAGCCACCTGCCATGAAAGTCTGTGAACGTGAATGACCTCAGGGCCGGGACCAACCCTCGTCCCTGAGCAGAGGTCAGGAGCCCCCGCCCACCGCAGCAGGCTGGGTGGAGGCATTGGCTACTGGTTGGGGCTGTGCCAGGAAAGCATGGTAGGCAGGCGGGGAGATAAGTGCATTACCAGGCCCTAGGGCAAATCAGAGCCAACCAGGGGAAAGGCAAATATACGTCAGTCAGAAAGATAACCAGGCACCTGTTAGAGCAGCCGCTGCAGCAGGAATCAGGAGAAAGCAGACAGCCTGTGCTGGAAGCAGGGAAGCTCCCAGTACTGAACACATCCCCGTCCTGGGTTACACACTTAGGTTATTGCCGTGAATTCTCACAAGCCTGGAAGACAGGCACTGTATTATTACCTCATCTCAGAGGTGAGGAGGTTGAGGCTCAGACAGGTAAAGCAACACAGCCATTGAGGGACAGGGCTGGCACTGGAGCCTAGCTGTGTCACCTTGACAGTAAAGCTGGAGCAGGGACAGAGGAGATGGCAGCAGGCCCGCAGTCCTCTCCTGGAGCACTCTCACTCACCAGCTGCTGCCACACATTTCCAAGATCTTAGCCTCTCTTGAAGGGCTGGGAGATTTCTGAAGAGACCTAAGTGGCTGTGTGATCTTGGGCAGATGGTCTTGCACTCTGGAGTCAGTTTCCCCAAGGGCACAATTTGGGGTGGAGACAGACGGTGCTGGAGGGGCCCTGGGCTCTGGCGTTGCAGGATCCCATGATTCTAAGCTCTGGAGTCACCCACCCCCATCACCACCACAGCCAGATGGCAGGAGGCAGAGGGAGTGGGTGAGGGGAGGGGGCAGGGCTCTCCAACTCCCTGCAGGGGCCTCGCCTCACTCTATCCCTGCTTCTGTTTTGCTGTATTTGACAGTGGCCACGGTTTCCAGGAAAGAAGAGAGAGGCAGAAAAGTTAACTTTCCGCCACCCACACAAATATTTTTGGCTGGCGTCGTCTTCAGGCTGCCAAGCCAGGAGGGAGGGGTTGGCAGGAGCACTCCAATTCAAGCCTCCCTCCCATGGTGGGAGGACTCCCAACCCTGCTGGCGGGTGTGGGCAGGCCCTGCACGGGCCTGAGCCCTGGAACATCCACCCTTGGTGCCCAGGACTCAGTGATAATGGTAACTGCCACTTCCAAGCATCTGCAAGGTGCTGGGCCAGCCCCAGACCTTGTACTCCTGTGAGGCAGGTGGACGAGCACTGTCTACAGGTGAGGAAACTGAGGTACAGAGAGGAAAACATGGGGGTGAGGGGTAAAGAGGGGTGTGTGACTCAAGTTCGCCGGAATCTGTTCTCCTACCCGCTGCTCTCTCTGGCTGTGAACTCTGTCTCCAGGGACCCCCATGGCCCCCAAGGCTGCTGAGCTCAGATGGCAGGCCTATCTGGGGGAAGCAGTCTCCTCAGTGGGCAGGAGAGGACCACCTCTGACCTTGGCAGAAATGGGAGAGCGTCCTTCCAAGCTCTGATTCCATTTCTACCCACCTGCATACCCCTCATCTGACCTTGGGCTCTAAAACTCCTGAACTTTGGCAATCAGGGCTGGTAGAGCCCATGGAGCCGCTGATCTCATCTCAGAGGGGAACTCTGAGCCCAGGTTATATAAGGCATGACTCTGGAACCCAGGTTCCAGTGCAAGAGGCCCAGTTGAGCATCAGATGCCCCTTGGTCTGAGGGCCCGACTGGACATTCTGGGGCTCCTTCTGTTATTGGCTTGTGGATGGGTGGGTCCAGGGATTGTGGCCTGGGACCCTCACATTCTTTCCACTGCTCCTTTTGGAGTGGGGGAAAGACACTGGCTTGGAGTCAGACTCAGGTTCTAATTCTAACTCCACCATCCGGTGGCTGCCTGATCCTGGGCAAGTGCCTTATTTTTCTGAGCTACAGTTTCTCTGCAAAATAGGGTTTAAAATTGGGCCTGCTTCCCAGGGTTGTTGCAGGGATTAATAGAGAAAACATAGGCTCATTGCAGCACCTGGCAGGGAGTGAGAAGGCACTGCTGTGTGCTTACCTGCTGGGCTCTGTGGGTGCTTGGGAAACTGCTCCTTGATGCACAGGCTGCACAAGGCAAGGTCCCGCCTCCCTCAGAGTCCCCACAGGCCTGAAGAGCATGTGGCTGCAGAGGAAGCCAAAGGGAGAGAGGGGCTTGGAGTATCAGGGCACATGTAGGTACATGACAGGGGTCAGGGCATGGAGTCCTTGTTTTATCTCTCCCATTGCCCCGCTGGGTCGTGCTAGGGAAATCACAGCATCTGATTCCACATGTGGAAGACAAAAGTAGGCTGAGAGGAGAGAAGTAGCCCAGGAAGACTAGACAACTCAGTTCTTCAAAGTCCCTTCTGCCAGAAGCCTCCCTACCTGACCTCCCTCTACCTGCAGTTTCTTCCTCGTCTCTATACTATTATAAAGGTGGACCCATTTTCCCAAAGTGCAGCTCAGAATGTGTTGCTCACCTGCTCAAGAGCATTCCATGGCTCCCCACTGCTCACAGAATAAAGTCAAGTTGCCAAAAAGGGAAATGTGAATTTAAAGGCAAATCTCATGATTCTTGATTGAGGGAAATGAAGGAGGGTTTCCTTAGGAAGAATACCAACCAAGGCCCAGTGAAAACAAGAAGGTAGGGCCACTGGGTATAAATCCAGAGAACACACAGTCTTGGATAGACTGAGGCAGCTGCATGTTTGAAAGAATGAATTAGGATTGAGGGAGAAGGGGGACAGATCATGACAGGCTTCAGCGACCTGGACTCTCTCCTGCTGGCCCAAGAGACGACCTCGGGAAGAGCATTGTAGAATTGGGGAACTGGGCGAGGCCAGTCCCATGGGTTGGTGCTGACGGCAGTGAGGCTGTAGCAGACGGCAGGAGGCTGAAGCAAGGGCTGGTGTGCAGGGTTTCCTGGGAGAGGAGAATTTTGGAGAAAGCTCCTCAGCAGCTGGCACGGTGCCAGGCACATAAAACAATAACAATGATAATAGCTGATGGTCATGAAGTGTGTATTATGTCAGGTGCTATTCCAGACACTGAGTATGCGTGAACTCATCTGATCCTCATCACGAGCCTGGAAGGAAGGTGCTATTATTATCCCCATTCTACAGATAAGGAAGTCAAGCTTCCAGACCTGCCAAGCTCACCCAGAGAGCAAGTGGCCAAGTCAGGCTTCACATCCTGATCCTGATTATCCGGCTCCAAATATCACTTTAATCTACAAGCCTGTATTATCCCAGCCACAGAAGTTGTTACTGAATGAATGAATGAAAGAAAGGATGGATGAATGAGCGGAAGAGGGGAAGATGGAAGGCCAGAAGGGAGGGAAGGAGGGAGGGAGGATTCCCTCCAAAGCCTGGTACATGGTCTGGCACATTGTAGGCACTTATTAAGTGAAACAAGGAATGTGTTGGAACCCAGGGGCCAGCTGTTTATGTATCCCAGGGACGGGGGTAGCTCAGAAGAGGTTCAGATGGCTCAGGGCGCACCTGCCTCCCCCCCACTGCCAGCAGCAGCGTTAGCCTGAGGTTGTGCAAGGAGCAGTGTCTGGCCTGTCCAGTTGTCCCTGCCACCAGAAAGAGAACTTGAGCCGTCCTCAAGATTCTAAGCTGAGAGGACGTTCCCCTTTTTCTCTCCCCAGGGAAATATGGGAGGCGAGGCAGGGGCTTCCTTCCAGTGGCACCCAAGGTACGAATCCCAAGCCCTTGCTCACACCAGAACTGCCAGGCAGGAGGGGTTCAGCCTCTGCCACTACCTTGCTGTGCATTCTTGGAAGAGTCACCTCCTGTCACTGGGCCTCTGTCTGTCCAGTTGGAAAAGGCCTTGGCCGTGTGGCTGGCCGGAGCAGGGACAGCCAGGGTTGATGCTGCTCCTGACTCCTCCCCGCACCTGCTCTGTCCCACTGTCTTCCAGTGGGCAATTTCAGTCCAAGAGGGATATGCAAGGGGTGACCCCACCTTGCCAACCCTACTCCTCATCCTGCAGGATGAACTGAGGGGTGCTGCGCTCTCCCCTTCTGTCTCAGCAGCCTTCAGCAGCATTTGGCAGCCCAGCCCGCTGTGACCTCTCCTCCTTCTTCCTTCTTCCCTCTGTTCCTGTCCACCTCCTGAAGCAAAAGGGGCTGGTGTTGGATGGGCAGTATGTGAAGCTTGGGGAGCTCAGGGAGCAGCAGGAAACCCTCTCTGGCACGAGGGGGCCTTTAGGGGCCCAGAACTTCCAGCTAGCCCTCTTGGTGGGCTCAGGAGCCGTGAGTGTCAGCCAGGCTCAGTTCAGCCTCGAGATAGCTGAGCAACTTTGGATGAGTCACTTCATCTCAGTGAATGTCAGATGCCCTCTTGGCAGCACGGGGACTCAATCATTCATTTATTCCCTCGTTCACTCAGCACGCACTCACTGAACGCCTGCTATATGCCGTTGCTATTTTCAGCGCTGGCAGTACACAGTGAACAAAAGAGAAAGAAACCCTGTCCATGTGAAGCTCACATGTTAGTTGGGATGGACAGATAATAAATAAATAAGAAAGCATATCAGATGGTGCTAAATGGCATGGAAAAATAATTAAGCAGGAAAAAAGACCGGGGGTGGGAGGGTGGGGGGTGCCGTGCATCACTACTATAGAGGAAACCGTGAGAAACCTCCACAGATGCCTTTCTGGGCTTTGCTTGGCATATGTATTTCAAGTTCACTATTATGTTAAATTATCATATGCAACTGTAAAAAACATAAAATCAATATTAGGTGGCAAACTCAGAAACATAAGCCCTGCAAATCCCCGGGAGGTGTATTTCTTTAGCTACTATGCTGATTATACGATTACTCGCCACTATGGAACCTCCTTGTTCCACTATGACTATGCTGACCATTTAGGACATGATTTTTTTTTTTTTTTTGCAATCTGTATATAAACATATCATTTCACATATTAGCATTTTTTTCCTTGAGAATATTCTCTTCCAAATTCATTAAATTGATAGGGCATCTCCTGAAGAATGGCATTGTACTGTCACTGGGAAAGTTAAGTAAGTGCTCAACAAGATGCCAAGATTGTCATTGTAATGACTTTGGTGAAGAGATGGCTCAGACACAGTGAGGATGAGAGTTGCCACCTGTTGAACATGACCGTGTGCTGGACACTGTACCCACTCACAGTGTCAAATGTGGTCCTGTTGATTCCTCACAGGAGCGTTCTGGGATTACCTACTGCTATTCCCAATTAACAGATGAAGAAACAGACTCTCAGGGAGGTGAGCCTTAGCCCCTATCCAGAGCAAGGAAATGACCAAGCTGGAACCTGAAGAGTGCCTAGGACAAGGGGCGGTCACTGGAGGTCCACCCAGGGTCCAGAGAGTGGCTATCTCACACGGCACAAAGAACACCTTACTTTGGCATGACTCTGCCACACCTTCTATGACTTTGTCCATATCCCTCCATTCCTGGCTCACTGTGACCCCCACCATACAATCACAGGGCTGGCCTTGAATCTCAAACTCCTCTTCCACCTCAGGATTGCCTGTGGAACCTGGCACCTGAGGACTCGAGCCCAATCCAAATGGACTCACGGAATCCAATCTACTCACAAATCAGCTAAGTCCCATGCACGTCACATCTATTTCTGCCCTGCTGGGTTTATAAATACATGGGCTAGGGAACCAACTTCAACAGAACTGGAGAAACTGAAGTCATGGCTATAAATACAGGCCTGAGGCTAACTGGGGTCCGGTGGGTTGTGGCAGGTCCAAGGCCAGCCTGGGAAAACACACCCAGGGGTCCTACATGCCATCTCATCTCCTCCTGGCCAAGGAGGAAATGGAGGCCCAGATGGGAGGTATTTGCCCAAGTCCAGGTATCTGGTGAAAGTCAAGGGTGGGCATGAAGCATAAGACCCCTGACTCTGAGGCTATTCCCAACCACCCTCGCCCTGCCCTGTGGACTCAAATGGGAGGTAGCCCCATTGGAAACACAGCAGGATAGTATGAACTGAAACTTTTGCTGGTGCCGTATTTTATCTGTTGTATATATTGGGATTCTCAAATATTTCATTAGCTAAATGATTCTAGATTAAAAATCCAGAAAATTCCTAACCATTTCTCCTACCCACCTGATAGGACTGGCACTACCACGCTGACTCCACAGAAAATCTCTTCCCACCTCTGCACCTTGGGACATCAGTTGGTAGCTTCAAATAGGCTATGTTGGGAGTAGTTACATCATGGAAATGGGCAGATGATACAAATCAAGGCCCTTGTTTCCCTCTAGAGCACCCATTGTAGTGTTTATCAGCACAGCACTGGTTAAAACCCTGGCCAGCGACTCCCTAGCAGGCTCCTGTCCTGGAGGTCTGAACTTGAGCCAGTTCCTTTACCTTGCTGATCCTCATGGGTAATGGGAACTCTGACCACACCTGCATCACACCTATTGTGAGGGCTACCTGAGCGCGTGCCCCCAAGGGTTAGCACATAGTTCCAAACTTGCCCACACATTAAAACCACCCAAGAACCTTTCACATGTTCCAAAGCCACAGCCACACCCAGATGAGTTAAATCACAACCTCTGGGAAGAGGATCTGGCCATTGGCACCCTTCGATACTTCCTGGGTGATTCCCATGGGCAAATGACTTTGGGCACCACTGGCTGTTTGCAAACACTCCTCGGCCATCCTAGGACCATAGAGAGAAGGGGACAGTGCAGATCCCATATCCAGGCTCCATTTATTAATTCATGAGGTTTCCATTAAAAAAATCAGTATTAAATATGTGGGAGTTTTTTGTTTCTTTGATTGTTTGTTTTTGCCCTGTTAAAGTCCTAGCTGACTAAAGGCATGCAGGAACCTCAGAAGGAGATGTCTTTGCCCCCTCCTGGGCCACAGGTTTACAGACCACCTCCCCAGGAGGCCTCGATTCACGTGACACCTGGCTGGTCAGCCAGGGATATGAGGGGCCTCCATCAGCCTCTCCTCCCCTCTTAGAGAATCAAGCTTGGGCTTCCCAAACCACAGACCAAAGGTTCATGGAGTTGGCTCAGCCTGGGAGACATCAAGCTCCTGGCTTGGAGGATTAAGAATAGGGACATCAGTGTACAGCTTATGCCAAGGGCTTGGCACCTTGACCCAGTGTCTCCCTGGCCCAACAACAATCAGTGATAAAAATAATCATACAAGTGGATGACATTTATTGGGTTCTTCTTGTGCACTAGGGTATTCCATAGTAAGGACCTTGAAAGGTAATAAGGTGTGAAACTGTGCTGTCCACAGCCACATATGACATAAGCACTTGAACTGCGGCCAGTCGGAATCATGATGTGCTGTGCATAAAGAATACACACCATATTCCCAAGACTTAGTACATAAAGGACTGTTTAAAATGTCTCATGAATAACTTTTTAAAGTTTATTACATGTTGAAATGATGTTATTTGGTTTTTAAATAAATGCATTATTAAAAAATGATTTCACTGGCTTTTTATAAAACCTTTTAGTGTGACTGCTAGAAACTAAAGTTACATATGTGATCACATTATATTTTGGTGCATAGCATGGTGTAGAACCCAGGAGGGTATGTTCTCTGATGCCACACCCTGGGCTTCAAATCACATTCTGCATTCTGTCACCAGCTGAGAGAATTTGGGCAGGTCGTATGACCCTTGCCCCTCAGTTCCCTCATCGCTAGGAGTTGGATAGTAATAGTCCCTACTCCTCACAGCTGTAGTTTAAGTGTGCTGGCCATGGAGAAAGCACTCGATAAAGACTAGGGCCAGGATCAGTAGCACACACCTGCAATCCCAGAGGCTGAGGCAAGAGGATCACAAGTCCAAAGCCAGCCTCAGCAACTTAGTGGGCCCTAAGCAACTCAGTAAGACTCTATTTCTAAGTAAAATGTCAAAAAAAAAAAGGACTGGGGATGTGGCTCAGTGGTTCAGCGACCCTGGGTTCAGTCCCCAGTACGAAATAAATAAATAAGATCAGGACCCTGGACCACATGGCACTAGAAAGTGATTTTCTTGGATGGTCCCAGTAGATACAGAGCTCCCCTTCCCTGGCGGGGAACAAGCAGAGCCTGGGAAGGTTGTCCTCAGCCTTCCCCAGGCGAAGTCCAAATAAGGAACCTGGGAGGCACTGGGCGATGGTCTTTGAGGACGGCGTCCAGCAGCCATGTTAAGTGGGAAGGCGGGTGTCCCCCGCTGGGTGGGCCCTCCACTCATCCTCCCTTGCCTGCCATGTGCCCTCTTCCTTTCCCCCGTTTCCATTCTGTCCAGATGAGCATGATAAACGCCTTTAGGTGCCACTGGGCCAGCATCCCTCAGTCCACTGTGCGGAGGACAGAGGGAAGGCAGCTGTGCTCCTGCCTTCAACAACTCTAGCGGGGACAGGAGGCCATGAGGCAGGGACTGGAGTGTCTGTGATCAAGGTGGAAGGTGACAAGAGCTGCGAGAAGCTACTTAACCTCTGGCCTCAGTTTCCCCATCTGTAAAATGGGGCTAAGGACAGTGCCGGCTCCCAGGCCCTGTTGTGGAAATGAAACGAGAGGATGCAGGAGAAGCCCCAGACACCGCCCCAGGTCCAGGGTCAGGTTGGGGATGGCTGTTTACTCCATTCCTCGCGGGTGGTGCCCTATGGGTTTCCCCTGCCGTCCATTCACTAGGCAAGTGGTTCCTGAGTGTGTACTGCAAGCCGGAACTGCTCTGTGAGCTGGGAGCCCGGGCAGGGCCTGTCCTGTACTGCAGAGTGCTGGGAGGCTCCCGCCATGCCGGCTGACGTCAGAGAATGAAAAGCACTCCAAAGGGGGCAGGGCAGGAGGAGACTGTCACATCCCCTCCAGTGCAGCAGCCACCGGGTCCCTAGACCTCCTTGACTGCCTGGCATCCCGGAGGCACCCGGAAGTCCACGTGAACAGATCTCAAACAAGAAAGGCCATGGGGCGTGGGGAAGTGGGGCCGATTCTTCCTGGACACCCCCTCTGAAGGGGGAATCCGATTTTCAGTCCATCGGTGACCTGGCAGGCTGGAGCCAGGAGCCAGGGCCACAGACCTGGTTCTACCACCTCCCGGGAGCCCACCTCAGTTGCCTCAGTTTACCCCTCCGTAAGGCGAGGGGTAGACAAGGTGCTCACCAAGGGCTCCCAACTTCGGAAGCCTGTGGATCTCCCCTGCCGGAGACCCTGTCCTGGCCCTGGGGCATGTGAGCAGGGGCGTGCGGCACACAGGGACTAGAGCTGGCAGGCATGTCCAGGTGGTCATCAGCACCAGGCCCGGAAAGAGCCAGGGGTCGGGAGACACTGACTCAAGGCGGTGAAACGTCGGGTCAGGTCTTCGAACCCCCGTCATTCAGGCACCCAACCTCAGCTTGCTCCTCTGTGGGTGGGGGAGCAGATCCAAGCATTCCATCTGTAGAATCCGGTTTCGTTTGCTTGTTTGTTTTTTGGTAGAGGGGATTGAACCCGGGGCACTTAACCACTGAGCCACAGTGCCAGCCCTTTTTTGTATTTTATTTAGAGACAGGGTCTCACTGAGTTGCTTGGAGCCTCACTAAGTTGCTGAGGCTGGCTTGAACTCGCAATCCTCCTGCCTCAGCCTCCCGAGGGGCTAGGATTACAGTTGTGCCCCACTGTGCCCGGGTAGAATCCCTTTTCTATAAAGGTGAAATTTCCCTCCTGGCAGATCTCCACCCCTGTCGCTAACAATCCCTTCTTCAGAGGATGTCCAGAACAACTCATCTCTCTTCTCTTTTTCTCTCTCCCTCCAGTTAACCCTCAATACCCTCACCTATTCTGCACCAGAAAGAATTTTCAGAGCCCTTTGCATCCTGTTCACACTCCCTAAGATCAGCCCCCTCTCTCAGTTTCTCACAAGTGAAGTGAACACAACATTCCAGGAAAACCAGACCTGCACAGAGTATGACAAGACCATCACCTCCCTCCTTCTGAGACTTCTACCTTTATTAATGCAGCTAACATCAAATTCATGTTTTGTTTTGTTTTTTTTCCTTCTTTCAACAGTTACATCCCTGGTGGATCTTATTATGCTCCACAAAGACCTCACTGTACAACTGGCATTATTGTGCCATGTCTTCCACATTCCATACCTGTGTGGTTGGCATTTTTAGCCCAACGGAGGACTTGATAAATATTTTAGTTAGTGTGACCCCCTGGGGCAAGGACTCTCAGTGGAGACAGACTCAATCCTATCAAAAGAAGAATTCCCTCCCCACCACATACCAGGCTGAAATGAAATAACGGGAGGGAAGTGTGTTTTGTCAACAGTTACCTAACTTACTATTAAGGAAGCTCAGGACACACTTGTTGAGGCAATGTCTGGTGGAGAGAAGAGACACTGGACAGGTAAGGTCCAGGGGCCAGGTACAGCCCTGGGGCTGGGGCAGGGAGAGGAGAGCAGCCCGTGGCAGAGGCTGCAGGAGAGGCCTGGGGTGCGGAGGCTAGCTCAGGCCTGAGAGTTCCGCCCCCACCCCCACTTCCCCTGCCACTCTTTTTCACTGAGCCCCAGCTGAGAGGACACCAAGACATCCTGTCTTGTTCTGTCCAGGTGCTGTGACCAAGGGCAGGTCACTGCCCCCCAGGCTGGGCTTGGGAAAGGTCAGATTCTATTGCTGCTTCACAGGGCAGGGCCATGACAGAGGTGAAGAACTGATCCCCGAGCAAGAGACTGGTGCCCCGGAGAGTGGGGCAGTGGTCAGTTTGTATGTCTGTCCACATCTGGGTCTGTGTGTGCACGTGTATCTGTGTATATGTGTATATGTGCACTGTATGTATCTGTGCATACATTTTTCTGGTACCCTGCTTTGGAGTAGATGCTAAACAAACTGCGAAACCCTGGGTAAGTTTATTTCCCTCTCTGAGCCTCAATCAGGGCTAATCTCAGTGCCCACCTCATGGGGATTGTGAGGATTAAATTAATCAGTATCAGTGAGGAGTTAGAGTCTGGCCCGGGGTGTGCTCAGTACCTGGTGGGTGTTCTGGTCATTGCAGTGAAGGGGTTGATCTGTACAAATTGTTGGCACAGAGGTGCTGGAGGAAGTTGAACTAGAAGGAGCTTCAGAGCCCCCTGTTCTGGCAGCTGCCCTCCAGCACGGAGCTTCTCCGCCGTGTGTCTGCACGGGGTATGTCTGTGTATGGCTTTGTAAGTGCACATGTGCATGGTATGTATATGTGCAGATAGGAATCTGTGTCTGCGTATCTGCATACGCATGTGTCTCTGTGTAGCTGTGCTGCATCTGTGTGTCCGTGTACACATGCCTCTGTGTCTCTCTATATGTGTGTCTGGGCGTGTACCTTTGTAACTGTTGTTCTGTGTGTCTGTGATTGTGTGTGTGTGTGTGTTGTGTGTGTGTCTGAGTATGTGTGTATGTGAATCTGTGTATACCTGTGTGTATCTGGGATGTTTGTGCATCTGCATGACTGGGTGTAGCTCTGTGTTTATGTCTCTGTGCGTCTCTGTGTATGTGTGTCTCCGTGCTGCAGTGTACGTCTGCGTGTGTGTAACTGTGCGTGTGCACACTCGCGCGGCGGGGCTGGCTGGGGGTGGCCCTGGTGGTGGCTCGGCTCTTCTCTGATTGCTTTCCTCCTCTCCTTTCCAGTTCCCTTTTAACCCATTGCTGCTTCCAGGGGAGCTGGGAGGGAGGAGCTGCCAGGGAGGTGCTAGATGGGGGCCTTCCGCCCTCTCTGTAAGGTCTTCTCACCTCACTTCTCTAGTCCCCACCCACACAGGTCCCCTCCCTCGCTCAGACTCAGTTTCCCTAACTTCCTCATTCTCTTCATACCCTTTGGTCTGACCCTGTCCCCCTGTGCCTGCTCTTGATGATAATGAGGAGCACCCTCATGACTACCCACCAACCCAGAGGCTTCAGGCAGAACAATCCAGGAGGTGCTTTTGGTACTGTTTATGGCATGATCTGAGACCCCAAAGGGCTCCACTGGGGGTCCCAGGCCAGAGGCTCTGGCTGCCTGGCCTCACTGCTGACAAGGGCTGAAGCCCCACAGGGAACTGTTGGAGGGGATCAATTTGAAGGGCAAAGTCGTCCGGGTCCCCGCTCAGCTAGTGTTTGCTGAGCACCTAACTGTGTGGTCGGAGGTTTTGTGGCCTCTCTTACCCATCCCCTCATCCTGCACGGGCTGGCCTCTCCTACCTATCAGGAGACGCTCATCTCCCTCCTGAAGTCAGCAGAACTAATGGTGGGCCTGATAGCTCAGAGCATCTGTTTACCACGTGCCAGCCTCAGCATGTGCCAGGGCTTCTGTACTGTCCCCTTGTGAGTCATCATGACAACCCATTTCACAGGTCAGGAAAGCAGAGGCCTGGTCAGCCCACAGCTGCTATCTGTGTGCAGAGCAGGTTCATCTGACTTCATTTGACTTTTTCTTTCTTCTTAACTCAATGGCAAACCTCTGTTTTCCTTTGCTTGCAGTTGAAACTGTCACCCGTAGAAGCAGTGTGACTTTATAGGACACTGCTTTGTCACCCTTCCACACTGCCCTCTACCAAACCCAAGAAAGAGAAATCAAGAGGAAATCTGAGGAGGTGGGGATCCAGACGTCTCTGTGGCGGGTCAGCTTGGGACTCCAACCTCTGCTCATCGGAGCCCCGCTACGTAGCCCGCTGAGGCCGGCATAGTCGTGTCACGGCGGCGTGAACGGTTTCCTCTTCTACAAAGGATGTTTCTTTGGAAAGGAGCTGCCCTCTCAGCTCCTGTCCTCGCACTCCCTGGTCAGGCAGACCTCTAGAACAATGATCCAGCTGCCCAGGGCATCATCAAACACATCTCTGTTTGCCCTTGGCCTTGGGTGTAGCTGTTGGTGGTTCAGCGGGACTCACAAGGCCACCCAACTGTTAAGTTCCGCACTCAGGGACTGTGCCCCTGACCCTGGCCAGCTGCTTCCTAGAGGTTTAAAATAGCTGGCATGGGCCCCAGGGGAACCTGGGCCTAAGGAGTATGGACAACTCCCATGCTTCAGGGAGCCCAACCCCAAAACTCACAGGGTTTTTCCAACTAGAGAAGGCACTGTCTAGAGGAATGAGAATCCCCAGGGCAGAGCTAGAGAACCACTTCAGTCTCATCAAGGACAATGACTCCTGAGGTCAGAGAAAAGAAGGCCAGAGAGGGTAAGGAGCTTGCCCAGGATCACACAGCACATTAGTGGCAAATTTTAGATGAACCTAGCCCTGGGCTCCTTACTCTGCACCTGCTACCTCCCCACAAAGGGGCATGAATCCACCCCTGCCCAAGAGTGCTATTCACATCTTTGAGCTTTTACATCTCTGTCTGTTACAGGATGAGACAAGAAAGAACAGTTCTAGAAGTTGCCCTTTCAGCAGCAGAGCAGAGCAGGGCTCCTCTAAGGAACTGGTAATAAAACAAATCACCAGTGAAGATCCCTATACAGGCAACCGTCAAGAAATGAGAAGAGCAACCGTGACTGTGCAGGAGGAGAGGCTGTGTCCTCGAGGGTGGCAGCTCAGGTGAGTTCAGCCTGGAGAAGTGACTGGGGTGCTCTGCTGGGGTGGGGGGAACAGTCCCCATAGCCTCCAGTGCACCCAGCTGGGGCAGGTCCTGGATGGGAGGACAGATTACAGCCAAGTGGCCAGGGAGCCCAGGCTGAATGGCAAGAAAGGTGGAGGCCAGGGTGGCCTCACAACTACCTACCCACCCCTGCAATTCAAAGCACGGCCGAGGCTGACAAAACACTTGAAAATTTAACTTAGGGGACACTCTCTTTCCCAAGCTCCCTGCCTTTAACCTTGGTATCTGACCCCCATCTAGAGTGGGCCCATCTTTTCCCTGGCTCTGCTCATACCGCTCCCTGCCCCTTCCCACAGAGCACATGCCACACACACATAAGGTGGCAACTGGGTTTTCTACTCTGTAATCACAGAATTACCGGGCTGCTAATTTGTGGGGGCAAAGAGACAGTCTACACAGCAGATCGTATCTCCTGGCCCTAGACAGCCAGAACCAACACTTTTTTTTGGACGGGGGGTAGATACTGGGGATTGAACCAGGGGCACTCTACCGCTGAGCCACATCTCCAGTCCCTTTAATTTTATTGGGCATGGTCTCGCTAAGTCACCCAGGCTGGTCTTGAAATTGCGATTCTCCTGACTCAGCCTCCCCAGCGACTGGGATTACCAGTGTGCACCATCACACCCAGCAGCCACGCTCTTAGGAACGTTTGAAATGGCAAAAGCATGAGGAGAGCCCAAGGCCCAAATGCACAGGACCCAGAGGACCTTCCTCTGGTCCCTGGTCTTCATTCATTTGAGTAATTTAAATCTACTCACTGGTTTGATGTTAATGCCATCTACACATTTTTCCCCTGATGTAGGTAAAAGTCACACACATTCCTTGTTAAAATGAAACTCGCCATCCACAGGGCACTGTGCACGAGCTGCTGGAGGTAGCTCAGAAACACCGTCCTGGCCAACCCTGCCACCGCAAGAGAGGAAAGAGGCCGGGATGGGAAGGGACCTGTCCACACCCAGAGCAAGGCAGCGGCAGGGCCACCAACAGAACTGGCTCCCGGCAAGGTTCATTCTTTAGGGAGAGATGGCTCCAGGCTCGGGTCAGCCAGGCCCCTCAGGAATGATCCCATTTGCCAGAGAACCTGCGACAGCCCCTCAGACTTTCCCCTACTCCCAGGAATCCCCCTCACGGGTCTGGACCCTCCCTGCTGCCGCCTGCCACGGTCTCCCTGACGGCCATGGGCAAGTTGTCCCTTGCTCGGGCTTGGTTTCCTCACCTTCCAGAGCTATAGAGAGACGCCAAACTCCTGGAGGGAGGGGACTACCCTGAAAAACAGGAAAGCAGATGTGGAAGACGGGGATGTTCTCACCCGCTTGCTCTGCTTCTCAGCTTTTCCCTCTGGGAAATGGGTAGAGCCCGCGCAGGTGCGAGGAGATGGGACGGGGCTGGAGGGAGAGGAACGAAGGGGATCGTGGTGGGGGCAGCCCTGAACAGGGGTCCCTCCCACTCAGCGGGGCCACCGCCTGGCCTCCCCCCCGGCAGCCACAGACTCCCAAGTCCCGGATGACAGGTAGGCGTCCACCCAGCACTCGTGCCACAGGAGGCCAGGAGGGAGGCCACACCGGCCCAGAGAGTGGGCACGCTCCCCCGACCTGCAGCTGGGCTCACGTACGTGCACGCGTGTGTGCACACACGCACCTCAGACACACACACACACTCCGGGACACACTCTCCATTGTACAAAGTCAACGACCCCAAGCTGCCTGCGCAGCCCCTCACCCACTCGGGGGCGCACAGGGGGCCATCTGCATCTCTCTCCCCCCAGTCCCAAGCCCCAGGTCTGGCGGCGTCCTTGTCCCGCTGCCTGGGAGACACATGTGTTTTCAGTTAGCGGCAGAGCGGGCACTTCCGTCCCAGACAGTGGGGCCCTGCCAGGGCCCCAGCCCCACAGGAGCCCTCAAGAAGGGCCACCTCAGCCCTCACTCCCCACTGGCCATCCCAGGGACCCCTTGGTCCCTCTTCCCTGGAAGACCCTGCTGTCCCTTCCTGCAGGCACCCCTCACCTGGAGCCGGATTCCGCACCCACTCAGCGGGGACCGGCTGTGCCCAGCCTGAGTCCACGGCTGCCCGGCTGCCCGCCGCCTGCCCGCCAGCCTCCTCACTCCTGCTCTGTCTCCAGCAGGCTGGAGGGATGGGAGGAGGGCAGGGTGTCAGGGGGCGGGCGGGAGGGAGGGGAGGGGGCGTGTGGAAATGAAACTTTAATAACAGAGCCCCTTTTGTTTCCGAGCATATGGGATATTTCATACATACTGAAGACATTAGCCGTCTATATTTTTAAGGGCTCGGGCTAAAGGATGAATAAATACAGCCCATATTCTGCTCAGCAAACACACATGCAGGGCGCTGACTTCTGGAGCATTTCAAACCCAAAGAAAAAGCCCCTGGTGACACGGGACACTTAAAAATAAATATGCTTCCAGACCCTCAGGCTCGGCTAGCCCCGTCTTGGAGCCACCTGGAAGCCTTGGGGCTCCTTTTCCCCCCACAGCCCTCATCCCCCTGCCCCTACACCTTCTGCTCTACAGTGGGAAACAAGTCCCTGGATTCAGCTCCCCATCCCAATTTCCCTTTCCAGGACCCCAGACCCCCATTGGATTCCAGAGTGTCAAGGTTCCAAAGAGCTTGGAAATCTCTGTGCTCCTCATTGCAGAAACAGGGGCCAAGGCGCAGAAAGGGGCAGGGACTTGCCTGAGGTCACACAGCAAACAAATCAGGATCTTGGGCCAAGGGGCAGTGCTTCTTCTTTCAACAGGAGGGATCCCTCACTTCCTCACCTCAGGGGTAAAGGTGGGGAGACCCCAGGGCCTTGGAAGGAAGACCAGCATGTGGGCTGGGAGCGTGCCCGTCTGCTTTCCCACTGGTGTACTGCTCTGGGCACCCCCCAACTCCAGGCACCCGTCCAAAGATGACGTCAGCAGGGCTGGGAACTGGGCCGGCCCCAGGAAATCCCCTTCAGGCCGGCAGATCCCAACAGGCCTGGAGGCCTCAGGTACAAGAACCTCCTTCCCTGACAGCTCCACTCCTGGTCCTCTGGTGCCCTCCATCTGTCCTCCAGGAAGGAAAACAGAGGCCCAGAGAAGAATGGACCTTCAAGTCACACAGCAAGACGAGAGCAGGCACAAAATTAAACCCAGATCTTCAGGGCTGTGTTTGGGACCAGGCTTTCTTGTTGAACAGGTCTCCAACTCCCTCCAGCTGGGACCCCTTCCTCCTGGTCTGCACAGAGACCTCCCCGCCATGTTTAGCCATCCTCCAGAGGTGGCCTCAGCTCTCTCCTGTTCGAATCCAGTCTCTTTTTACTAACTGTCTAGCATCCATTTAGCTAAGTGGGTAGCACAGTACTTAGAAAGTGTTCATAAAAATCACAAACCCTAGATGATGACACTATTGACTGAGTTTCTGCCGTGACTAAGTCGGTGCCCAGTACTGGTGCTGCAGGTTACCCTGCGACCAGCCCACCCCTCCCATGCTCACAGTGCGGGAGTCAGCCTCTGTCTTCACGGGTGCTGCTCAGGGACCCTGCTCTCACACTTTGCAGTGGGTACTACAGTCATTCCCATCAGGGGCAACTGAGGCTTAGAGCGGTTCAGAGCTCCTCAGGCCACAGTGGTGGTGAGCGACAGGCTGGGCCTCCAGCCAGGTTCTGAGTCCAGAGCTGGTGCACATGACCTTCTTGTGGCTCACTTGTTGCTTGTCCCCAGCCCTGGGCCTAAGACTGCAGAGCACCCCTCTGAGCCTCTCTACAGGTTTTCCCCCTTTGGCACTGGAGATTTAACTCAGGGGCACTTAACCACTGAGCCACATCCCCAGCCCTTTTTTTGTATTTTAGAGACAGGGTCTCACTGAGTTGCTTAGCACCTTGCTAAATTGCTGAGGCTGGCTTTGAACTCACGATCCTCCTGTCTCAGCCTCCCAAGCTGCTGGGATTACAGGCTTGCGCCAGCGCGCCCAGCTCTCTACATTTAATAACACTCTCCTGGCCTGCCAGGCAAAGCACCCCCAAGCCCTCCATGAAAAGGGGCTGGACACCTGGCTTTTCAGCCTCTTCCTGCTGCTGTCAAGCTGTGAGTGCTCCCTTCTCTGAGGACCGTTTTTCTCATGGATGAAGTAGAGAGAACCATTTCACTAGCAAGGATCATATGATGCAAAGATGTGAGAAGGGCTTGGCCCGGTACGTGGTGATTTCCCTGTCTGGGATCTCATGTTATGGATGGATCCTGGCATTAAATTCTGTCTAGGTTCCAACAGGCCCTGACTGGCCTCCTTGCCCATGGGTGGCCCTCCATATAACCTGCATCAGCCCCCAGAGTCAGCTTCCTGAAGAAGCTTTTCCATCTTGACACCTCAACAGTGAACCGACAGCGGCTTTGGTTGCTGCAGGACAACTAATGGACTAGGGGAGCCTTCAAGACCCCTGTGAACTTGGAACCCACCTCAACACCCTCTCTTCCCCACCCAGACCCTCTACCCACGTCGACCTGGCCCCTTAGGCCTCCAAGGACACTCTGCACTGTCACCTGCCTGCCCATCCCTTCCACCTCTGTCACCAGCTCACTGTTGAGCAAAGTCCATGAACTTTGCAGCATGGATGTGGAATCTATTGGTGAAGCTCAGAGACTTTTCTAGAAGCAGGGATTCTGGGCTGGGTTCTGTGTTAGGAAGTTTTCCAGGCTAAGAGACTATAGTCTTGATGTTAGTTTTTTCATAAAATAATAGCACTGCTACTGGTGGAGCACTGAGTCTGCTGGCACCGAGCTAAGTCCTCTCGTTCCTGACCACCGTTTGGAAGCTGGGAGGGAGGCTACCCTGCCTGCCTGAAGCCTGCCAGCCTGCCCACCTGGAGCTGGTGTCCAAGCCTCACCCGAGGCTCCAGCCTGTGCTCTCCACTGCTGCAAGACTGACTCTGGGTCAGCATATTCTGTCCCCGGTGACAGTACCAGTCCCTGGGGCGTGAGACTCCACCTTAGACCCCATTTCTCCCTGCAGTGGAGCTGAGCACGGTTTTGTTCTGAATCGTCATGACTGAACATGCTCTGAGCTAAACACGAGGATGATGCTGGGTAGACACCCAGATGGAGGCAGGGAGCGTGCTCCCGTCCATGTGTGCATGTGCGCATGTGCGTGGCTTCCTCGTGATGGCCAGTCCCGCCTGGCCTACGGGGAGTGCATGCCCTCCTCCTGGAAGGCAGTGGGCATTCACAGGCATGAGCCTGACGCTTTGACCCGCTGTCTCTTATCCAAGCCAGGTCATCCCTGCTAAGGCAATCTGGTGGTCCCCCACTCCCAGAGGCCACCATATTGGTGCTAAGTTGAGACCCGGTCAGCAGTGCACTGCAGCTTGCATTGCTTGGGCTCCTGGATCCTCCTCCCTAAGCTGATGGGGTGGGGGGGTTGAGGGGAGAAGCAAACAGCTATGCTAGCCAGGAAATCAGTCCTTGAACTAGGGGCTCAGAGTAAGAGGAGGTCTGGCCACAGGAAACCCACTGTCCCCCACTACTTGACTTAGCAGAAGCCACAGGAAGATAGCAGAGTACTAAGACACAGCACTAGGTCCCAAGCCCTCACTGTCTCAGCCTGGCAGCACCAGCCTGACCACCAAGCCTCCTGTCTAGGGTTCAGGATGTGAATGGGGACATGAAGACCACCACCACTTGCAGATTCCATTAGCTGGGCATTTGGTGGGGCCAGTGGATAAAAAAATCCATATACCATCTTCCCTCACCCTCCAGCCTCAAGGCCCTGGCTCAGTCTTTGACCTGGGCGTCTGAGCCACTGCAGAAGGGGGAAACCCCTCCCAGGTCCCCTTCCCTTGCTCTACAGGACACTGCCCACTACACCCTGTCTCCCCAGGGGAGAAGGCACCCTGGGTTGCAAGAGAGATGGATCACAGTCCTGGGAACCCTCATCTCTGGCAAAACAGCCTTCACCAGGGCCCCCTCCGACACATGAGCCGTCCTGATCGAATCACCGGTAATTGAGTTGCTTTGGGGGGTAAATTCCATCCAGATGTGGAGGGTGGGGTGTGGACTTCCCGAGCAAGGCAGAGGCGGGGCACTGATACACGGGGGCCATGCAGCCAGCTGCCAAGTACCCAGGAAGACTAGAGAACATCGTCTTCTGAAAAGCCAGGGGTGGCACTTCAGGGCCAGATCTCTCACCACCCGCCTTGTTGGGCAGAGGGGGAAACTGAGGCCCAGAGAGCAGAAGGGACAAGGCTACAGTGATTGTGGCCAGATCTTTTCTGTCTGGGGTTTCAGATGGAAGTCAGCCTTCTTCTCCAGAACTCATGGCGCCTTGGATTAGGAGGTCAGGAGTGGGGGGTTAGGAAGTAGAGACCGGGGCTAGGGGAGGCCCTGATCACCTCCAGCTTAAACCCCCAACCCAGCATGTGGTGTGTTCTGCTTGTAGAGATTATCGGGGTGGGGTGGGGGAGAAGGCTCTCAGGGTCCAGGCTGCAAATGACAAGTCCCCCACCCCCACCCCTGCTGTGGCCTGGGCCTTTCTCCCCAGGGGAGGCCCCTCCACGCTCCTCTCCTTTGACCTCCACGGGGCCACATACCTTCCTGGCTCCTTTGGGCTGGCTTACTGGAAGGCAGGAAGAGGCCAGTCAGTGGGGGGGGGGGGGGGGGGGGGGCATGAGAACTTGGAGAGAATGAGAGGAAATGGGGGGGTGGACTAGGGTGGGGGGAGATTAAGAAGGGAATTTTTGCCTCCTGCCTCATGTTTTGGCTGCCTTAGTGTGAACACGTCTAGGCGCCTTATCGTGAAGGCCAGCACAGTCTGCACTAGAAAGAAAATAGTGTCTGCAGCAGGAAAATTACATCTTGATAAAATATCCCTTTGGAATGGCACTGGGGTCTCTTATCAGCAGGCAGCTGGGCCCCACATACCTCTGTCTGCCTGTCCCCAGGCCTCCAACCCCCTCTTATCCCTCCCTCTCCCCTGTCTCCTCCCACCCACCGCTACCACTCCAACCAGTACCAAAATTGTCAGGGAACCCAGAAGACCCACATGTTAGTCCTGTCTCTGTCAGTGATGCTGTGTGACCTGGGTCAAATTCCTTGCCCTCTCTGAGCCTCAGTTTCCCTTCAATAGAGGTCACAGAGGGCGGGATGGATCAGAGGGCTTCTAAAGATCCTTCCAGCATTAACACTTGGTGAGGCTGACATTTTTGTACTCTGTGATTCTCTGTGGTATGAAGTTTTCCAACCTCCACCCAAAATGCCATCACATGCTAAATGTCTCTAATCTAAAATGTGCAAATCTCCTTTAGTTCCCTGAGACGCTCGGAACATTTGCTTAAGCCCCAAGTAAAGCTACCCAACTCAGAGCTCGTGCCGCTCAGAAGAGGGTCTGCCTCAGCTCTCCCTGGAGGAGTCCTGCAACAAGATAGGGCTTTCAACATTTTTAGAACCAAATTATTTTTAGCTTCAGAATACATCCCACATGAAATCCACATAGAAAACAGGTCTGTGAAGCAATTATGACTGTTTGGACTCCCCTACCTGCCACATGCACCCTCCAGGCCTCTGACCCTCTTGCACAGCACCCAGGACCCCACTAAAGCCCTCTGCAATCCTCTGGGTCAGTGGCAGGAGGTACTCCTGCAGGAGTCCCAGCTCAACCACAGTCTGGCAGCGTGAGCACAAAAACTCCTTTTATTACCCGAAAAAAGCTGGAGGGTTGGTGCCCACTCCGTGCCCACCTCACCAGGTTGTTGAGAGATCTACAGGAAAGTAAATAGGGACGCTCCAGTAGGAGGACTGTCGTTGGCAATGATTAATTACATATTTCCAAATAGCGAGTAGAGCGGATTTCAAATGTTCCCAACACAAAGAAAGGATGAATGTTTGAGGTGATAGATATGCCAATTACCTTGATCTGATCATTACACATTGTATACATGTACGAAAATATCACAGTGTAGCTCATAAATATGTATGATTATTGTGTCAATTAAAAGGAAAAAAAATAGAAAAGTGCTCTATAAACCTAAGAGCTTATGAAGATGTTGATGGAGGACTTGGAGGCTGCAAATGTGAGACCCGGGAGGCCCTTTGACTAGTGACCCTCTCTCTGAATCTTCCTCCTATGGTTGGGGAAAATGAGGCCCAAAGAGGGGAAGGGACTTGGCAGAGGTCACATAGTGAGACAGTAGCAGAACCAGGAGCCAAGGAGAGAGCAGGGAGGTGGAGAGACCCACTGCTTTGGTCATCTTTCTTTGGTCAGGAAAGCCTGTCCATAGGTCGAGGAAACAGACTGATTTTTAGAGATTCTTCCCAGCTTGAGGATTCTGTATGGCCCCTCCAAGAAGCTCAGGGCCTGAACCCCCCACCCCTTGCCCAACCTCCTGGCCCTGCAAGGCAGAGAGGGAGGGAGCCCTTTGTGTGGCAGCCAAGTCCAAACTCTGACCCATGATTTTGTTCCCTAAAGACTTTTCCCAAGAGAAAAGCCACCTCCTTACCTCCTGCCCACCACCCGCCTGTCCAACACACTGCAGCACACTCCAGTCAGGACCTGTGGCCTGAGCACAGGATTCCACAGACAGCCCTGGTCCTCTGCTGGTCTGGGTGGCAGGGCTAACACATGTGGTGGCCTGCAGACTGGAGAAGACAGGGACAGGGGCAGGGCACTTCCCTCCACCAAGCAGGGACATCCCCTGGCCCTATCTGACTTCAGGGAGGGCCGCCTTTTTCCCCGCTTTCTTATTCCTGAGCCAAACGCTGCCAAAGCTGGCTATCCCCTCAAGACCACCATTCACTGGCCACTTGCCACCTATTTCCCCCCAAACCCAAACACAGCCTCCGAATCCTGCAACCACAGAACTCCAGCTGGCACTAACCAATCAGAACAGACACAAATATTTTTACTACAGAAATAGCCAAGCACCATCGGTATATAAAATAGAGCTAAGGCCCAGAAAGGGGAGGAGATGGCCTGATGTCGCACAGCAAATTAGGAACTGAGCAGCAAGCAGAACCCAGGCCTCCAAGGCTCCTCCTACAGCTCCTGCAGAATGAGCATCACAAGAAAGCAACTTCCCTCTTTGTCCTGGTCCTGTGTGGCCAGCCTTCCCCTGGGCCAGCCTCTTCCTTGCTCCCTGCGTGAAGACAGAGCACAAACTAGGGCCATACCAGACATGCCCCTCGCCCCAGTCTGGGGCCCCAAGACCACGCCATAAGAAGGATGGTTCAAAGAATTAGGTTTCTTGAGACTTCAGTGGGCTATCAACACAGCTGGCAAATCTCGGAGAGACCCGTCTTGGAGCAGAGGGGAGTTCCTTGTTCAAAAGGCAGAAGTCAGTCCGCAGAGACACTAGAGAGGGCAGATTTCTGCCGTCCAAGGAAGAGCTTTCTAACTGCCAAAGCTGCCTGTGGCAGGAAGAGAAGTCTTGGTAGGTGGCAAGCCTGCCCCACTGGACACAGATTTCAGGTTCCTGGAGGGGATGGGCAGAGGCGGGAGGGGGTGCAACGGGAGTTGGCCTCAAAAACCCTTTTCTGTTCTGCGAGGGTGTGACTGGGACAAACACAGTCACTCAGGCTCATAAACCAGTCACTCAGACACAAGCCCCTCTTGTCCTCTGAGGGCAGGGTCAAGCCTTTATTCTTGAGGAGTGTCCTCTGTCCCTCAGGCCATGGGGCCAGGGGGGGGAGGGGTGCTCAGAACTCCTAGGTTGTGGCCTTGCACAGCTGACCCTTAGGGTCCAGTTCCAGAGCCTCCTTCTCCTCCATGAAACCTTGCAGAATTCCTCCCTTGGAATGCTCTGACCTACTTCCAAATTCCTACAGAAGTATATTTTGTTGGGCTAATTCCGCCTTGAATCAGAACAGGCTTTCTCAAGATTATTTTTGGTGACATAGGGGATACCACTTGGAAACATCTACTCTCTCTCTTTTTTTTTTTAAGCTGAGTTGTTGTTGTTGTTGTTGTTGTTGTTTGTAGTTGTAGGTGGACGGTATGCTTTTATTTTATTCATTTATTTTTATATTGTGCTGAGGATTGAACCCAGAGCAAGCACTCTGCCGCTAAGTTACAGCGCCAGCCCCAACATCTACTCTCTTAGCAGTGAGAAAGTTACTCCTTTGAAAACTTTCTTTCATTCTTCAAGGGTAGGATTGCCTTATTTAGCAAAGAAAATATAGGATGACCCATAAAATTTGAATTTCAGATAAACAGGTAATTTTTAAATATAAGTATAGCCCATGCAATATTTAGGATATACTTATGCTAAAAGGTTATTCCATGTTTATCTGACATTCAAATTTAACTGGTCATCTTGTATTTTATCTGACAAGTGGAATAGAGATGAAATTCTCAGTTGGGTGCTAGCCTGTCTTGAACACAGCTTTCACATTTATTAATCTTCCTTTTTATCAGAAAGAACAGGAATCTCAGGTGCTAGGTAAAATTTAACAACATCATTTCATTTTTTTATTATAGTCTACTTATATGGTGATTATGTTAAAGGAAGTGAGAAAAGTCTTCCATTTACAGTAGCAATAGAAAGTTCTTCTGAAATAAATGTATTCAAGTTTTTCAACGTGACTCGATTTAAAGAAAAATGTCATATAACAGGCTAAACATGGATATGACAGAAAAATTGGAAGGTGGAGCCCTAGAAACCAAGGCTTGGAACGTCTGAGAAGGTGTTTCTCCTCTTCCCCCGTGGGCTCCAAGGTTCCCTCCTCCTCTGCCCTGGTCCCTTCTCCCTAGAGTCCAGCTCCAGGGCTGGAATTCTCCAGACCCTGGGTAGATTTGCAGGAAGTACTGGAGTCTCTGGAGCAGAGTTACAATTCCAGGGAAGAGGATTCAATCCGCTCCCCATCGCTGAGTTCCCTGGAGCCCCCTTATACAAAACAGCCTCCCCAGTCCGGGCTCGACTTCAGAGAGGCTGTTTCTGAGGAGGCAGCCACTAGGGACTTCTCAATGTGTTTCCAAGTCAAATCAAACCTTTTCAGCTTTGCCAGGAAACCACCCCCACCCGTCCTTTCCACTCTGGCTGCCTCCAGGAGTCAGAGCTCTGTCCTCCAGACTCCCGCCCCCACCTGCCAGCCCTTCCGGACCAGACGGAGTCATGCCCCCACCCTGGGCCTGGCACCTTTCCCTCATCTTACTCCAACCCCGGGGGGCTCAGAAGGTAGCCTTTGAATCAGAGGTGTGAGGATGAGGGTGGGGGCAGAGAAGGAACTAATTCTCCAGATGGCAGTGAGGGCCCCAGTCCCTCTTGGACCATGACCAGGGCCGGGCAAGTCAGTTTCGCACTGGCCCCTCTTAGAATCCCCTTCTGCTCTCCTTTCATATCACCATCATCAACAAAAAGAGCTATTCTTTGTGAGACTCTCCATACATCAAGCACTTGCTAAGTACTTCCTACAAATCTCATTTCACTCTCGAAGGGACCCTCGGAGGTGGGAATTGCTATGGTCCTGTTTTAGAGAGGAGCAAGTTGAGGCTCCCCTACATTAAGTAACTTGCCCAAGGTCACAAGTAATCAAGAAGAGACCCAGGCTCGGAAATAGGCAGTGACGGCAGACACCCACACGTAACCACCCTCGGTTGCAGAGTATCTGCCCCCAGAGAGTTCTAGAAAGCAACTGGGGAAACAGATCAAGAGTGACAAAGGCTGCCAGGCTCTGTCTGAGGCTGGCAGCTGCGGTGCTCTCCCAACCCACCCTGCAGCCTGCACGGCCCCTGCCTTCTCTAGGCCTCCGCGTCCCCTCCTGGGCTCCATCACAGGGCCTTGCCATTTGGTCCCTCTGCCCCCACTGGGAGCCTGCAGTTCCAGCTGGAGTCCAGCCAGGGGAACACATTGGGGAGAGGCCTGGGGACCATCTCAGGCTTCACTCCCTTCTTGATCCTCAGCAAAGATGTGTCTCCCCAAGGCGGAGGCAGGCTCCGACCCAGACATCAAAGGGCCCGCGCCGCGAGCGCTTTGATGGGAGCCTTGTAGAGTAATGGGAAACATGAGGATGACGCTGTGCCCCAGTCAAGCGCAAGGCTCCGGGGAATGAAAAGAAGAAACTTGGCAGCCTCCTCACGGGCTTTGGCTGAACTCAGCCCTGTGCAGCTGCCGGCAGCCTGTCCTCTCCCCACCAGGCCGTTGGCTGCTGCCCCTGGGGGAGACAGGTCCTTGCCTGGCCAAAGAAACAAGGCCTCTCCCCGCAGCAAAGAAATGTCTCCACTGGGCCCCTCTCCCAGGCTCCGGAACGTACCCCAGAGGCCACCAGAGCTCGAGATCAGGGAAAATTCCTGGGACCTCAGAATGGATTCATTAGAAGATCCTTCAGCCTGTCTCAGACCTCGAGACCGTGTGGCTCATAATCCAGTCATTGGCTCTTCCACACCCTGCCAAATACATCAGCAGCAATGAACTAGACCATGGAGGCGACAATTTGGTAATATCTGTACACACACTCAGCAACGCCAGTTCTAAGAGGTTGCCCAGCTCTTCAACCAGACCGTGTGCTCAAAGGGATGTACCAGGATATATATTCTCCGCAGGGTTATTTGCGAAAGCAAAAGGCTGGAACCAATGTCAATGTCCACGGGTAAGGACCAAGTACAAAGTGCAGAGCATCCATCGCAGCATGCCAGCTCGTGGGGGTAAAATCAATGACACAGACCTATGTATGCTGCCAAGAAATGCTCTCTAAATCCTACATGAATGGTGTGTATGACAAATATGAATCTACTTGTACAAAGGAGGGTTGGGCTGAGGTGCAGCTCAGTGGAACACAACCTGCTGAGCGTGTGCAAGGCCCTGGGTTCACTCCCCAGCACCAGAAAAATAAATGAATTTATTGACAAATAAATGAATACAATCAAAAGGAAACGATGGGCACATTGAGTCAATATAGCCTAGAATACCCCTCCAAAGATGTGCAAGAGCGGTCCTCAGGGGAGGGAAAGGGGAGTTCAGTTGTATGGTTTGCTTTTTAATTATTTTTACAAGTATACAATATGAATTTTTAAATTTCCAAAGCCTACGAAAGCCTTTCTAAAAATAGGGTAGTCTAGTTATGGAGGATAAAGTCCAAAGACTTCAGCCTGACTTTTATGGCCTCTGGGAGTGCCACGCCGCCTCCTCTTCTCTCTGCCCCTTCCTGCGCCCCACTCCTGCAGGTCATGGGGCATGGTCCTCCCCAGCCCAACAACACAGAATGAGAAGCCCTCTCGCCTGACTCCGTGGCCCTCTGGGGCTCAGAGCATGCTTAAGACCCCCTTTCAACCATGACTGCCTCAGAGGCCCCTTCCTTACCCACCTCAGGGCTGGGACCAGCAGCCCACGGCCTGTTGTGGGGGCGGCCCCGCAGTCAAGCATGCCCCCAGCTTCAAGGGCTGGGGTTGCAGGCGTCCAGGAGGGTGAGGACGTTCCAGGCAGGGCCAGATGCTCACTGAGGGGCTTCCACCACTGACCGCTCCCAGGCACACTGGAGTGAAATCACGTGTGCGATACGGCAGGTGGTCAGGCTGCCTCAAGTAGGGATGGAGGCTGGTCCTCCCACCACAGACCTGGGGCCTCACTCCACACCTGGGGTCCTCCTTGTCAGATCCATGGGAATTTGAGGAAGGCATGAGGAGGGATATCCAGACCCAGACCTGACAAAGCCCAGAGAGGCTGACCTTCCGAGGATGGGAAGGAAATGCTGCATTTGGGGCCCTTGGAGAGAAAATGGAGATCAAATAACTTGTCCCAGGTCACACAGAAACCTCAGGACTGGAAGGAGGGATTTTGACCTTTTTCCCAGAAACTGTTTACACAATGGTGAGAAAAATAAGGATTTCGGATCCTCTAATTTGCTATGTGACTTGGCCCAATTGACTTCACTTCCCAGAATGAGTCTGTTCATCTCTGATAAGACAGAGGTAAGCTCTGTAATTGTCCCTTCTGATTATGTTGAGGCTGCTATATTCAAACAATACAAATAAATAATATCTATTGTTAGCAGTCTAGAGTTTCTAACAGTCTAATATCACAAAGTCCCACCCACACTTCCTTCCATCTACCTGCCATTCACCAACACATCTACCCATCCTCCAACCTATCCAGCATCAGTGCATCTATGCTTCCTTTTATCTAACCACCCACCCATCCATTTGTTCTCCCATTTGCCCATCCATCCATCCATCCATCCACCCATCCATTCATCCATTCATTCTCTTATTTTCCCATCCAACCGTCCATCCATCCTACATCCATCCACATGTGCATCTCCCTATCCATGCATTCATTTGTTCAACAAACATTTCTTAAGTTCTTACTATGTGCCAGTGCCTGAGATTACTCTGGTGAACATTATAGAAACATCTTCTGCCCTCTCAGAGCCTGCTTCTAGAAGCAGCACTATGTCAGTCAAATAGTCCCACAAGTGAGGGTACAAGGACAAACTGACAGGAGGAGCAGCCTGACTCCAGAAGGCTATTCTGGAGGAGTCTAACCACATCTCCCATTCGCCCATCCATCCGTCCATCCATCCATCCATCTGTCCAACCAACACTGTTTTAGGGTGGGGCAGGCTTTCCAGAGGAGGAGTCACTGAGCTGAGGCCCAAAGGAGAGGAGGTGTTTGGCTAGAAGCGGGGAGATGGAGCTCAAGGCGTGCCTGCAGGCTGCGGTTCTGGAGGCTTCTACCTGAATCACATGCTGGTTCTACTCTAGTGTCGTTGATTCTTCCATTGATTTGGGGATTTACCTGAGCACACCACTCGGCTGGCCTCAGCTGCTCCACTCTACAGAGAGACAACTGATGATGTGGGGTCTCCCTTCTTCGTCCCCACTTTCCAGCCACCCTCCACAGGCCCGTCAAGGCCAAAGGCAGCCTGGCACACTGACCTGTAGCCACAAGGGAACTTGCTTCTCATGCATCCTGAGGACCTTGAGCCTGGTACCTATGCCCGCCCCTGACAGTGTCCCTCTCTGGGGGTGGCACAGCCACTAGAGTTCTCTTGACTCCTCCTTCCATGGGGCCTGGTTTATGACACCAGAGAGAACTTTGACCAGCTCAGGGCCTCCTGCAGCTCCTCTGAGGCCAACCCTGGCAGAGCTTTCAAGAGCTCCCTGGACCTGGGTATCTGGCCAGACTGACTTGGTGGCTTCTCCTTTGAGAAAAAATTTGAATGATGCCAAGAGCTCACTTTGCTCCCCCAGCCATGGCCCCGATTGCTGTGTCCTCTTGTTGGTCACAGGACTCACAAGGTATAGTTCTGCCTCCATATGTTGGCTCAAATAGTGCCCACTTTCCAGAACACTCCCCTGCCATGTTTTTTGTTTATGTTTTTTGTTTGTTTGGTTTTTTTGCAGTACTAAGGTTTGAAGCCAGGAGCTCTTTACCCCTGAACTACTTCCCCAGAATATTTTATTTTTTATTTTGAGGCAGGGTTTTATTAAGTTGCTGAGGCTGGTCTTAAACTTACAATCCTCCAGCCTCAGCCTCCTGAGTCACTGGGGTTACAGGTATGCACTGCTGCACCCAGCTCCTCCTATCCTTTTTAAGTCCTGCTCACAGCTCAGCTTTTTGCCAAAACCTTCAGCCAGGGCAGTGCAACCTGGTGGGAGAGCTTGGGTTTTGAAGAAAATAGACCTAGACCTTGGCTGTCTGTGAGCTTTGGTTTCCTTATCTGTAAAATGGCAAAAAGATGATCATCCTGGTATCCACTTGGTGGGTTATCAGGACAAGTAAGAAGGAGAATGCACACAAGCACCTGGCAGACAAGGGCTGATCTTGGGCCACCAGCTGTGTCAGGGCTTCCCTGCGCTCCTGAGCATTCCAGGTCTGAGCCATGAGTTTGCACTGCAGTTTACACCGCCTTCGACCGTTCACGCTGGTGAGCCTGAGCTGGTTCCCCAGGTGAAAGCCCTGGCCTGGCAGAGGGGCCTCACCATCTGGCCTGGCTCTGCCGCCCGTTCCTTGTGTGGCCTTGAGCAAGTGCCTTCTTTCTGGGCCTCGTGTGATTGGATGGCTGTCAGTTCCCTGAAGATGGAAACCTAGGCCCCCTCCCCACACGGGTCCAGCCTCCACCCCAGGGCCAGGCACACAGTAGGTGGCTTGAAAGAGCAAAGGGGGAGCAAGGGGAGAGGACTGGGAGGGAAAGAAAAGGGACTCTGAGACATGGAGGGGGGTGTGGCTACTGTCACCTTCCAGCTACGAAGCTCAGGTTTGGGACAAATTCTTGAGTTACACATGAAACCAAGGAGGTAGTTCATAGCCCAGATTTACTGCATCTCCAGCTGCCTAACTCTGGACAAGCCAGGTCTGTTTCAACTGTGTACCAAGGGCCGGGTGAAGCAAGGCAGGGAATTTTGTGGCAAGCACGGAGCCACCACAGCCTGGGCAAGATGGCGGCAAGCCAGGGAGTGTCCAAGTGGGGCGAGGGCTGTGTGTGTGTGCAGGGCGGGGCTCCTCTGCTCAGCACCCTCTGACCTTAGTCAAGTGACTTCACCTCCTCAGCGCAATGGAGTTAACAATGAGAGGATTAAACAATGCCTGGGAAAGGCCTGGCACGTAGTAAATGCTCAATAAATCAATGAATGTGCTATTAAAAGTATCATTCTATTATTGTGTATCTGAGTGAGATGACGTGAGTGCCTGAGGCATTGATAGTGTGTGTGTGTGTGTGTGTGTGTGTGTGTGTGTGTGTGTTTGCGCGCGTATGTGCGTGTGCTTGTGAGCATGTGAAGGGCAAGGCATGCTGCTGGGAGTACTTGACCAGCAAGTTTTCAAGTAAATTTAAAGACAGATATGTGCATTCAAATATTACAAAAGTGCTGGTTCCTTGCAGTCGGCAGGATTCTTGTGTTTCAGGAAGCCTTGAGTCATCATCCCCACGTCTGAACTCCTGCTCCAACTCCTCTGAATGTCAGAGCTCATGCCGCCTTGTCACACATCCCTGTCCCTGGGGAGGAGCAGTCAAGTCTTCCTGAGCTGCCCACTCCAGGGCTGCACTGTTCTCACCCTAGCCAGGGCTCCTGTGGTCAGAAGCCAGCCTGTCACTGCACAGGCCCATGCCTGGGGCAAGCGTTCATGACATGGACATCCTGATTTTGTACCCACCAGTCCCCCGCCAAGTTGCAGAAGCCCCTGCCTGCCGGGTGGGATTGGAGAGGAGACATTGTCTTTCACACACTGAGCCAAAGAGCTGGATGCTGGCTCCCCCGGTCCAGGCAGGAAAGTATGCCCCAGACAGAAACCTACCTGGTGGCTGCCGTGTTCTAGGACTTCCCCACCCTGCGAGGGCTTCTAGAGAACCCTGGTGCCACAGACACAGGCCAGGCCCCTGCAGGCCCCGTCAGCCACCTTCCTCCCCAATCAGGGCCAGGGCTGGCGGACATGGAGGGCAGCAGAGGGAAGGGTGAAGGCGAGCCAGGGGAAGGCCCTGCGGGGCCAGTGCAGCTGATGCATATGACTTAGCCTTTGAACAGTTTTATCTCTTGGAATTTCTTCTAAGCAAACAATCCACATGTGTACCAATGTGCAGATTCAAAGAGACTCTGGGCTGTCTTGACCATATTAGGGCAGTTTTGAAACTCACCTAACATCCCACCAACATGGGGGGGTTACACATGGAAAGGCACTAAAAAGGTTGATGTGGCTTTACATTTCCTAATGTGAGCAGATGTTCACGGCACGCTTCGGAGCGGGAAAGGCAGTGGGGAAGCTGGAAGATATGAGGAGCCTCCTTTCTATACGTGTGTGTACAGAGGTACACACACACAGAGATCTATATGCATTGACCCAGAATATAAATACTAGAACAATTTATACCAACATGTTAGCTGTTAATCATTGTACATGGTGAATCTCTTTGTTTGCATTCTTTCTTTTCATTTCTTTGTGGTGCTGAGGATGGAATCCAGGGCCTTGCACATGCTAGGTAAGGGCTCCACCCCTGAGCTACTCTTGGGTCCTTGGAACTGGGCAGCTCTGCTCCAAGCTCGTGAGACAGCATGCCTGGGTCTGTCTTAGCACCTGCTGCTGGAACCTTCTTTGAGGAGTCCAGTCTGCCTTCAGACCCACCCTCCAAACCATAAATCCAGGGGCCTCACCTGTATCTCACCACCCTCTGGGGTGTTCAGACTCTGGTCACATCTCTCCCCAGGCCTCTGAAGAGAAAAACAAAAGCACCTTGGGCAGGTGGAACACTCTCCTCTTTGGAGCTGAAAGCCCCTTCCTGGGCAGCCATGTGCCTCCCCCAGCAGGACAGGGTAAGGGAGGACCACCATTCCCCGTTCTGAACAGAGTGGAAGTTCAGGGAGACCCAGCTACTGGCCCAGGTCAGCAACAAAACCAAAGCCCACTGAGCCCAATCGCTGAGGGGGGAGGTAGAGGCCCGACATCTGGGTGACTGCCCTCCAGCCCACTGCCGGCCTTCCCTGCCCCCACTCTAGCTCCCCAAAGGCCAAGAACATCTGGCTGCTGGCCTCACTTCAAGAGGGTGAAGGAGGGGGCCTCCTTCCGCCAGGCCCAGGCCTGAGGCTGCCTGCCGCAGTGCAAGGCACATCAATCAAGGCTACAGAGCTGGCTGGTGCTCGGAGAGGAGCCGGCTTCTCCCCACCCCCTTCCCAGACATTCCTGCGTAATGGAATCTCCTTTCCTGTTCATTTATTACCAACCCACAGAGCTCCGCCAAGCCCAGTCTGCAGACTCAAGCCCCACTCAAACTGCCTTTTGCTGGGGAATGAGGTTCCCTGGGGAGGCTGGAAGAGCCTCAGACCCTAATGCTGCCCTGCACATGGATATGCCCAAGGGGCAGACTCTGCTGAGTGCTTCACCTAACGCATCTTCTGTGTCTGAGCTCATGAACTGAGCATTTCTCATTACTTTCATGTTAACAGATGAGAAAACTCAGGCTCAGAGATATTAAGCCACTTGCTCAGAGTCACACAGCGAGACCATGGAAGATCCTCAAAAACAAGTTCTTTCCTTGCCCTTCTCTTCCTGTTGAAAAATTATTCTTTCCTGGATGAATGTTTAGCAACACTTGTTGACAATTTGCTGAACATAGTTGTGTGGATTTACTTCTGGACTTCCAGTTCTAGTCCCCTGATCTACATGCCTAGCCTTGGGTTGGTACCACATTGTGTTCATTAAAGTTGTTATGTAGTAGGATTTGAAATCTGGAACAGGATTTTTCTACTTTGATCTTCTTTTTCAGGATTGCTCTGGCTATTCTGAATTCTTCAGAGTTCCATATGAATTTTAACATAAACTGGTCGACTTGAACAAAGAAATCAGCTGGGATTTTGATAGAATTGTGTTGAATCCGTAGGTTGGTTTAAGAAATGTTGCCTTTTTAGCTATGTGAATGTGTCTTCTGGTCCGTGAATACGTGATATTTTCCCACTTATGTACATCTTTAATTTCTTTCCACCAGTTTTGTGGGTTTTAGAGTGTAAGTTTTGCACTTCTTTAAAGTTATTTCTATGTATTTTATTCTTTTTGATGCTATTGTGATAGAATTGCTTTCTTAATTAATCTTGGGTTGTTCATTGTGAATGTATGGGAAGACAATTGATTTTTGTATACTGATTTCATATCCTACAATCTTGTTGAACTTATTAGTTCTAATCATTATTTAGTGGATTCCTTAGGATTTTCGGTATATGAGATCATGTCGTCTGTGAATAGAAATAGTTTAATGGCTTTCTTTCAAGTCTGGATCTATTTATTTATTTATTTATTTCCTTGCCAAATTGCCCTGATTAGAACCTCAAGTTCAATGTTGGGCAGAGGAGGCAAGAGTGGGCATCTTTGTTTTGACCCTTTTCTTCTTTGTGCCCTATATGCCTCCCCTCTCTTCCTAGGCTTCCTTTTCCTTTCCTTCCACCCTAGTAGGGATGGGGCATATATATACAAGATGTATATACACAAGATGAGTGTGAAAGAAAGATGGAAGGGAAGGAAGGAAGGAAGGGAAACAGAAAGGTAGGTCAATGTATTGGATACCTAAAATTCCTAAGGACTATACCAGGATCCCCCCTGAGGCCCAGGAAAAGGATGTGACCATTAATATCTACCAAACACCTATTTCCATGCCAAGGACTCAGGATACAAAGATGAATCTGACACTCAAGAGTCAAGCTGGACTTCAAACTGATACAGCTCCAGCAGACCCACACTTCCATCTTGTTGAGAGGCAAACAAAAGGAGCCCATTGCTGTTGCACCAAAACCCCTTTCAAGTTCTAGAAGTGGCAGGCCCAGAGATGTCGGGAAGGCACTGGGTGGAGTCTGGTTCAGGTTGAGCCTCTGATTGTTCACTTCCTAGCTAAGGGAACTGGGCACATAAGAACCTCCCTGGAATTTAGTTTGCCCTTCTAGAAAACGGGGTGGGCGACAGCAGCCACCTCAGAGGGCTACTGTGAGGATCAACTTAGTTAATAGGTGGAGTGTTCAGTGGAGACCAGCATGCAGTGGCCTCCCTGACTGTAGAGGCTGGCTAGACAAGTCTGAAATCCACAGGTGTGACAGCTGATTTTCTATAAATTTGACTGGGCCACAGGGTACCCAGATATTTGATCAAACATTATTCCGAGTGCTTCCATGAGATGTTCTTGAATGGGATCAACATTTCAATCACTGGACTGATTAAAGATGATGGCTCTTCCCATGTGGGTGTTCAATTAATCAAAGGCCTGAAACTACAAAAAGATTGACCCTCTGGAAAGAATTCTTTCTGTCTACCTACCTTGGAACTGGAACATCAGCTTTTTGCTGCCTTCAAACTTGAACCCAAACATTGGCTCTCCGGGTACTCAAACCTTCACACTTAATTATAACTGTATTGTTGGCTCTCCTGGGCCTCCAGCTTGTCAGCTGCAGGTCTTAGGACTGGCCAGCCTCCATAGTTGCATGAAGCATTCCTTATAATAAATCTCATTGTATGTATAAACACACACACACACACACACACACACACACACACACCCTATGGGTTCCCTTGTCCCCTTCTCTGTAGAACCCTGGCTGCTCCAGTAGGCCAGGCCATCAGGAAGGACAGGCTGGAACTCTCGGGCATAGCACAAGCTGAACCTGATTTCCATAGGCAAACCATTCTCTTCAAGAGGACCTCAGGTTAAGCCCTCAAACTGACTAAACTAGGTCCACCCAGGTCATTGAGGATACTCAATTACAGTGAATAAGGATTATGGATTCAATCACTACTAGATTCCTTCAGGGAAGCGTCTAACCGCACACCTGGGGGGTTAGAAGTTCGCACATCGACTGGCCATCGCATGTGCCAAAAGTAATGCTGAACCATATCAGCTGATTCGCTTCCCAATAATCCCATGAGGAAGATTTTTTAAAACTCTTTCCTGGAAAAATGTGACCTGCCAAAGGAGACCCAGCTGGCAGGGAGAAAAGCTGGGTCTGAACCCTGGTGGTTTCCAGAGCACTGGGGACCCTGCTCCGCTAACTCACCACCTCGGTTCTCCTGCTCTTCTCTGCCTTAAGGACATGGAGGCTCAGAGAAGGTGGTGGCCACTAGCCACACAGCTGGGGAGTGGAGGGCCGTCCCAGCTTGGCCCAGTTCCTCTCCTCAACTCAGCAGCCCACCACACTTGCAAACGCTACCCGTGAACCCTGGGGAACACAGCGCCCCCTTCCTTCCTCCTGGCCAGCCTCAGCATCGCCCAGTGCAAGGAGGCTCCTCTGGCTTCACACTGAAGTTCTGGCCTCAGAACCCAGGGTAGAGTCCAGGGGTCCTGATTCCAGAGAGCTGCTGCTCTGGGGAGAGGCCGCCCTCGAGAGGAGATGAGGGTGCTGGTCATTTGGGACCAAAAGCCTCTCTCCCCAGCCTCAAGCTACACAGGGCCAGAGTAGCCCCACAGAACATGCAATTCTTGGGAAACCAGAGTACTGGCTGAGAGACCAGCCCCCAAAGGGTCGCAGCTAAGCCAAGCCTGCGGTCAGTGCCGGCCATGGTCTGGCCTACCCACCCACCCCTTCCTGTGGGGGCCTCTGTGCCAGGAGAGGCGGTCCTGTGAACAATGTCCCCCTCTGTTCTTGGGCTAAGTCGGGGAAGCTAATTTAGGTATACCTCACTCTGCTGGGGATCGTACTGCCCTGCTCGCCCTCTCTAGAGGACACCTTTGGGCCTCGGAGGAAACATGATTCACACATGGCATGTCCTCGCTCCCTGACAAGTCACAACTCAGAGGTCAGGAGCCAAGCAAGGGTCCTGGGGTTGGGGACTAGGAGTCACACACCAGTAGAATGCCATGAACATCCAGAACCCCACCCCAGCCAATATGGCCCCATCTCTACTCAGTAGCTTTGACCAGGCCTCAGCCTTGATCGTCATGCTGTGAATGAGGACAGAGGGCTCAGAGAGGCTGGGTAGTTTGCCTCTGGTCACACAGCCCAGAAGCAGCAGAGGCAGAACCCAAGCCCAGGTGGGTGACCTCCAGAGTCTATATTAACCACTGCACCAAACCATGCTTGGGAAACCCTGAAGGGATCTTGAATTCAAAAGTCAAGAGATTTCAGCACATACATGCATGTTCATGCTATGCGCACGCACACACCTTCTTTAGTAACCAAATCCTGTCGGCAGGGCCTGCCCTTCCTGGGAAGACTTGGAAAGGTACTTGCAAGGGCCTGAGGCATTCCAGGCCTGGCTCCCCACCCTCACCTGGAGAGAGCCTCTCAGCCCTCCGCCCAGCCTGGACCCGAGTCAGGGTCCCAGTCCAGGCTGCCCTTGGCGTGTGTAGATGGTGGGAGAAGGTCAGTCCTACCCACCCCCCCCAGCACCACCAGCCTGGTAAGCCTGTGGGTCAGCAGACCTCCCTCCCCCACCTCCCAGAGCCCACAGGCCGTGGGCCAGGCCTGGCTTCCGGAGCTGCCGCCACCTTGGCCGGCCACACCACACATGGTTTTAATCAGCAGCCCGCCTGGATGAATGGTGCCTTGTGAGAACGCCACAGGGCTCACCTCCATGGCAGGACAGGGCCAGGTGGGCCGCCTCCAGGAGGGTGGAGTGTGGGGGGACCCCAGTGATGAAAGGGGCAGGGACAGGGGACCGCACAGCACAGCAGTTATGAGCCAAGGCCTGTGGTCAGACACAGAGGGGCAGGTTCTGGCCCTGCCACCCACAGTCTGAGTCTAGGCCACTGAGGGACAGCTCTGAGTCTTGAGTCCACCCTCGGTACACAAGGGTGGTAATGGAGCCCCCGATGGGGGCTGTGAGGACTCGGTGAGAGGACGTTTGACACCTACCTGCACCTCACACCTGGAGTCCAGCCCAGCCTGTTGGACAGAAGCAGGGGACTCACAAGCCAGATTTACCGGGAGGGCAGAGCACCAGATGAGAGGAAGGGAGCTGGCCTCCAGGAGGCAAGGGGTGGCATTTCTGAAGGGAGGGAGGCTACAGTTGACTCTGGGGTTCATCAGCTCCTGGGGCATGGGTCTCTGCTGCTCCTTCCTCACCTCAAAGGTGTCTCACCTGAGTGTCAGGAGAGACCTCAGCACCTGAGGGCCCTCTGCCCACCTCAGTGGCAGTCAGAGTTTCAGATAGCAACAACTCACGTCCACTGAGCACTTCCTGGGTGCTGCACTGTGGGTAGCTCATGCTCTATCTCAGGTAATCTTCCTTCTTTCATATTTGCTTCCATTTACAAAATTATGAGTCAGAAAGGGCAACCAGGCAGCTCTGGGGAAGAAGACTGGACTGGGAAGCCACAGTGGCCCCGCTCCAGTGCCCCGGCTCTTGCCTCTAAGGGAGCACCTTGTCCCACCTGAGAGTGGCCTGTCTGAGAGCTCAAGGTGACTGTCCTGTGGACCCCCAGTGGACAGGGCTGTTTTGCACACTGGCACCCCTGCCCAGCCTCCTTTCCCACCCACAGAGCTTCCACGGGCCCAGGGCCCAGGACCCACCACCTCTGCCCTGACCTTGCGTATCCCTCCACCAGTTACACAGAAGGGGCTGCTGGGCGTTGAGAACAGAGTGAGGAGAGGAAAGAGATACCTGGGGCGGGCCAGACCTCTCCACATCTCTCCTTACTGGACCAGTGTGGGAGGAGGTGTGGGCTCCTTACCCCTTGTGCGAGGCTCCACAGGACTCCAATTGAGCAAAGGCCCCCCAGCTCCTTGCGCCCTTCACTGCCTCCCTCCAACCTCTCCTGTGCAGACTGCAGTCAGGGCCTCAGCAGTCCTTGCCCTCTGGCTCTCACCTCCAGGCTTGCTCATGCTTCCTCTTGAGTCCCCCTGCCCCACCCTGGTGACTCGTCCTCTGAGACCCAGCCCAGCTCCTGAGCACCCTGTGTGCCAGGATGCCCAATTTGTCTGACTGGGTTGGGTCATTCTGCTCTTGGGTTCCTGAACATCTCTCCCAGTGCTTCTGGGAGCAGAGCCCTGGGGCTTCCAGGAGTTGCCCCAAATTCAGAATCCATCTCTGCAGAGGTAAGCGCTGCTTCCTCTCCCCTCTGCTGGGGACCGAATGCCATCTTTTCAGATTGATTTGTTCTTGTTCCTCTTCTAACCCACCACCAGAGTGGTGGGCTGTACTCGCATGTCCACTCGGGCAGCATCTGTAGAAGGGTCATTCCTAGCTCCCGGCTTTCGGGGCTTTTCTGAACTCAGCTGAAAGACCATTTCTGGGGGACCATTTAAAGAACAAGCCATCCTGCTGTCTTCTACCTAGACCAGGATGTCTCCCTCAAGCCTAGCTGGCCCTGCAGAGCGCACCCCATGGGTCTGCTCCAGAGTCACCCCGACTTCCTTGCCTTTTGGTAGAATGGGTCAGTGAAGGCCACTGGAGAAAACAGCCCTGTGAAAATAACCGTGGACATGCTCAAAGGTTAAGCCACAAAAATGTTCAGTATGCCTTTGTTTATGATGCTAAAAAACCTAAAATAATCCACACACGGTACAGTTTAAGTGTGTGGCCTTCACAAAACGGAACCCCCTGAAGGATATTTATGTCACAATTTTATCTGTAAGTGAAAAAAGCAGATTTTACAATATTATGTTGAAAGAGAAAAACCTCCAGACAGCTCTGTAAAAGAAGCCAGAGGGGTGTGGAGCGGGGAGAGCTCAGAGTGGAGCCTGGGTCCACAGGCAGACTCTGCCCTCTCAGAGCGAGAGACTGTGCCATTCACCACCCGCAAAATGGGGCCGCTACTGAGCCTATCAACATGCACATCATGCACTGAGCACGGTGTAGGAGGCACAGACTGAACCCCGTTAACACACCAAATGTGGGCAATGCTCATTTCCATATCATGGGTGATTTTCGTTTTCTTGGATTTGCTTATTTGTATTTTTAGAATTGTCTGCAACCACTGTGTATTACTTGTATTAATTTTTAAAATAAAAGCAAACATGGCTTTATAAGGAAACAACCCAATGGCACACATTCCTGTGTTTACTGCCAGCATGTTGTTGAGGACATTGTTGGTTATGTTGCCCAAATGAGACTTTTTTGGGAGAAATTGTGATCTGATCTTTTTATCAGAAGCTTTTCCCTAGTCACACTGGCTGCCTGTGGCTTCAAGCAGCAGCTGAACACCTAACCTCGGTGCCCAGTGTGAGGGGATTGTTTAAAGAAATTATGACACAGCTATACCACATACATATGTTGGCAATGTGCAAGGAAAATGTCTGAGGGATTCCCACCAAAGACTTAGAAGTGTTACCCCAGGAATGGGGTCAGGGGGACACTTGTGCTCTTGATTCTGTGACCTTCACTAATAATTGCAATTATTTCAAAATGAGCTGGTATTGTGAGAAAAATGGAACTTAGTGAGACCCTGTCTCAAATTGAAAATAAAAAGAACTAGAGATGAAGCTCAGTGATAGAGTGCTCCTGGGTTCAGTCCCCAGCAACATGCACACACACACACACCCCCACACACACCCCACACACACACAATTGTTCAAATATTCTCCTTTCTACAAAAATAACTTTATATAACAGATAGAAAGCAAAAGTCCTAAAATGTGAAGTGGTTCTCCCAAGATGGTGGGATTTAGACATTTGCATTCTTTTTGATTTTTGTGTTCTAATATTTCCACAATGAATGAATGAATGAATAAACACACACATACATAGACACACACGTCAATCACAGCACGTGTGTGTGTGTGTGTGTGTGTGTGTGTGTGTGTGTGTGTGTGTTCTTAAAAGAAAAGGCCAAGCGCTGTGGTGCAGGCCTGTAATCCCAGGCACTTGGGAGGCTAAAACAGGAAGATCACAAGTTCAAGGCCAGCCTGAGCAATTTAACAAGACACACTCTCAAAATAAAAAATAAAGGGGGTTGGGGATGGAGCTTAGTGGTAGAGTGACCCTGGATCCAATCCTAGTTCTATAAAAAGAAAAAAGAAAGATTTGACCCCAATTTCTTCCCATACTAAGTGCCTTAGTCACCTCAGATTGCGTTTTTAGCTTTTCCCCTGCCTCCCCTCTCTCCCCATGTGTCTGTTTTCTCACCCGCTTTTAATTTGCGCCATCTTGCTGTCCTTCCTGTGTCCTTGTAAAAGGCCTGGAGACCTTGCTGGAACCAGGCAAGGCAGAAGCCAGGGCACGGGCCATCCAGTGGTCCCCCTCCACCTCACACCACCTCCTGGGGTATTGTTCCAATTAGTGGGGACTTGAAGCAGATCCAAAGGCGGAACTATAAACACCAGAGGCAGAGACCCATAAACAGCTGGGTAACCAACTCCAGCTGTGCAGATGGGCCCTGGTCCGTGTTCCCAGTGGGACCAGAAGGGAGCTAAACTGGCCACTGAGAGTCGCCCTCTGCCTCCCCTCCATAGAATGTGAGTTGCCATGATTAGAGCAGGCACCATGAGTTAGAGAACGTGGGGGACAGGGATCCCTAAACAAATCTGAGTCAGCTCACGTCCAAGAGAGCCAGGTTGTAGGGGCCAAGGGTTCTCAATCACCTAACCCCCATTACCTTTATATCTGGGCCTCAATTCACCTGTCTGTAAAATGGGGAAGACAGGAAGAATGGAGTAATGGGCCTTCTCAGCTCTATCACATCATGATTAATTTGTAAATCTATGCACTGGGCCTAAATGCTCATAGTATACTTCTATAATATAATAAAAATATATACCATATGATAACATACAGATGGTTTAAGAAATCATCTGTAATATAAGCCATACACATTCTATATTATTGTATCATACTCTGGAATATGATTTTTCTTTAGTCTGTAATGACCATCTCTGGGTACCTGTGATCAGAGAGTATGTGGGACAAGCCAGGAAGACTTCTTGTAGGAAGGAAGGTTTAAGCGTCATGAGTTTAACAGGGGAAATAAGCCTCCAAAAAGGTCTTAGTGGAGGGAAAGGGAGAGACTGAGAGTAAGAGGATTTCTAGGTCTGTTTGGGTGGGTGGTCATCAAGTAAAAGGGACTAAGATGACCAAGACTTGTCAGCCCATTTATAGCTCCTAAACCTGGCTACACAAGAGATTCCCTTCCGTGCTCTTCCCAGAACTCCCGTATCATAATCGAGGGCAGCAGGGCCCATGTGAATGTTTGATAAATGTGTGGTGAATTCTGAGCCTAGAAGTCAGAAACAAGTGGGTGTTGGAGAACCCTTGGCCCAGAGGTCCCAAGGGCCATGGATAGGATGGGGGTAAGGGATCACCCATGATTTTCACATCCTGCCATGTGTCTGATCACCCAACTACAGGGCACTGTCATTGCCAGGCAACCAGGTGCCACCTTAGGCTTAGACCCTGGCAGGGTTCAGGACCCTGAGGAAGCTCATCACCTAGTGAGGGGTACCGACCCCCACATCAGTTATCTGAGCTCAGTGCTGGAGGTTGGGGTCTTCCTGGCATCATAGCCCTGACAGTGGGTGCTGGAGGAGGTGAGGGCAGGGGGCTCTTCCCCTGAAAGCAGGAGTGGGAGGGGCCATGAGGGCGGGGGTGCAGGCCATGGCCTGGCATGGGTGAAGCCCAAGGTTGGATCTCCAGCACTGCGAAAGCACAAACAAACAAAAGGACCACAGAAGGCTTTCTGGAGAAGATGCCCCGAAAGATAAGAAGGATCCACATGGTGAAGAGAAAAAGGAGAGGTTCAGCAGCAAGAAAGTGTCAGGGCTACTTTCCGGCCATGCAGTTTGTTAGGGGCTCTCCCTGCTGGGTACAGAGTAAAAGCAAGGCACTGGACAGCACAGGGCCCAGGGGCTAGTGGCACACCCCAGAATCGCAGACAGCTGGCCACACCCCAGGTGGAAAGCCCAAGCCCAGGGCTCCGCCCATCTACCTGTGGACTTCTCCCCTCGCTCCAGGCCCTGTGACGAGGCTTCCGAGTTTCCCCCATCTGGAATCCCATGGGGCAGGTATGGGACAGGGGTGAGTGACAAATTCCAACCCTGTCTCCAGTATCAAAATCTCCTTTTCTAGAGGGGTCCCTGGGCCAAACCATCCTTGACCCAGGTCACATCTTCCCAGGCCAGCTCAGTTCCAGTTGCCATTCCTACATGCATCTCTTTGTTACACTCGAAATCATTCCTATATTATTGTAAAAACAGCAGAGCCAGACTGGAGACGCGTGAAGCTACAAAGACTCCTTGAAAACAATTAAGGACCACATAGATACCTGGAAAGACATCCCCTGTTCAAGATCATGGAAGACTTCATATTGTTAACATTGCAGTACTCCCCAAATTGATCTATAGATTTATTGCATTCCCTATCAAAATCCCATCTATCTTCTGGTCTTCAATTGACAAGGTGATTCTGAGATTTACATGGAAATGCAAGGAACCCCAAATAGCCAAAATCACCTTGAGAAGGAAGAAGAAATCTAGAGGACTCACCCATCCCAGTTTCAATAATTACAACTGAGTTACAGTACTCAAGACTGTGTGAAAAACTGGCTTGGGTTTAGACAAATAGACCAGAGGAAGAGAATTGAGAGTTTATTTATGTATTTATGTTTAAAATCAATGTTTTTTGACTAGAGCACCATGACAATTCATGGAATGAAAGAATAGTCCTCTTATTTAATGGTGCTGGGATACTGCTAGGGAAGTTTAGGCCACACCATATACAAAAATTATCTCCAGTTTGAGGCCCTGGGTTTAATCCTCAGCATCACACATCAAAAAAAAAAAAAAAAAAAAAAAAGACTCAAAATAGATCAAAGACCTAAAAGATAAGAATCTAGTATCCAAAATACTAGATTCTTAGAACTCTTCAACAGAAGCTAGGCACAATGGCTCATGCCTGTAATCCCAGGAACTCAGGGGGGACAAGGCAGGAGGGTTGCAAGTTCAAGGCCAGCCTGGGCAATTTAGTGAGCTCCTGTCTCAAAATAAAAAAAAGAAACAAGGCTCCAGATGTAGTTCAGTGGTAGAGCACCAGTGAGTTCAATCCCCATTACTGGGGGGATAAAAAAGATCTCTACAGGGGCTGGGGATATAGCACAGTGTGTAGAGTGCTTGCCTTGCAAGCATAAGGCCCTGGGTTCAATCCCCAGCACAGAAAACAACAACAACAACAACAAAATAGATCTCTACAACAGAAAGGCAAACAGTTCAACTCACAGATGAGCAAAACCTGAATAAACATTTCTCCAAATTCTCCAAAGAGATATACAAATGAACAACAAACACACAAAAAGATGATCCACATCATTAGTTATTAAGAAAATGCAAATGAAAACCATAGTAAAATACTACTTTGCACCCATGAGGATGGTTGTGATACCAAGAAAGTGGAAAATAACAAGTTTGGGTGAGGATGTGGAGAAATTAGAACTTTCCTACATTGCTGGTGGGAAAGTAAATTGGTTCAATTGCTGTGGAAAACAGTGTGGTGGTTCCCCAAAAAGTTAAACATAGAATTACCTTGCGACCCAGCAATTCCCCTCCTGAGTCCAAACCAAAAAATTTCAAACAGATGCTAGTACATCTAGTACACAGATGCTAGTACAACGTTCACAGCAGCACCATCCACCATAGCCCAACATCTATCAGCTGGTGAACTGATACACTCCACCCGAAAATGAACATCACTCAGCCATTAAAATGAGGTCTTGATGGACACTATGAAATGGAGGAACTTTGAAAACATGAAGCTAAGTGAAAGACAGTAGACACAGAAGTCCACATGTTGTCGATTCCATGTGTGTGAAATGTCCAGAAAGAGCAATCCCTAGAAACAGGAAGTCATTTAGTGTTGGCCAGGGGCTGGGAGGGAGGAAGAATGGGGAATGACTGCCACAGGAGAGGAGGTCTCTTCCTGAGGTTATGAAATATTCTGGAATTAGATAGTGGGATGGTTGCACAACTGTGAGTACACTAAAAAGCCACCGAATTACACACTTTAAAGCATTATGTTATGTGCTTGAATTATATGTTGAATTTTAAATATAGAACATTCTTGACTTCTATATAATCCTGCATATTTATTTTTATTGTGGTAAGATACGTATAATATTTGTTGTTTTAACTATTCTTAAGTATACGATTCAGAGGGTGTAAGTACAGTCACAGTGTTGAGTAACCGTCACTACTTCCTAATTCCAACATTTCCATCACCCCAAGCAGAAACTCTGAACCCATTAAGCAATAACTCCCATCCTCCCCCTCCCTTGGGCCCTGGTCAGGGCTCATCTGTTACCTCTATGAATTTACCTCTTCTAGATATTTCATGTAAATGGAATCGCACAATATCCTCTTGTGTCTGGCTTGCCTCCCTTGGCTTAATGATTTCAAGTTTAATTCAGGTTGTACCATGTATCAGAACTTCCTTTCTTGTCTGGCTGAGTAACATTCCATTGTATGTATATATCTCATTTCATGTATGCATTCGATTTGTCTGTTTGGGGGCACTCTAAGTTGTTCCCAATTTGGGGCTACTGCATTTAATGTTTAGTTTTTTGAGGAGCCATCTGATCGTTTTCCACAGCAGCATCCCTATTTTACATTCCCACCAGCAACACAGGAGGGTTCTGATTTCTTCACATCCTTGCCTCTGAAAAAAGTTATAGCCATCCTAGAAGGTGTGAGGGTTTGATCAGCATTTCCCCAATGACTAATGTTGAGCACCTCCTCACATGCTTATTGGTCATTGGAGGATGTCAGTTCAAGTTTTTGCCCATTTTTAAGTTGGGTTGTTAGCTTTTTATTGTTCAGTTGTTGTTCTTTATATGTTTTTGATAGTAAACCTTTATTAAACATGAGTCATAAATATTTTCTCTCATTCTGTGTATTTTTTCTTCCACTATCTTGACAGTATGCTTTGAGGTACAAGAGGGTTTCTTATTATTTTAATGAAGACCAATTTATCTATTTTGTTTTCCTTTTGTTTTTTATTCATGAGAGCTTTATGGTACATAGTACATAGTAGTTGGGTTCATCCCATCATACTTACACGCATAGAAATCGATTTCAGTTCATGATCCCCCCTTTCCTGCCCGAACACCGCCAATTTATCATTTTGGTTGTGTTTGTAGCTAGTGCTTTTGTTGTTATATCAGAAACCATTACCAAATCTAAGGTCATGGAGAGTTGCACCTGTATTTTCTTCCAATAGTTTTACAGTTTAGATATTATATCTAGGTGTTTGATCCATTTTGAGTTAATTTGGGGGCATTGTATAAAGGAAAAGCTCAATGACCTTCTCTTGCATGTGTTATCAGTGCAGTTCCATTTGTTCAGAAGTCTGGCCTTTCCTCAGAAAATGGTCTTAGCAACCTTGTCAAAAATCAGTTGATGCCTGTAGCCCTAGCTACAGGGAAGGCTGAAGCAGGAGAATCGCTTGAGCCCAGGATTCAAGACCCACCTGGAGAACACAGCAAGGCCCTGTTTCTTTTCTTTTTTTTTTTTTTTTTATTGTATACAAATGGGATACATGTTGTTTCTCTATTTGTACATGGAGTCAAAGCATACCATTTGTGTAATCATAAATTTACATAGGGCAATGAAGTTTGATTCATTATTTTTTTTTCCTTCCTCCCCACCCCTCCCACCCCTCTTTTCCCTCTATACAGTCCTTCTTTCCTCCATTCTTACCACCCTCCTTATCCCTAACCCTACACCTAACCCTAACCCTAATGCTAACTCCTCCCACTCCCCAAGGCCCTGTTTCTTTAAAAAAACAAACAAACAAACAAACAAAAAAAAAACCAAGGAGTAAACGTTTATTTCTGGCCTGTTAACTCTACTCCACAGTCCCTGTATCTATACTATGCCAGTACCACACTATTTTGATTCCTGTAGGTTTACAGTGAGTTTTGAATCAGATATTATGAGTCCTCCTCAATTCTGTTCTTTTCTAAGATTGTTTTTCCTATTTTGGGGGTTTCTTAAAATTCCATATGAACATTAGGGTGGATATTTTTATTTTTTGAAAAAAAAAAAAACCCTGTTGGGATTTTGATAAGGATTACATTACATCTGTATATTCCTTTGGGTAGTATTGTCATTTTTTCCCATTTCTTATTGGTTCTTTCTTCAAATATTTTTTTTAGTTGTCAATGGACCTTTATTTATGACCTTTATTTAATTAATTTATTTATATGCAGTGCTGAGAATCAAGCCCAGTGCCTCATACATGCTTGGCAAACACTCTACCACTGAGCTACAACCCCAGCCCCTATTAGTTCATTATAATTACACATAATAGTGGAATTCATGGTTACATGTTCATACATGCATCCAATGTAACAGTATAATTTGGTCAAGATCATTCCCCAGTATTTCTTCTTTCCCAGTATTTTCATGTTAACAATATTATTTTTTAATCAATAAACATGGACTGCTCTTCTGTTTATTTAGGTTTACTTTATTTAAACAATGTTTAATACTTTTCAGAATATAAGACTTATGTCTCTTACCTTCATCATTAAATGTATTGATACCTATTTTATTATTTTTTATACTACTACAAATGGAATTTTTTTCTTAATTTCCTTTTGGGATTGTTCATTCTACTGTATGGAAATACAACTGATTTTTGCACATTGATTTTGTAACCTGCAATTGTGCTGAATTTATTAGCTCTGATAGTTTTCTCTTTGTGTATAGAGTCTTCAGGGTTTTCTAGACATGAGATCATGTCATCTGTAAGTAGAGAGAGTTTCACTTTTTCTTTTCCATATTGGATGTCTTTTATTTCACTTTTGTTCTAATTGCTCTGGCTAGAACTTCCAGTGTTATTAACAATTAGACAGAAGTTCCCAAACAGAAGTGATGGAAGCAGTCGTCCTTGTCTTGTTCCTGAACCTAGGGGAAAAGCTTTCCATCTTTCACCATTAAGAATGGTATCGGGGGGTGGGAGGGGTGGGGGGGAAGGGAAAAAATAACAGAATGAATCAAACAACATTACCCTATGTAAATTTATGATTTACACAAATGGTATGCCTTTACACCATGTACAAACAGAGAAACAACATGTATCCCATTTGTTTACAATAAAAAAAAAAGTAAAAAAAAAAAAAGAATGGTATCAGTCATGAGTTTTTCATTCATGACCTTTGTCATGTTGAGGAACTTCCCTTTCACTGCTAGAATATTAAGTATATAAGTATTTTTATCACAAAAGGATGTTGGATTTTGTGAAGAGCTTCTTCTGCTTCAATTGAGATGATCATTTTCTCCTTCCATTAATGTGACAGATTATCGTCTTGATTGATTATCATATACTGAATCACCTTTGCATTCCTAGGATAAAATCTACTTGATCATGGCATACAATTGTTTAGTATGCTGCTGAATTTGGTTTTCCAGTATTTTCTTAACAGATTTTTGTATGTATAATCTTAAGGGATACTGGCTTATAGTGAGTATTCTCTAGCTTTAATATCAGGGTAATAATGGCCTTGTAGAATGAGTTAGGAAATGTCCCCCCCTTCGAACTTTTTGTGAAAATTGGAGAAGGACTGGTGTTAATCCTCCCTTAGATGTTTGGTAGAATTCACCAGTGAAGTCATCTGGTGCTAGATTGTTCTTTGCTGCAAGTTTTTGGATTTCTGACTGATTCAATCTCTGGACTTGCTGAAGGTCTATTCAGATTTTCTATTTCTTTTGGAGTCAGTTTTGGTAGTCTGTGTGCCTCTAGGAACCCGTCCATTTTGTCTAGGTCACCCTGCTTATTGGTGTGTGGTGGTCCACCGTGGCCTTGTATGCTCCTTTTCACTTCTGTGAAGTGGGTGGTTATATGTAGATATTGAAGGGTGGTTCTCAGTGTCCCAGATCACCAACCATTTCCATCCCAAGGATCTCAAGAGGAGCCATCAGAGGTGATGAGTGTTTACAACTGGTGGGCCTTTCAGCCCTTAATCCTTATCCTCATCATCTTGCGACGAGGTGGCAGTGGTGCCTCCAGGTTTGGGCTCAGACATGGGGGTTACTTGAGTGTGACACCAAGAACCAGCAAAACTTTTACAGGTTACTCACTGTGGAGCAAGCTCCTGCCCATGGGCTCTCTAGGACCGACTCCTGACTCCTCACGGCAGACCTGTCACCTGGGTTCTATTACCATCCCCATTTCACAAGTAGAGAGACTAAGGCTCAGAGACACAAGGAACCTGTCCAAGGTCACACGGACAATATGAGCCAATATCTGAGACGAGATTAGCCCACTTGTGTGTACTTTAACAACTATGCTATATAGGCTCATCCCTTCCAAGGGTAAGTACCCAAAGAAAGGGACAAAGGCTGAGTAATTCAAGCTCCAGCTTCTCCCTCCATCCCCTAAAGGTATAACAGAGCCGAGCCTCCCTAACTACTTAAGGTAGAGGACAGTCTCCATCTGTTGTCTCACAAAGCAGCAAATAACCCTCTCCCAGTGCCCAGGGCATGAAGGTTACAAACCAGCAGGGAATGTATATGTACATAGCTGCTCATGTATGTAAAATAACTTCTGGAAGGGTCCACAGAATTGGTAGTGGTAGTGTCCTTTGAAGAGGTGAGCGGGGAATGGGTTTGATGGCACATGCCTGTAATCCTAGCAGCTCGGGAGGCTGAGGTAGGAAGATGGCAAGTTCACAGCCAGCCTCAGCAAAAGCGAGGCCCTGAGCAACTCAGTCAGACCCTGTCTCTAAATAAAATACAAAATAGGACTGGGGATGTGGCTCAGTGGTCAAGTGTTCATAAGTTCAATTCCTAGTTACCTCCACACACACAAAAAGGGGTGAGTGCGGGCACAAGGGTCAGGGACTAGAAGAAGACTTATGTCTCACTGTATGTCCTGTTTTTTGCGGGGGAGGAGGTACTTTAGATTTGCGAATACTTTTAGATTGCGGATTTAAGTGCCTGAGGTGGCTTCCTAGCCCTGAGAGGAGCAGGGTGGGGCTCAGTGCTTTGGCCCAATCTGCCTCAGGGGCATGGCATCTCAGCTCACAATGCCATGGCTCACACCCAGCCTAAGGCCCAAGGGAACTTCAGGTTGTGGAGTCTTAAGGACCAGGGACTCCAGGCTATGTGATCCTGGCAGCTCCAAGGCCTCTTTGCACTGCAGACTTCTGCACAGTGGGAAGGTGGAAATGCCTCCCTCAGGGAAAGCCCTAGGCCAGCAGTGTGCCTAACTGGCAGACTGAGAAATACTTTTATTTATTCATGTTTACTTAATGTATTGGTGTAATTATTAGAATAGCCTTACCTCACCATCAACTAGAAGCCCAATCTCAGAGGGGACAAAGCAGTCAGAGACTGGGGTAAGAGTGCCCCCTGGTGGACACATTCTGGACTGCACCGGATAAGTGCCAATCTGCCAGAGGCAAAATTCAGTTCCATCTCTTCTTTGTTTTCCCTAAATATTTCAATGTTTTTTTTTCTTAAAAACAATGATATGCCCTTATATAACAGTACAATAATCAAAGAGAAATTTTAACATCGAGAGAATACTGTCCTCTAGTTCACACAGTCCATATTCACATTGCCAATCATCCCTATGGTGTCATTTAAAGCTCATTGCTTCCTGGTCCAAGAACCCTCCAGGATCTGTGTGGCCTTAATTACCAGATAGCTTTACTATCCTTTAATGCTTAACCATTTCTCAACCTTTCTGGATATTTCATGACCTTGACATTGTTAACATCCAGGTCAGTTATTTGACAAAATGTCCCTTTATAAGGTCATATCTGTTATTTCCTCTCAGCTCCATTCAGAATCCCTGTTTTCACAGGTGTTAGGTGGGTCCTCAGAGGTCACAGCAGGGGGGCACATGATGTCAGTTTGTCACAATATTGGTATTAACTTTAACCACCTTGTTGGTGACATTGGAAAAGTTAAACTCCCAGACCAAAGAGGAGCTGATACTTGCCTTGAAGGCCAGACTCCCCATTTCAGGATAAATATTGCCAGGTGAGAAATTCTCCACCACCACCTGTGCCTCCTCAGGACAGAGTATTGGCTTTCATGACACCATCATGACCAGTCTCGTTGTCTGGAGCCTCCCTTTCTGCTTTGTCCATTCCTGTTAATACTTTTCATTCCACAAATGATATATGGTTACATTAACCTTGTTTAAAAATATATATACCCACCAAGACTTAAATCCCTTTTGCAAACTCTCCCCTTCCAGGTCTCCTCTGAACTCTCCAGAAGTAACCACACTTTTTAGTTTGCATGTGTTTTGGTCAGTTTTTTCACTGCTGTCACTAAAAAGACCTGACAAGAACAATTAAAAAAGGAAAAGTTTATTTGGAGGCTCATGGATTCAGAGGTCTCAGTCCACAGACTACCTGCTCCATGCCTTGTGGCTTGAGTGGAAGAGTGTGTGAAGGGAAGTGGCCCCGGACATGCCCAGGAAGCAGAAAGAGACTCCACTTGCCAGATATGTAATATATACTCCAAAGGCACACCCAAAATGCCCACCTCCTCCAGCCACACCCTACCTGCCTTCAGTTACCACTCAGTTAATCTCATCAGGCAATTAATTCACTGACTGGGTTAAGGCTTTCATAACCCAATCATTTCACCTCTGAATGTTCTTGCAGTGTCTGACACATGAGATTTTGGGAGATACCTCACATCCAAACCATAACAGTGTGGAATATTTATATTTATACCCCACAAATGGCCTCACCATATAGTTCAGTATTGTAGAAATTTCTTTGGGCAGGACTTAGAGATTGGATTCATTATTTTTTATTGCATCATCATTTCCCAGCATGGAGATATACACGAGGTCACTATTGATGGACATTTAGGTTGTGTCATCATTTTGCTGTTATGAGACATGCCAGTTCATACACATGATTATGGGCTTATCTAGAAGCCTGGACCACTTTTGAGGTAGCTGAGTCCCTGCATCAACTACTCCCCAGAGGGAATGAGGGCCTGTTGGGCTTTTGTTCATGGCACCTATTAGAATTGTAAGACTCCTGTGAGCAGGACTTCTGCGAGAAGCTGAGCTAGGTTTCCATCATGTGTTTCAAGGAATCTTAAGGGTTCCAGGATAGGATGGGAGAAAAGAAGGAGCTGAGCTAGCAAGACCCTTACCCCTACCCCAGCAAGAGCACCCTGGTCTTGATCTGGTTTTCTATTAAGTGACTCTTATGATAAAATTTTTTCAGCTGTTTTCAAATCCAGAAACCTCTGATGGGGTCTGGCCCTGTAGCTGGTTTGGGTGTTCCTTCTGCACCATGCCTTCTGGATCTGCTTCTGGCAGTGCAGCCTCCAATTCTATTAGTGTTGGTGATGACACATGACCTGTACTAGGCTCCCAACTGGCAAACTCCAAAAAGGTGTTTGCAGGTGCTGCCCTGGGTCATCAGGGTTGGCATCTTGGTATTTTCATTTTGACCCCTTGGTCTCCTCTCCTGGGTCCTGAGACCCAGGACTGTAGCTATGTCACTAGCACATCCCTCCTCCACCCCTTGAGAGCTGTGCATGGGCTCACACTTGGTGTAAGAGAGATTGCTAAATCCACATTGCTGGGTCCCACTCCAAGAAGTTCTGAATGAGTGAATCTGGGGGCAGTCCAGGAATGTGCATTTTTAAAGCTTTCCAAGGGGATTCTGGGAAGAGGTTCAGCTTTCTGCACTGTAGACAGCTGGCCAGCTGTCTCTGCTTGACTGGGCTCTGTCCCTTACTAAGCAAGTATCAGGTCTGGCACTCAATGAGGTGGGGAGGTCTAGAAAGTCACTTATTTTACCGAACGTTTTCTTGGACAGCAGGGCTTTCTGCATTAATTAGAACCTGCAGGAACTTTCAGCCAGCCAGGATTTCCCAAAGTGGAGCCCTCCAAATGCTAGAGAGCTTGTTCATAAGGCCCATCCCACATCTACTTGAGCTGAACCACTGGAAGTGAGGTCAGGGAATCTGCAGCTCAGGCACATTCTCTGGGTAAGGCCATTGAGTCTAACTCCCTCATCACTAACACCAGGGAAACTGAGGATCAAAAGTGAAAGTGACTTGTCCCCAGTCATGATACACATTAGTAGGAGAGATCATCCTAGCCTCTGGGTCTCCTCTTAGTCCAGCATCAACTCCTCAGCAAGCTGACAATCCAAAGTGTCTGCAGGCTCTTAGTCATCTGAGATGCCCCACATGGCTGCTCTGGGATAGGCCTCTGCTGTATTTGAAAATACTTCAATTTATTGAAAATACTTCAATTCCAGTGGGAATGATCTGATTTGACTGGGTGTTGTGGCTTGGATGTGCAGTGTCCCCAAAATTTCATGTGTGAGACAGTGCAAGAAGGTCCAGAGGAGAAATGATTGTTGAGAGGCTTGTGAGAGTCTTAACCTAATCAGTCAATTCATCTCTGATGGGATTAACTGAGTGGTGACTGGAGGCAGGCGAGTGTGGCTATATAATATATAATATATTTTGTATCTGGAGAGTGGAGTCTGTCTCCGTCTCTCTTTCCTGATGATGCAGGCTGCTTCCCTCTGCCACACTCTTCTGCCATGATGTTCAGCTTCACCTCGAGCCTCAAGGAATGGAGCCGGCCTTATATGGACTAAGACCTCTGAAACCATGAGCCCTCAAATAAACTCTTCTTCCTATACAGTTGTGCTGGTCGGGTTATTTAGTCACAGCAGCAAAAAAGCTAAGGCACTGGGTCACTGTGTGTGTGTGTGTGTGTGTGTGTGTGTGTGTGTGTAGGGAAGATATTGGGACCAACCATGCAAATATCCCTAACTCATACCCTCCCTTCTGGTCTTGCAAAGAGATCAGACAGACAGACACACAGGACCAATGTGTACAAACAGAACCCCACTTTATTAGCAGTTAGTTCGAGATTGTACATTAATGGAGGAAGGTTCCCACTTTTAACGCAACCCAAAACGGCTGGTTCGAGAGCCCTCGTCAGATGAGCTGAGTAATATTCCCCCTCCTCCCCTCTCCCCACCCCCAAAAGGGAAGGAAACCTCTGCCTGCTCCCTAATGTGCCCCCCACCCACTCCAGTCAGCCCTCTCCAGGGAACAACATGAATTTCATGCACACATTACAAAAGGAGCCCTCTGCAGATGAGAGAAGCCAGCCCAGTCCAGATCCCCCTGGCCTTCACCTCCTTCAGGGCAGAGAGAGGAGGAAGTGTAGGAAGATGAATGTCTTAACAGAGAACACAGCTGAGGTCCTCCCCAGGCCTTTGGCATGACTGCACAGCAAGCCCACACCTGTCCCTCAGGGGAGCTGGAAACGCACAGCTCCTGCTCCAGCCCAGCGCTCCTGTCCTCATACCACAGCTTGGGAGAGGCAATTCCCCCAAGGACATTCCTGGTAGGGGCCAGAGGCCTAGCTCTGCTCCAGTGCATAAGACCACAGGCCTCCAAGAAGTGAAAACCCTGGGGCCACGGAAGAGAGATGGACGCTATGTCTGGTGCCCTGTGGCCCATCCCAGGGTCAAAGGAGCAGCCAGGCTCCTCCAAGCCAGAGAGCCTCCTTCCAACAGGTCACATGCCTGGCTGGCATCCACAGTGTGGTCACTTCAGCATGCCCTCCATCCCCTCCTCCCAGGCCAGCCTATACTGCTATGTCCATGGGGCACCCTTCCCTTGAGCTCCTGCGGCTCTCACAGCCCCTCTGCTGGTTTGGCACTTGCTACAGGTGGATGTTGGAGGGGCATCTTAGGCAGGAGGGCACTGCCAAGTCAGCACAAAAGGCAAAACCACCCTTGAGATACAGGAGATGAGGAAACTGCTCACAAGACACCATGAGGAAACAATCAGACAGATCCGGATGGTGCACCTTCTACTTGACAGCAGGTCCCCAAAAAGATGTCACTTAAAATACCAGACGGGCAGGAGGAAGACTTTTCAGCATTCCAAGAGATTTGAAAAACACAGTGACAAAATGCATCGTATGCACCTTGATTGGATGCAATTCCATAACCAGGTATGTTATCTGGGGGACAATTGGGAGACAGCAGATGTTGTCAGGAAATGTCCATTTCTTGGCTGTGGTGTTGGCCAGTGTGCAGGAGAAGGCTCTGACTTGGGTGATGCAGGCAGAAGCATCTGGGGGTAAAGTCTCATGATACTTGCAATTTACTTTCAAACTAGGTCAGAAAAACATTTATGTATAAAGAGAGAAAAAAAAGCAAAATGTGGCAAAATGTTAATCATTTTAGCTCTTGATGCTAGGTAGTGGGCACTCAAAATCAAATGTTTGGTAAAGTATTTTTGTACTTGCTCTTCCCACTAATACCCGTAGGAGGGCTTGGTGTTGGGACCTCAGTCTCTGTGGGTCAGGCCAACAGTCTTCTTTGCTGGGAACTGACGGCCACCTCCTCAGTGCGACCCAGAGCACTGGGGGCTTGTAGGCAGGCTCAGACTTGTCCTTCATGCAGTAAGATGCCCGAGACACAAAGACTCTCAGATCCTGAATGACACCCCCACCCTGGGGTAAAGGCTGGCGGAGGGACTGCAGACTGGGTGACAGATACCTGCATAACTTAAGCTATTTTTCTCTCTCTCTCTTCATTTTTATTTTTTGCCAAATGCTTACAGTGGAAAATAAAGACTAACGATACTGTACCTGCTCACCTTGGTTTTGTCTGCTCATAAAGGGGGAATCAGTGTGCCTGTTAGATGAGAGCCCCTGGACAACTTATCTCCCTGTTCTCACCCAATACCTGCAAGTCCTGGTTGTGTCCGCCTGGCTGGTCCTTGAGAAAGGCTTGTGAGTGGGAAGGAAAGGGGCAGCCACCTACACAGAAACTTACAACAGGGCCGGGTCCAGTTCCCAGGCTTCCAGAAGGGCCTAAGCCATACTCCAGAACATCTCCTCTGCTCTCACAGGGTCTTAACCTGCCTGCTCCTACCTGAGGCCAGAAGCAGAGAGAAGTAGAACCTCCCAACCCATGAGGGCTGCTCCAGGACAGCCCAACTCAGCTTGCTGAACTTCAGCTGAGAGCAGGCCTCCAGCCCAGAGGGTGGACTGCACAACGTGGGGGCATCCGGGATCATGGCCCAAATCCCCCATGGACAGTTGGGAAGTGAGGCTCAAAGGCTGGCACTGGTGGAAGCTGATGCCTCACTGAGGGTCCAATTCCAGCTTGTCCCCAGAAGCACAAGAGTACAGGAGTAGACAAGCCATCCTGTGCTCCTCAGCCCTGCGGGGCTGACAGGGGCCAAGGTTCTGGGGCTCATGGGCCCCAGTGAGAAACATGGTGGAAATTCTGCTCTGTACACACTGAAACCACAACACAGCTGGTCCTACTGAGTATCTACCTCCTTCTCCACTCCAGTGGAAAACTCGAGAAGAGGGAATCAACTCAGAATGAAGACTGACGGCGCCACAGGATGGGGAAAGAGCTCCCGAGATGGGGAGAACAAGGCAGGGAAGTGAATGCAGATCTGGAGATGAGAAGGCTCAAAGGCACCTGGCTGGAAAGGAGTGGTTTGTCCCCATATCCTGGAATGACCACGGTTGTGACTGAGGGAAGGAAAGGAACCTGGCACAGAGTAGGGTCCCAAGGGTGGGCTCAGAGGCAGTGTGGCACTGGAAGAAGAGCACTGGACTCAGATTCGGGTCCCTGAGTTCAATTCTTGGCCCTGCTTCCAACCAGCCCTGTGACATTGGCCAAGCTGGCCACCTGCTTCCTGGACCCACTTTATACCTGTCGAAGGAGCCTTCCAACCTCAAGATGCCAGTCTTCTGAATAAGACCAGCCTCTCCAGAAAGAACTTCCCAGGTGTCAGGTGGAAGCTGAATTGGCAGTTGAGGGGGCCAGGGAGAGGCACCCCAGCCTCAGTCACTTCACATTGTTAAAAGAAGGGGGCAGGAGCAGAACCCAAGCAGAAAACAGCCCGGAGACCCCAGGTCTGCAGGGGGCCTGGAGACGTTCTGTGGGTCCCAGTGGGCATCCCTGCTCCCGGGGCAGCTCCCAACCTAGCACCATGTGAGGGGAGAGGGACAGGCCAGTTTTGGGTCCCAGCTCTCCCACTCTAGCCCCGGCTGCTTCCTTTGGCCACAATCCCACCCCCCAGACTCCTGGGCTTCATGAAGCCAGATATCCTAGAGAGAGTTAGTCTTCCCTGTCCATGTCATCACCTCGGTCCCCCTAGAATAGGCCCAGGACAGCTGTGGCACTTGAGAAAGGGAAGAGAGACCTCTCCAATGGCACCTCCCAACAGTCTCCTTGAGTCCCCAGACACGTGAAGACACACACTCCCTCCCTTCCATCTTATTCTCTAGCACTAAGATATGACACCCTTTGAGGCTGGGGCTTACCACCATTGTGTACGACTGAATTAAAAACAAACCCAACCAAAAAAAATATAATATATATATATACACATTATATATATATATATAAAACACAGTGCGACCCCAGCACCCAGGGTATAAACTCTGGCACCAAGAAAACAAAACCCAAATATTAAAATACTTTAGCTTCTTAGTATTTGAGAGGTTAAGGGGTCTCTGGGAACCCTCGGCCATAGGTCTCTGGGGCAAAGCAGTGGGTGGCAGTCTTGCCAGCTCTGCCATGTCTGCCAGGGCCAAGGCGGTTGCTGGGGACAAGGTATGTACATGGGAACGTGTATACTGCAGATTCCTGAACCGCCTCTGTCTTTTACCACAGGAAACCACGCTTGTCATACCCCAGGGTGCAGCCAGGGGGCGGGGGGGAGGCTGAGTCTCTGGGCCCACATGGCAGTGCCCCAGGGCCCTGCAGGAGGCCTTGAGGACTGGGTGGATACTGGAGGAACCAGAGATTTGTTCCCCAAAAAGGGAAGGTGAGATGTGAAGGTACTGACCCGAATGTGGAGGATCAGTGTTCTCCCAAGGTGGCTGCCCTCACATCCAGCCTAGTGACTGCCTCTGGGTACCCAGCTGACCCCTGTGAAAGGCAAGGCTCGAAACACCCAGAGCAATGTTCAGTCTCCCCCGGGTTGGCGAAAGGCCCAGCTGGGATCTTCTCTTTTCCTGTCTGGAGAACAGGGAAGATATGGCAGCTAATACTGAGGAGACGCCCTGTTGCAACAGGGGTGGTGGGAGCAAGGAGAGGGGATGGTTGGTAGAGCACAGTGAGGGCCAGAAAAGAGAGTCTCATGGACTCCCTCCTACCAGGAAGTGGCCTTCCACCCACAGGAAGCAGCCTCCCAGCACAGGCTGTGCACGGAATGGACCTCTGGTGGAGGGAGGTCCTATAGGCCACAGACCCAGCAGTAGATGCTCCGAGGTGCTTGTGGGCCTGCCTGGGCTTCTCCTGGCCCCACGTGGGCCTCAGCAGAGTATTGCTCGCAGACACTTGGCCAGCCCGGGCCCGGCTCCCCTCTCTGCAGGTCAGTCTGGCTCAGCCACGGCAGGACACCCCTGCCATCACCAACGTTCAGTCTGGCTGTGGTGGCCGCAGCTACCTGGTGTTCTGGAGGTCCTCCCGCAGCCAGGTGGGCAGTGTCTGGCCCATCTTGTACAGCAGCTTGGAAAGCTCAACATTGTGGTCCCGGTAGTAGTCCTTTAGGAAGGCTCGGGACTGCAACAGGAAGGAGAGCCAAGATGGGGCGACAAGTCGAGGCAAGCGTGGGCCCCCAGCACGGTTGTCCTGCTGGGCCCCACACCAGACATCTGATATATTCCCTGTCCTCTTACAGAAGTCTCCCTGGAATGCCCTTTTAAAGGAGCAGCAAATCTCACTCGCAAGGTCAGAATTCTTGCAAGAGGGAGAAGAGAGCATTCATGAAAGCCAGAGGCTAATGGGAAAGGGAGATACCATGAGAAGTCTGCATGCCCCCATCTTGTCCAGTCCTCTCCCATAAGAGGACTATCCTTCTGTTCCAAGGCTCCAAATCTTGCGCATGAACCCCAACTCCAAAGACCCCTGCCCCTTCCCTGGAAGCCTTCTTTCCCTCCCTACCCCAGCTTCTAGTGCCACCCCTGTCCTGAACACCCATAGTACAGGATGCACCCTTTCCCACATGAAGCCCTCCCTGCCCTATGTGTCACTCATCTCCCCCTGGACTAGCAGTCCTTGAAGGTGAGGGCCTATCTTGTCCAACCTCAAAACCCCACAGCACAGCCCTTAGCAGAAGGGCACAGTACTGAAAACTTGCTTGACTAAATCAATTCTGATCTGCCATGGGCCAGCCTGTACTTCCTCCCCCTTAAGTATACTGCCCAAGTGCTGGGCACAGTCGTGCATGCCTATAATACCAGCAACTCGGGAGGCTGTAGCAGGAGGATCACAAGCTCAAGGCCAGCCTCAGCAACTTTAGGAGACCCTCAGCAACTTAGTAAAACCCTATCTCAAAAAATAAAATGAACTGGGGATGCGCCAATGGAGGGTAAAGAGGACAGAGGCTTGTCCCATGTGGGAACAGTTCTCAACCTGTCCAGCTGCCACAGGTGGGGTGTCTGCCACTTACGTCCAAGTCCATCTCTGGGTACTTCCGGCCTTTGCTTTTGCCCAGACACTTGGTTTTTCCTCCTTCAAGCAGCTGGCACCAAAATCCCTTCTTTGGATCAAACCTGTAGAGGAGAGGAAAGATGGATGGAGCTGGCCCAGCTACCCTTCCCCACCCCAGGGCCACGTGCACAGGTCTGGGAACAGCAGCACCCAGGAGCTAAGGGAGTCCACCCTCCCACGCACACACTTGCACCACATCCATTGTGGGGCAGATGTTTGTAATCTCTGGGCCCAAGTTTTCTACACTAAACACGCCCGCCTTTCTCCCCAGCAGAGGGCAGCTCCCACGCCCCGAGTCTTCTCCTTCCAGGCTGAGCAGCCCCAGATCCTCCAGCAATCCATAATGTGGCCCTGTTCCCATCCTCAGCATCCGGCAACAAATTTCTGAGCATTCTTTTTTTTTTAACTCAAGCAGTCTTCTTTACCCCTCCCAACTTCAAGTGACAACAGGGTAGGGAAAAGGTTAGTTAAAAGAATTTTGCTTTTTTAGCTAGGTGTGGTGACGCACACCTGTAATCCCAATGGCTCTGGAGGCTGAGGCAAACCTCAGCAACTTAGCAAGGTGCTAAGCAAGTCAGTGAGACCCTGTCTCTAAATAAAATACAAAACCGGGCTGGGGATGTGGCTCAGTGGTTGAGTGCTCCTGAGTTCAATCCCCGGTACCTGTCCCCCACAAAAAAGAATTTTGCTTTTAAATAATTGGCGTCTTAATCAAGAAATGCTAAGGCGTTTGTACTGGAGAGTTTCAAATTTTGGAGTAACTTTCAGAAATGAGGGAGCAAGACTGTCTCTCGTGCATGATGTCAGGGTGCCTTCGATGGCCTGTTCTGGGAGATGAGCTCTGAAGCTCAGGAGCCGTTAGGAAGGTCTTGGCCTGAGGGCATCAGGCAAGCAGAACACTCATATGGCAGGGGGTGAGGTAGGAAATCTGAAAGGGGGACAGGGTAGGCACAGAAGATGGTGATGACAATGACAGTGACATTAGCAGTTAGCACCAATGAGCTCTGAGCCATGGGTGCCATGCTTGTGCTCTCATCCAATTCAGGGACCCTCAGGAGGGATGAGCCATTTCCCTTACCCCCAGCTTATAGGCGGATCAGAGCTAATGATGGATCTCGGGTCCTGACCAGGCCCACCCCTGCAGCTGCTGCTGCTTTCTGCCCTGAGGTGAAGAATGGACTTCCCTTCTCCACCTTCAGCCCAGGGAGGAGAGGATATTCTTTTTTTTTGTTGCATGCACTTGCCCTGGATTCTGGGTGAATGGGGTTATTGGCCACCGATAACAGTAGTTTTAGCTTTTCCTGAAATCATACTATAAATCAAAGTCTAATGTTAGGAAACCCCTGTGGAAATTGGGGCTGCTCACTGCTGGTCTGTTACTTAGATAAACACCCTGAAAATTTTCAGCCCAGACAGAACTGAACTAAAGAGGACACTCCAGGGTGGGCTGACTGGAGCAGAACAGATTCATCACCTCCCTTTTCCTTAAGTTAGTACTTTTATTAATATGACTTGTGCCATATTGATATTAGTCCTTTTGCTGAACAGCCATCAGGGCAGTCAGGGTAGTGCTGCATATTTTCTTATACTTGGCAACTCTAATTAACTTGGGTCTCCCCAATAAACATTCAAGCCTTTGTCTATTTGGGCCCACGTGCCCAAAAAAAAAAAAACAAAAAAACAAAAACCAGGAAAATCACCCTGTTGAATGCTCAATGCAGTACTCACGCCAAAGTTTTGTGGTAGTCAATGGTATTAGTCACCCCAAGGAATTTCTGCACTGTGTCCATCACTTTGGCAGGTTCTGTTCGCAGCAGTTTACCATCCAAGACCAGAATCTGGAAAGAAGGAAAGGGAAAAAGGTGATCTGGACTTGCTTTCACCCCAAGGGCAAACAGGATCAGAGGTCACCACAGCAGGGGTGGACTGTCTGCGGGTATGGGGCCTGTGCTCTTTAGTCTGCTTCTGCCTCCAGCTCTCGCTGGCAGGTGTCCTGGAGACTCAGTCCTCTGTGGTCTAACTACCTGCTCTCTGCCACTTTCCTTGGCCCATGTCAATCTCTCACAGAACTTAAATGATCAAAAAAACCTTGCTTAAGCTGAGTGCAGTGGTGCATGCCAGTAATGCTGCTACTAGGGAGGCTAAGGCAGGAGATTGCAAGTTCAAGGCCAGTCTCGACAACCTAGTAAGACCCTGTCTCAAAAAATAAAAAGGACTGGGGATGCTGCATTTGATGGCACACGCCTGTCATCCTAGCGACTTGGGGAGGCTGAGGCAGGAGGACTGTGAGTTCAAAGCCAGCCTCAGCAATTTAGTAAGGCCCTAAGCAGCTTAATGAGACCCTGTCTCAAAATAAAACATAAAAAGGGCTGGGGATGTGGCTTAGTGGTTAGGCACCTCTGGGTTCAAACCCCAGTACAAAAAAAAAGGGTAAGGGTTGTGGGGCTGGGGATGTAGTTCAGTGGTACAGCACCCTGGGTTCAATCTCCAGTGTCTCACACACATACACACACACACACACACACACACACACACACACACAAACCCCACAGCTTGTATCTCTGTAACATTCCTCTTTCAGCCTCTCAACCAGCTTCCAGCGCACACCCCATATTCCTGCTCTAGACTCCAAGGGTTTCTCTAACAAGCCTCATGGGATCTGGCCCTGTATGCCTCTCCAGTCAGGCTCTCCCCCCCCCAGCACACCCAGCCTCCTCCTCCCAGCTGCCACTCAGGGCACAGCTCGTCCTCCCACGGGTGGGGGCAGGGAGTTACCTGGTTGGCGTGAAAGGCGCTCAGCCAGCGCTCTATGTGAGTGGCGTACCAGCCGGGGACCAGGCAGCGGCTCTGGAGGGCACGCAGCTTGGTGGACGCAGCAGGGCCAGCCGTGATCACCTCGTGGAAGGTGTACTTCAGGGCCACTGGGTCATCATGGGCTCGCTGGTGCTACAGGCAAGGGGAGAAGGTGAGCACATCACAGGGAGAACAGAGGAGGAGGACTCTGGGACAGCAAAGGGGATACAGCGCTAGAAGGTCCCAGCTGGAAGCAAGAGGCCTGTGCCCAAGTCCTGACTCTGTCTCTCCTTGCTGTTTGGCCCCTGGGAAGTACTGGCCCCAGAGCCCCAGTTTCACCATCTTTGAACAAGATCAGGTTTCCAGTGTTGGTTATTCCCACGCGGTCCCTGAGCCCCGCTGTGCCCACACACCAACATGGGCCACAGGCCACACCATTTCCTTTACATCGACTCACCTTTCTTTTTCACATATATTTATTTCAAGAAAACTCAATATGACTTCCAAAAATAGAAAACTAGAATCAATGATCATGTATAGAAGGCAACCATTGATAAATACAATAAAAATAAAGCAAAGCTCCTAAAAAACTTGAGCCAGACATAGATGTCTGCTGAGGCCCCTGAAGCCCATGTCATGAGCTTCCTTGTCATAAACATAGTGTGGTTGTGTTAGAAATGAGGTGAGTGCCAAATGGAGCACTCTCTTTTATGGAGACCAGGACTGAGTAAACTGAAAAAGAAAATGTCAGATATGAACCACTTAAAATAACCCAGTGGGCCATCGGCATCTGCAGAACTCTCAGAGCCCAGAGCTTGGGGACCGACGCCTCCCCAGCCCTGGGCTCTGAGGAGCACCACATGCAGCCCAAGGCAGGAGTGCTCACCAGACCTCCCTTCCCAGAAGACACCTGCCTTCCTCTCCTCTGGCTCCTTCTTGGATCCTTCTGGTATAAACTAGTCACCCTTACCGCCTTCATCACAGACAGGAGGAGAATAGGTCTTAGATCTACAACACCTGGATTCAAAATGCCATCACACGAAACTTGCTGAATCTTGGTTTGCTCTTCCTTGTGAAGGGAACACACACACACACACACACACACACACACACACACACACACTCGCAGCCTTCCTCTGCCTTCTAGAAACTACTGTGAAGCTTCAGTGAGGTGGCAGAAATCAAGCACTGTCACTGGTGCAGAACAGGGGACTGACCTCTCCCCGGATGCCCCTAATGTCTCCCATGAAAGCAGCCAGCCAGTTCCCTGCTCCTTGCCAGGAGGAGGAGCACACTGCGCAGCAGGATGGGGATGTGGTCAACAGTGTTTGTGGGACTTTTCCCTAAAGACTAAGGCCACAGGAAAGGCAGATATCAGGGCAGGAACCAAAGTCCTGGGGACAAAAAGCAGAGAGGACTCAGGAAGTGGCAGAGAGGCAAGAGGTCTGAGGGACCTGGAACAGGAAGGACTTGGCACCTGAGAGCACTGCAAAGACACAGCACAGCCCAAGGAAGCAGCACGGAAGCAACCAAGTGAAGAGGCCTGAAGGGTGGAGGAGAGCCACCCCAAGTGGCCAGCTTGGAAGAGAGCTTCCTGGCTTCAATAATGGACACCTCCCCTGTAACCATGTGCTAAGGCCCAGGGATCCCCTGACTCCACAAATAAACCTGGTCTGAGGGCTTGATGAGGGTGGTCAGGATCCTGGCCTTGGTCACCAGGGCTACTTCTGAATCAAAGCACTTGGCAGCATGGCATAATCCAAGGAAGACTGGGAAGCAGAGGAGGGACCTGTCCCAGCCCCACGACAGGCCTAGGAGCATTCCTGTAAGCCCGGTGGACTACTCGTAGTAGGAATCAAATCAGGTCATAGAAATGACCTGATTTAACGTGCTCCAGTAGAGACTAGGATTCATCCCTCTTGAGCATGTACTGCAGTCCAGGTAACTACCTTCCCTGATCAGGCATCCATAGCCCCACCAGGAATGCCAGGTCCTGAGCTAGACACAGTGGTACACACCCATAATCCCAGCTACTTGGGAAGCTGAGGCAGGAAGATCACAAATTCGAGGCCAGCCTCAGCAACCTAAGTTGAGCCAGACTCTGTCTCAAAATAAAAATTTTTAAAAGGTTGGGGGTATATCTCAGTGGCAGAGTATGTGCTGAGCATACAAGAAACCCTGGGTTCAATCTCCAGTATTCTCCCCCCAGAAAAAGGCAGGTCCTGTGTCTTATCCTCCGAGTTCCCCCTCCTACCCCACTGGTGTCCAGCAGAGAAGATGCAGTCAGTGTGGCCCCCCACTGTTCACAGATCTAGGCAGCATCAAGGTCTAATCAGCCTCCAGGTTGTGTCTGTGTCAGAGTCACAAGCAGGACCCTCTGAAGCTCAGGGTAGACAGTTAGCTGGGGCTGCCCTTCAGCACCAACTTCTGCCTGTCACTTCCACCAGACTAGAAGCGCCATGAAGACAGGTTCCATTCTCACCCATCGCCACATCCACATTGCTCAGGGCTGGCAGACAGCCCCTCAGCCTCCAGGGCCTCCACCACACTGCTCACCTGGTACCAGGAATAGGCCCGGTCCGCTGGGTTGATGAGGATGGTAAGGATCTTGGCCTTAGGCAACAGGGCAGCTGCACGCCGGGGCGCCACTTCTGAATCAAAGTAATTGGCGCTTTTCTCAAAGTAGAAGTCGGAGGTGGTGTTAGAAGGGATAGGGAAGAACTCCATGTACCTGCAGGAAGCCCAGAGAGGGGTGCTCACAGGCAAGGCTCATGAGGAAGGGGCCCCAAGGAAAGCAGTGCGAGAGGGGGAGTATCCCAGGGGGCAGAGCGTCTTCAGAAAGCAAGCAGGACACACTGTTGTGGCCAAACCAGGACTCGCTCTGATTCTAGAGAGAACGGCCCCCTGCAGTCTCCCTGGTCCACATGGTGCTTTTTCAGTGGAGCTGTGGAGTCAGGAGGATGCGAGCATTCATGGGAGTGATGTGGGTGGCAGGTGTGGGGTGGAGGTTATGTCCTTCCATCCTAAACTCATACCCTGCCCAATGGAGGCTCCCACAAAAGGACTCTGCCTCTAGGTACACCAGACCCCAACTCTGCCTGCAGGGGGCAAACTAGGGCTCAGAGTGGCTCATGCAGGACTAGTCGGAAGGGCTGCCCTCTGAAGCTGTCTTTCCTGACCTGGGATGATGTCCATTCTGTCACTATGGACCTGGAGACAAAGGGGAGGGTCACCTGTCACCCTCCATCCTTCACACAGGTGAACCCAACTTTTCAGAATAATGTTTCATACCCTGCCCACAGTGATGACCACCACTTCATCGAGGACCCCTCTGAAAACTAAATAAACTGTCCAAACTCTCCCAAGAAAACCTACTCATGTAAAATCAGGGTGCAACTGGGGATTCATGGGAAGTAAAGTATTCCCTAATTAAGGGAATAGGTTCTCCATCCCACGAAATGAGGTTTTTAAAGAGTGGGCCCAAGGACCCCTTTACAGATTGCCCAGAGCGTCTTAGGTTCCTGTGCCCCACCTAAGATCTACCTACAGGATCAAAAACTTGGGAAAGGGGTTAAGGAATCTCCCTCTCTCACTTTTCTAAATCTTTTGTTTATGAAACTTACTTTGAGAAAGCTTAGAAAACAAGTTTTGCTTCCTAAGCTTATGATAGCAGCCAACCTGACTTTTCTACTTTACCTGGTAATAAACAGTCACACTTGCTACAGACATGCTAATGTACTGCTGGGGGGTACTGCCCCCAGCCCTGCTGAAGATGCTGCTACATATATGACTGGCACTATATTGCCTTTATTTAAAAACAACAATAGGGCCTGGCGTTGTGTCTCGGTGGTGGAGCGCTTGCCTGGCATGCGTGAGGCCCTGGGTTCAATTCTCAGCACTGCATATAACTTAATGAATAAAAACAGCAATAGCAAAACAAACAAACAAAAAAAAGCACTGACTTCCAATAATACATCTGGTCACAAGTGGTTTTAGGTAAGAGACTAGACATGTTAGAGATACAGAGGGATGGATGAACGGATGGATGGATGTATAGGTAGACAGACAGATGGATAGAGAGATGATAGGTAGATAAAAGAGAGAAAAACACAGAGAAATACCAAAAAGCAAATACATAGAAGGCACATAATCTCTCCACCCAGTCAGTGTGTCAGTATAACAATATTACACCATGGTCACCCGTGAACATACAAGGTACACATGGCAACAGCGGGGAAAGATTCAAACTGAAAAACTGAAGAATAGAACCGCTCCAAGCTGTCCCCAAGTCCACACTTAAGGTCACCTCTGTGGAAGGTTCTGGTGGGCAGCCTCCACTTTAACCAGCCCCCAGGTAACCCCTGGAGGTCAGCCAGTGCTTCCAAAGGCCCACAGCAACACCTTCTCCCCACAATTGGCCACACACAGTGGGCAGGACCAGCTGTCAGTCAGAGCACCTGGATTTTAGCCCCTGCTCGGTCACCAACAGACACTGGGAACTTGTGTGAGTTCCTCCCCTCCTCTAGGACTCAGATGTTTTGTGCAAGCCAGGGAGGGGCTCTACTCTGCCTTCAGCAGTCTGTGTCCCAGGCGATAATGCGAAGGGCCAAAGGGCTTCTTTATGAAGCGTCCTGCCTGTAACAATACTCCCACCATGATTCAAGGGTCATGGTGCCTTGTCCCTGTTTATAGGAACTTTAGCTGCGTGTGAACAAGCAGCAGCTGCTTCCTGCTGTGACCACAGCGACCTCCCCACCACCTCTGGGATGGTCTTCCTGTCCTGCTGTGGACCGAAAGGCTCACTTACCAGTCAATGCCTCTGTGATAGTTGTGGCCATTAAAAAACTGGATCTCCTCGAAGGTCTCTGAACTGGGGTAGTTGCTGCTTAGGTCCGGGTGCATGCCCAGGAACAAGTAGAGGGCTGTGGTTCCTGTAGGGATGGGAGGCAGCTGAAACCACAGCCTAACCCACAACTCAAAGATGGAGCCTGGGTTCTGGGCCTCCCTCTCCCTTATTCACTAGGAGGACCTGGGAAAGTTTGGGTGTTAATTTCCCCATCAGTACAAGGAACTGCACTACATCCAAGATGGCAAATACAGGGCCTACATGTGGACACCCCAACGCCTATACCCTCTACAGACATCACTAATCCATTACGGCATTCTTCATTCCTAAACAAGAACTTGACCTCTGAGACTCCTTATGACAGCACTCTGACAGCCATATCCCATCAACTGCTGTCTCCTTAGAATCAGTACTAGATGCTTCCTGCTGGTCTCTTCAGCTGTGAGCCTGTCTGCTGGCACTTAGGAGAAGTCCATGGAGCAGGGTGCTTAGACCCTCCCTGCATTAATGTGGAACTCTTGAAGAGCCATGAGTTCTGGCTCTGATGCCTCCTCTTCTGATCTGCTTCTCCCTCCTCCCTAGAAAGATTCCTCATTCATTCCCTATGGCATGATTCCAAGGTTCATATGCTACAGAAGCATCCAGAAGAAGAGCCTATGGAGTTTGGTGATTAAGAATATAAGCTTTGGGGCTGGGGTTGTGGCTCAGTGGTAGAGCACTTGACTGGCACATGTGAGGCACTGGGTTCGATCCTCACTCAGCACCACATAGAAATAAATAAATAAAATGAAGAATGTGTCCATCTACAACTAAAAGAAAATTTTAAAAAACAATAATATAAGCTTTGGGTTCAGAGAGGCCAGGACCTGGTACTGCCATTTTCTAATTGTGTTAGGGGAAGTCACTCAACCTCTCTGAGCTGTAAAATGGGAGCACCCAGTTGTGCTTTACAGGCTCATGTGGACGGCAAATGCTTGGCAATCACATCACTATTTCTCCCTCCAATACCTCTGTTGGACATGACTAACCGACCACAGCCCACTTTGCACTGAACCAGTTTTACCTGGCACTGCTTAAACTTGCAGACAGGCTGCTAGACACAGAGAGAGGTCCCTGAGGCTGTGGTTCAGGACAAACAGTAGAAAGTCACCATGCCCACCCTCCACTCCCTTCCCACCTCCACACTGACGGGCAATTCTCATTCCCCCAAGCTTTACTCTCACTTCTGGGGAAGGAGTGGGTAGACTACTGGGGAGTGGGACCAAGGAAATGTGGTCCCCAGAATTCTGTGACTGACATGGCAGGTGTTGGAAGAGGCTGGGTGAAGGGTGGGGAGACCTACCTGTTTTCTGGGGACCAATGATGAGGAGCTTCGGGAAGCGGTCACATGTCTTCTCCTTGGACCAGATGTCTTTGTGGCGTTTGTCTTCGCAGGGGTCCTAAAACAACATTGGGAGGGATGTGAGGGAAGCCCAAAATCAGTGAACAGACTCCCATGAGCATGTGGCTCTTCCAGCCCTGACTGACAGGCAGAGTATCTACATGTGGCCTTGCCGCAACTCACCCCCAGACACTTGGTCTGCAACAGGCAGGGACCATTTCTGGTTAATCTCACATCCCCCACAGAGCCTGGCAAAATGCCCAGCTGTATGCTTGACACATAATGGGAACTCAGGAGCACTTGTTGAATTGAACTGGACAAGCGGTGTCTGGACCAGGGGTCTGCAAACTTTCCCTACGAAGTTGGTAAATCTTTTGGTAAATGTTTGGTAAATATCGTGGGCTTTGGGCACTATCCAGTTTCTGCTGCAACTTCTCAACTCCACTGCTAGGGCATGAAAGCAGCCACAGAGAGCACTCACAAGAATGAGAGTGGCTGTGTGCCAGGAAAACTGTCTTTACAAAAGCAGACCACAGGCTGGAATCAGCCTACAAATCAAGGTTCAGGGACCCTATTCTGAACTATGAGACTGCCACTGGTCTCAGAACCTGCTTCCTATTTTCAATAACCCCCAGCTGCAGACTTTCCCAAGAACTGTTTCCCCCAAACCCTCCCAGCTAGTTCCCTTCCCGGTGACTCGAAGTCTGCTGTAGTTACAGGGGCTAGGAGATTACCCTAGAGTCTAACCAAGGCAGGGCAGGTGTATCCTATACTTCCCTACCCTATGTTCACCCACAGGATTTCAGGGGGGTTTTTGTTGGGGGCTTTCTTGGACTTTTTTTATACTGGGAATTTAACTCAGGGGCACTTGACCAGTGATCTACACGCCCAGCCCTTTTTGAGGCAGGTCTCAGAAAGTTGCTTAGGGCCTTGTTAGGTTGCTCAGGATGGCCTCGAACTCAGATCCTCCTGCCTCAGCCTCCCGAGTGGCTGTGATTACAGGTACATGCCAATGAGCCCAGCTCCACAGGGTTTTTAAAAGTTGTTCTTTCCAAGGCTGTGTACGCGCGCACATGTGGGGAGGTGGACACACGTACATATGCATGCACATATACGTTCACGGGTATGAGTCTGCCCACACTAGAGAGCAAACAGGCACCTGGGTTCCCCTGGGGAGAGAGTGAGAGGTATGAAGGCCGAGTCTTGAGCCCATGCCTACAGCGTGAGCCTAGAGTAGAGGGCACTCCATCCCTGCAGCAAGGCATGAGGCTTCCCTGTTCCCACCTGCCAGAGTGGGTCCTTCTCCTCAGAGAATATCTGGAAGTACTTCTGGGCCAGCTGCACCGGTGGCAGTGTTTGCAGCCGCAGGTTGGTCCAGGAGTGCAGGAAGCGCACCAGGTGCTTGAAGGTGTACAGGCCCAGCCGGTCGTTCCCATAGTTGGACAAGTGCGTCATGAAGATGCTGATCTGCTCCAGGGAGGGAGAAAGGGAAGGAGTGGCCAGGTCAGCATCTGAGTCACCCTCGCCGCCCCCTCTGACTTTTCCAGCCCTGCCTCAGTTTGTAAGGCCGCCAACTCGCTGTGTGGGCTGGGTACAGGCAGGGATGAACCCAGGTCTGAATGATCCCCACGCATTTCAGCCTTCAGGCAGGAGGGTGACCTGAGGTGGGAGGGGTTTGTTCTGTCCTATAAATCAGGAGGGGAGGTGTGCATGGAAAAGAGCGCTCAGCCTAGAGAACTGAACGAAAATGACCACTTGACATTTATTTAATAAAGTACAGGTGATTATTTCCATTTTGAAGATAAGAAAGACAGGCCCAGAAAGCTGAAGTGAAGAGGTTGTGTGTGTGTGTGTGTTAGTGTGGATCTGTGCATGTGCATACATACACACAGGAACAAAGACTGGAAAGAGAACAAGCACAAAAAATTAACATACCGATATTAAAGTGCATGATCATGAAAGAAAAAGCATGTATATCTAAAAATAAAAAAATTTGAAAAGAGCAAATGAAAAGAAAAAGAAAGCTCCAATCCTTTAGCCAAGGTCACACAGTAACCCTGACAGTGTCGGGGCTGGGGAGCAGGTCTCCCAACCCCCAGGTTCGCACAGCAGCCTCTCCAGTCTACCCCAGCTGGAAGGCCATTGCAGCTTAGGCCAGGCCACCCAGCAGCCCCTCCTCCCCCAAGCTGCAGGCCTGGAGCACTCACAGGATTGAGGAGCACAGTGAGGAAGAGCTCGCCCCCATTGATGATCTTGTCCAGTTCACTGGAGCCCCCGGGGTACTCGTTGTAGAAGATGGTGTGGGTGAAGAGGCCACAGGTCTGCCGTGGGAGGACCTGGGAGGAGAGGAGAGGAGCTCTAGTGGCTCTGGCATGGATGGCCCTGGGAGATGGGTGGGGGTATCTCCACAGAAAGGCAGCCTCTGACCCTGGCAGGTGCTTGGTCCCAAAGACCCAGAAGCCTGTGATATCCCCCCAGGTAAACCACAGGCCCTTGACATTTTAGACTCCACTACTATTCTCTGCACAAAATAATAAGTAGGACCCAAAGTATCAGAGTAAGAGCATTTCTGGAAACTTGAACCATTTGCAGTGAGGGTCCTTGACCCTCCAGAGCAGCTCTTTGGTGGTGCTTGGCAAGCCTTCTCACAGCACCAGAGTCCCATCTGGTCACACTCATGGTCATGCACTGGCTCAGCAGTTTACTGTGTCACCCCTCAGGAAACCAGGCTCTGAGGGAGCAGGGGATGGGCCTGGCCTATCACCACCTCATGCTCAGAGTTAATAGATGATACTAATGAGGTGGATGGAGGGATGGACAGATGGTCAGTGAGATGAACAAACCTTGCCTTCCCACAGCTGCCCCATCTCAACTAATTACAGCTCATCCTTTCAGTGCCTCAGAGTCGGCCTTAACTCCTCTTTCTCCTACACCCTATAACCAACTCATCAGCAGATCTCACTGGCAGTAACTTCTAACAAGTCCAATAGTTGATCACATTCCAATCTTGACCCCGGTCTAAGCCACCACCATCTTTGGTCTGGAAGATGGCAGTGACCCCTAACTGGTCTGCCTGCCTCTGCTTTGGTACTCTAAATTCTCCACTCCACACAAGAATGATGAAAACCTTTTAAAGTATGAATGATGTCGTGCTTCTTCAAAACCTTCCCATCTCTGACTAAAAGTTGAAGTGCCTTGATGACTAGCCCTTACTTGGCTCCCAAGCATCCTGCTACCACCCCCTGACATCCTCTACCATCAGCCCCTAACTTGCTCCCTCCAGCCATACTAGACTCCTTACTTGGTCCTCAAACACACCCAGCACAAGAAACCTCAGGGCCTTGCACATGCTGTTTTCTCTACCTTGAACACTCTTCCACATATAGCAGGATGGCTCATCCAAGGAAGGTCCTTCCTAACCTTTATTGAAAATTGCCTCCCCCATCTCCCTTCCCTGCTGATTCTCTCCAGGGCACTTATCACCATCTGGTTGTTATACACTTTACACATTCATAAGCATATTGTCTGTTTCCTACCCCTAGAACATCAGTTCTACAAGGATAGGAACCTTTCTGGGTTTTATTCATTTCTGTGTCCCTAATGCCTAAAAAGAGGACAGACACAATAGGAGCACAAAAGAAGTTCTTAATGAGCAACAAATGGAACAGAAGACTGTCCTCCATCCTCATTAGAACCCCCTTTAAAGAATGCTCACTCCTTGGGGCTGGGGTTGTGACTCAGTGGTAGAGTGCTCACCTAGCATGTGTGAGTCACTGGGTTCAAACCTCAGCATCACATAAAAATAAATAAATAAAATAAAGGTATTGTGGCCATCTACAACTAAAAAAAAAAAAAAAAAATGCTCACTCCTTAATTCTCTAAGCTCAAGAGAGGAGCCAGACTGGCAGACTGGCAGCCCACATTCCCCGGGACCGAGCCTCAAAAGCCAAAGTAGCAGCAGAGGTCAGTTTGAAGCCCTAGCCGTGCTTCCCAGGACAGCGCGCTTGCCACACTTGCCATGATGCCGTTGTGGATGAAGCCACGGCGGTAGCGGGCTGGCTTCAGGTGGGGGTACTCCTCTGTGCTGGTCACGCGGATGTTCCACACCTGCTTCCAGGCCTCATACAGCTGCACGTGCACGGGATACACACCCGAGTGGTGGGGTGCCACTGCATACCCCATGTCTGTGGGAATGCCATGCTCCTGGAAAGAGGATGACCAGGGCAGGTTGAGCACGGGGGCATTTCCCCTTTGGGCCTTATTCTCCCTTGTAGAACATAAGAGAAAAATCAGAGGCTAAAATGGCAGGGCAGTTGGTCCAAGCCCCCTGGTGCAGATGGGGAAGCTGAGGCCTACAAGGGAGTGGGAAGCACTCAAGAATCTCTGAGTCAGAGTCACAGGCAGAGCTGGGACTATGGCCCAGGTCTCCCAACTCTTTGTCTAGTTCAGGAGCCTCATGCACCCCTCAGCGAAGGACAAGGGTGGAGACATTTCCTGCCTTCTCTTGCCTCTGATTGGCCAGTGAACCCAGGCTGGGTATCGCCCACCCCAGTGGGAGGTAGCCGCTTGGGCCCAGGGAAACATAGGTCTGAGTTTAAATCCTGGTATGACCTCCCTGAGCCTCTGATTCTTGTCTACAAAGTGGGGCTCTTCTCTTGAGGCTTCTCAGAGACAGAGGCAATACTGGCAGCTCCCCCCACCTTGCCCCTGGGCCCCAGTGCAGCATATGGATGTTGGTGAGAATCTGACAGATTGTCTGCAAAAGCAGTAATGACACCAGCAGTCAGGACCCCAGGCCCAGCCCCTAGCCCACCCAGCTCTGCCCTGTAGGGAATCTTACTCACGACAGCGAACTTCTTGTTCAGGGCCATTTGTTCCGCCAGCACGGACTGGTTGTGGAAAAGGTGAGGCTGCATGTGGCTCCACATGTGGGGGAACCACCAGAACTCCTTCACATACGACAGCAGCAGGTCGTCCCCAGCATCCTCAGCATCAGTACCTGCAGTCCCAGCAAGTCGGCTCAGCCCGGGCCTCAGGTCCATGAGGCCCTCAAGCTGGACCAGGCCTGGGGATGGGCATGCACAGCCATGGCCCAACCAGACGCTGCCATGAAGGTATCTGAGCTACAGTGAAGGAGAAGATGGAGTTCCAGAGCCCTGGGTTCCAATCTACAGTGTGTCCATAACTCAGGAGTGACTTTGGCCAAGACCCTGGGCCCTTGGGAAGTAGAACCAACTGTCTCAAGGGTTTCTGCTACCTCTGACATGTCTGCTCTACCCTGTTCCGATGACCCAAATGGGTCATTTGTCTTCTACTGATTTGTAGAAGGTCTTTGTGTATAAACAGCACAGTTTACCCTCCGACTTGGGTGTATTACCACAACCACCCCCAGCAGGCTAAAGATAAAGAAAATAAAAAATACAGAGCTGGGTGTAATGGTGCATGATCGTGATCCCAGCAACCGGGAGTCTGAGGCAGGAGGATCACAAGCTCAAGGCCAGCCTGGACAACTTAGAAAGATCCTGCCTCAGAACAAAATTCGTAAAGAAAGGGGGACCTTAGAGAGAAAGGGTTCCTGTGTTCAATCTCCAGTGCCACCCCCATCCAATGCAGAGACCCAGCAGCATCACTCCTATTTGACTTGGGGGCTGTGTTGCACATTCTGCCCCCCTTTTGACTCTAAACTAAACTTAGAACATTGGTCCTGCTGGGGAGGTACAAGTACAGCGTACCTTCATTTCCTATGCTACATATTTCTGTAATGTTCTTAAAATTCAACCAGTTTTTCTTACACAGAAATAATACAAATAATTTAAAAAGGATGGGGCAGTGGGAGGTGGGAGGGAAGATGCCCCACCTAGGACAGCACAGCCTGAAGGCCGGGGAGTGATGCATGGAAACTATTGTCATTGTTGTTATCCCCAAATGACCCCTGCCTAGGACTCTACTCTTGTGGCCTACTGGCTCTGGGGGACTTTTGCCCTTGGTGTGAGCAAGCCCAGCTGCTTGCACAAGACTCTGAGGATGTGGGTGTGGACAGTCCCAGAAGTCACTAGAAGGGGCAGGGCAGGCTCACCTACCTGTGTGGAAGAATTTCCCTGAGTAGCCCAGGTTGAAGGTGAAGTTTGGGATGTGTGTGCGTAATTCATTCTGCGTATCGAACAGGGCCTGGGATAGCAGAGGAGAAAGAAAGGCAAGAGAGGAAGTCAGAAGCTCCCTGGTCGTTCCACAGAGACCTGAGAAGTGTTCTATCCCAGCAAGATCGGCTGCAAAACTGGTAGGGCCCAGTAAAAATGCACACATGCAGGGCTGCGGGTGTGGTTCTGTGGTAGGGCTCCTGCCTGGCACACCCAGTCCTGTGTTTGATCCCTAGCACTGCTCAAACAATGAAATCATGAGACCATTATTCAAAAGTAACCAAGAGCGTCAAGGGGCTAACAGCAGAGCATTCCACCATGTTCGAGCCCCGTGTGAGCACAGGCTCTGCAGGATGACATGGGCTGTGCATGGGAGACTGGCCTGCGCTGCCTTCACCAGGCCTCTAGCACAAAAAGACCTGGGCTCCAGTCAGGCTCTTTTGTGTGTCCTTAAAAAGCTTTGTGACTTCTCTAGGTCTCAGTTTCCTAAACTGCAACATGGAGATGATCTCTCTCTCTCTCTCCCATGGGAGATGTAATTCTCTTTGGAGAATTAAGTGCAAAGCTGTATGTAAGACTGCCTGATGTTTGGTTAAGTAATGAAAAACGGGGGCCATTGTGACATCTGTGGTCACTGCCACTGCAAGCCTCAGAGTCTACATGCGAAGGAGTTCTCCCTTTTGGTGGAATATCAAAGGACCAAGACCCGTCCAGGATGTGCTGTGTACCCGGCACCGTGATGTTCCCGTGCCTGGCACGCACAGCTCTCTGCAGGTCAGTGAAGGGATGCTAGCCCTTGGGAAACAGATGTGCTATTGCACTCCAGGGTCAGGACTGCGGGTTCACAGCTGCTAGGAAACCTCCCCAACCCTGCTTTTAGGACATGTTGCACACTAAAAGTCCTGGCTCTCTTAGGACAGTGTTGTCACCCCTAAGGCTGAGCACTGCCTGCTAGATGTGCATGCCCGTCTCCTATGGGCAAGCTACTTCAACTCTTTGAGTCTCAGTGCCCTACTTTGCAAAACAGGTCTCAAAACAACATCCACCTTGCCAGGCTGCTGGGAGGACCAAATGAAGCAGTGCACAGAGGGTTGAGCAGAGCACAGCACCCACCAAGCCCTGCGTAAGCAGCTCCTCTCGGTATTTTGTCAACTGTGGAGCAGAGCCAACACTGTACAAGCTAATAAGGTGACATGCAGGTCCATGAAAAAAAGACACAGTGGTCACCTGTGCTTGGATTAAAGAGGAAATTGCTCTGCCCTTTCCTATTGACAAGAATGTTTAAGAGTAAAGACCCGGGCTGAAGAAGCACTCTGCAGTTTGCTCTGAGCTGAGTGTATAGAAGAGGGCGCCTCTATATGTATCCTTCCACAGAAATTGAAGTGCTTCTCACTTCAGAAATGGGGGAATAAGAAACCTAAGTGCACAACCCAGGGCTCACTGGGGGACACAGTGACCTCCTCATGGGCTTGACTCTAGAGCCCTGTCCTGGACCACAGTCACAAGAGGGCTCCCCTTGACAGGCAGCAAGGGCCTGGTATGATCAGGAGAGAGGAGAGTGGGGATGCTGAAAGAGCATCCTAAGTAGGAAACAGGGCGATTTACTCTGCTAGAGGTTGGTCCACTGGCTTCACAAGAAAATGTTTAGATCAAAGACTCGGCAGGGGTCATCTTCAATCTTTCTTCAGTAGGACAGCTCTTCAGGAATTGAAATTTCAGGAGGAAGTACAATCAAAGGCATGCTGCCCTGCCCAGCTCCACAGGGGGCATAGAGGGTGGAGTTTGGCCATCTGAGCAAGACCCTGGTCCCACCCAGCTAGCCGGACACCCCTGTGAAGCCCCTGTGAATGCTGTGAAACAGCCTATCATCACTCCATCTGGTCATTTCACAGCTGAGGCTCAGCAGTGGGAAGGGACTGGCACATATCACCTAGTCAGTCAGGGTCATATTGGGACTTGAGTCAAATTGGTCTCGAATCCCCACAGGATGACCATTCCCCAACACAATTCACTCTGTTCTTCTCCTCTGGGGTTATAAAGAAGAGCAGAGAGTGCACTCCTGACCAAGAAAAGGCACAGACCTCACGGGGACCCTCCTTGCAGACCCCAGGGCACTTAGCAGAGCTTTCAGGTGGACAGAAAACAGCAAACCAGGCAGGTCTGCTCAGGGAGAGCTGTGCTCCTCTCACAGGTCTCTTTAAAGCCTCCTGGGAGCATCAAAGAGAAGTCTTGGTTTGGTGCTAATATGTTTCTAACACTCGCTAATCTCCTGTGAGAGAGGACACCGGTCAGCAGGCAGCCGCATCTCTCAGAATTTAATCCCCAGTTTTGTTTTCATTGGATTTATTGTTATGGTGCCCTCTACTCCCAGCAACCGACTCTGATTCCCATGTACGCTAGGATGTCGACGCCTTTGCAAGTAACCTGAAAACTGTATTTTCAAGACTGTTTAGTGGTCTTAATTTATAGGCTTCTCCTTCACTGTGACAACTCCCGTGGGTATAAAATTTTGTGGTTTGCCAGTGTTTTTACATACAGCTTTGTTGGGTAAACACTTTTTGAATTCAACACATGCATTCACTATCTATACAGACCTCAGCTAAAACATGCCATATGTGTAATTCCAGCTCCAATTTTTAAGAACTTTATGGGCACTCTGATATTGACACAAACATTTTTAGGAGTTTAAAGTCATATCCAGATGAAAAGGCAGATGGCTGACACTGCAGTTCCCACTTTCATGGTTTTTTTGCTTGTTTTGGGGTACCGGGGATTGCACTCAGGGGCACTCAACCTCTGAGCCACATCTCCAGTCCTAATTTGTATTTTATTTTGAGACAGGGTCTCACTGAGTTGCTTAGAGCCTTGCCATTGCTGAGGCTGGCTTTGAACTCTCGATCCTCCTGCCTCAGCCTCCTGAGCTGCTGGGATTACAGGCATGGGCTACGGAGCCCGGCTTCCCACTTTCATGTTTTGACTACTGGATCTCTTCCTCCACACACATACACTTCAACTCTGCACTCAGGTGCAAAGGTCTACATTTGCCAGGTTCGGTGGCACATGCCTATAATCCCAGGGACTCAGGAGATTGAGGTAGGAGGATTGTGAGTTCAAAGTCAGCCTCAGCAACTCAGTAAGGCTCTAAGCAATTCAGTGAGACCCTGTCTCAAATTAAAATATAAAGGCTGGAAATGAGGCTCAGTTGTTGAGTGTCCCTGGTTCAATCCCCAGTACCAAAAAACAGTCACTCTGTTTAATACTTCAATTAAATTTTAAATAATACTTCCTTTGAACACAATTTAAGTTAGTGGAGGAACTGAACTTTGAATAACTAACAGCACAGGGGAAGTGCAGGTAGGGCGGTCACATGGGGGACACAAGGGTTGGCGTCCATGAGGCCCACCTTACCTTCACGTCCTCCACCTTCATGCGTGTGCCCTCCTTGCCCACGAAGATATCGTCGATATCCACCAGGATGTAGCGGTCCAGAGGCAGCGAGAGGCGCTTACCGGTGAGGAAAGCCACAGCATCCACGAAGACCAGCTTGTGCAGCCAGAAGTTGAGGTTGTTGCCGAAGAGCACTCGCTGGATGCCATCGTGCAGGCCCAGGTCCTGGACCACCGTGGCATGCAGTGCAGCATGCAGGCCCGCGTCAGCTCCCAGGTGCGGGATGGACTCGGATGAGCGCGTCTTGGCCAGCAGCACCGGCTCATAGGTGGAGTGGTTGGACTGGAACACGGTCCAGTCCTCGCCAGGCAGCACGCCCTTCTCCACCTCGCTGGGCCGTGTCACGTAGAGCAGTGGGGACTTGGGGTTGATGCTGCAGTCCTTCAGGCCCAGGTTAGAGTGCAGGAACAGGGGGAAGCCCTTGAGCTGTGCGCTCAGCAGGCTGTTCTCATTGGCCTACAGGCGGGGCAGGGTGGGAAGGGGAACAGCTGTCAGATCTGGAACTCCAAGGGACGTGGAACTCAGATACGCACCGAAAACTGTAACATCAACAATATTTACAACATTCACGGGCGGGCTCGCCATGCCGCCGGCGTGGTGGTCTGCCCTCTCCTCTGCCTACAATAGTACACTAGTGAACAAGTCTGCTTGGCTTACCAAAACCAGGCAGGGGGTCCAAGTGCTTGGCACGCTGGAATGCTGCTATGCTAGTCCTCCTAGTGACCCAGCGGTGGAGGTGTTATCAGAACAGGTCATTTTATACACAAAGAGACAGAGGCTTAGAGAGTCCAAATCACCAGGAGCGAAGTCCAGCAGTTGAGAGCATGGACTCTGCTACCAGACTGTCTGGCCTTGGCCAGTTATATCTTTTCTCCAGGCCAGAGGAGTTGTCTGGAGTGGGGGAGCAAAGACATTCTCCCACACAGCATTCCCAACCTCCCTTACACCCCCATGCCCCTGAGGGCACCTCTTACAGAAGTCCAGCACCCATGCCCATGCAATCACTGCCAGCAATGTGAGGTCCTGGGGCTGCCCAACACCCTGGGGGTTTGCAGACAGCACAACACTCAATAGCTCCTCCCTGGGCCTACAGTTCCTGCTTCACCATGGGTCATGCTACACAGAAGAGGTTCGCAGTTACAGACAAGTAGATTTCTGGGCACAGTCCACTGGTTCAGGAAGTCTTCCAGAGAAAGGGACTTCTGAGGTAATATTTAAAGAAAGAGTCATCAACTAGGGGAGAGGTGGGAGACAAGCCCCAAGAAGAGTAAAGGCCCTGAGGTAGGAGAGGTTCAATCAAGAGAGAGAGGAGGAGACGAGGCAGAACATTCAGCTGGGGACAGAACAGCAGAACCCTGGAGGCTAGAAAGGGTAGCAGGAAGCCACCAAAGACTCCATCAAGGGTATGTGACAGGGATGACAGGTTCCAATCTATTTTGAAGAGATCTATGTGACTGCCTTGTGGAGAATGAGTGGAGCAGGGCAAAGCATGGGTGAACAAAAGGCCTGTGATGCGTCTGGAGAGGGGACAGACTTGTGCACTGGTGCCATCGGGGCCACCTGGGTGAGCCGACCTGGGCACACAGCTGAGCAGCGAGAGGGAGGCCCAGTTCCAGCTGAGCCCTGTCCCCCAGTGTGAAACTGTGCCTGCCCGCAAGGGTGCCTTGCACTGATCTCCTCTAGAGACTGCTTTTCCTCATTTCCATAACAGTTCTTTGGGGCTCTGGTCTTATAAAGTGCAATGAGGAGCCTACACTGGTTGCTCCACACATAAGGAGTATGTGCCAACTCTACCCACAGCGCCCTGAGCCAGCCCCAGAGGTGGTGGTCTCATGCCAGGCCCCATCAAGCCCATCCTCAGAGGCCACCTCCCCCAGCCCCAGACGTCCCACAGCCCGAGCCAGGCTGGTCAAGGATGGACCTGCTTCAGCTGTGGGGCAGAGACACTTCAGATCCTGTTCACATGTGCCAGGGCCTGGGAAGCCACAGGACACGAGGGCTGAAGATCCTATTTCAAAGTCCCGACCCTGAGCTGACTGCCAGGTGCTGGCAGCTCAGCCTGCTGCCCAGACAGAGAGAGAGAAAGCCAAGTTGCTGATAGCCGACCGGGTCGGCAGTGACAGGAACCAGCCAGGGAAGGGAACAAAGAGCCTGGCCTTGCTGGCTGGCCCCACTGCAGGCTACACCCCCAGGAGCAGAAACTCCTCCTGTTCCTCGGCTCTGAGGACCCTCCCCAGAGACACTGGGCCTTCCAATGGTGTTACCCAGGGAAAGGAAGGGAGATCCCTGAGCCAGATGGGAAGGCAGAGGCCTCATAGATTTAAGAATTAACTGGATGGTGCCCTGGGAACCCCATGCCCCCTTTCTGGGCTCAAATCCCCCATTAGCCAATTTCCTCTTACATGGTCTCCTGTGGTCAGATTAAAAGCAACAAGCTTAGTTGTCAAACCTTGGCTCTGTGACTTACAAGCTATGTCACTCTGGTTAGGCCTTTTAACTTTTCCAGCCTCAGGTTCTTAACCGAAAATAAAGTGTCCACCTTCAAAAAGTAGTTATGAAAATTAAACATGATAATGCCTGAGAAGCAATGAGCTCAGTGTCTGAACACGTAAGTGCTCAATCAAAGAGGCCAGGTGGCCTGCCAGGTGTGTTCAGGGCCAGAGCACCCAGAGTCACAAGGATGAGGTACGACAGTGCTGGAAACTGGGACTTGGGATGAAGAAATTCAACCCCGCCCTCCAGGACCTCACAGGAGCACACTGGTCAAAGCCACAAGACAAAGTGCACCACTAGTACCTTGGCTGAACTTGGAACGACAAAACATGCAAGCTGCCATTTGTTGAGTGGCTCTGGGTCCCAGGCCTAGTGCTCAGTGCTTCCCGCCCATTGTCTTGTTTTATCTCCAATACAGACCAGCGAGGCAGGAGCCACCATCAATCCCATTTCACAAATGGGTTGAGCATCCTGCCCAAGGTCACTTTTAAGTGCCAGAAAGATTTAGCCCAGGGCATAGAGTTTTAAGTCCCTGCTCTCGCACTGTCCTAGGAGTCCAGCCTGGGTGGGAACAGGACCATGAGCATCTCCAGAGCCCCACAGTCCTCAGGCACTCAGGGCTTGACAAGCCCAAGGAACAGTGCTGAAGCCCATCTTGCAGAAAGAGACGAGAGTTGTGCCTAGAAAACCAGGGGGCACAAGTTTGAGCTGAATAATCACAGGCTTGTGCTCAAAATCTAGGAGGGGGCTTGTCATGTGTAATAATGTAGGAAGAGTAGGAAAATCTAGAACTGCCACTGAATCCACAGTGGGACACTGGGTGCCCCTTACTGGGCCTCATGTTCACCTTCTATAAAGCAAGGAACTGTAGCTAGATAGATAGGGTCCAAACTCTGCTGCACCAGTTGCGCCCAATGTGCCATGCCCACTGCCTGGTCACAGAGACTGAGAGTTCTGTGCACCGCATGCGGCTCCTGATGCAGACTTCTACTAAATAAATGGTAGTGAATCTCCTGGACTAGCCACGCAGTGGTTAAGACAAAGACCACCGGAGCTGGACTGCTTGGCTTCAAAACCTAGAGAACACTTGGGCACATTTCTTAATCTCTTTGCCTCAGTTTCCTCCTCTCCTAAATAAGGACACCATCTGCCTGCTTATTAGAGTGCAGTGAGTTCACTGGCGTAGAGCATGTAGGAATGCACCGCACTGAGCAGGCTCTCAATAAATGTCGGCCATTCTGACGATTTTCAGGCCTGGGGCTCTGAATCAAACTTAATGAAGTTCATGCAGGAAAGGGTACGGAGTCCAGGAGAGAAAGGGGGAAAAAATAGACAATGGAGACAGTCCGACTTTATGCTTCTGTAAAGCCACAAACCAGGCTAGTGCTCCCCAGAGGGTGCTCTGTGAAAGAGATCAAGCCAGTGGGGGAACAAATCTCACTGGCTCGCTCTTCTGCAGGACTTCTGAGGACCTTCCATTTCGTGGCTCACAATGCCCGTTAGTGGCAGAGCCTCCTGCTGTATTAGTGCATGAAAGAACATGCCGTGGGAATGCTCAACCAGACCAGCCCCTCCCGGCACCGAGCACAGGGCCAGCGCACCTGCACGGGGAGGCCTAGGACACAAGCCCTTCTGATCGTCTCCTACGCCTCCCCTCCACAGCCCGCACAGGACTGTGCACTTACTGTCCCTTCCTTCTGGAGGGCTCTTGGCACTGAAGGCCCCCGGCTCCTTCCCTCACCTCCCTCAGGTGGCTTTCTTCCCTGGCCTGCTGTGAGAGTGCAGCCAACCGCCCACAGCACGACCCTCTGGGCTGCCCCCTGCCCTACTCCTTGTGCACTTCTCACTGCCACATGCCAAGTTCATCTGCCCAGTACCAGGCCCCCACCAACTCCTGCTGCACTGGCACGTCAGCTCCCTGAGAGCAGGGGCTCCGTCCATTCTGATTATCACTCTACCCGTGCCTAGCAAAGACCCAACTGCTGAAGTGCTTGGTACCTCAGTGCTCCGTGAGTAAGGGAATGTCCCCCAAAACCCCAAACGGAGTCGCAGCCAGTGCTCGTTTCATCTTGCCTGACCAGAGCCATAGAACCTGCGTCCGCTGCTCCCAACCTCCCCTTCCCACAGTAGATTCTCCTACTCAGCAAGGACCCTAACCCCAGTGGTCATTTTGAGAGCCCCACAAAAACCAGAACAGTTCCCAACCCGCACACTGGGATTTCTTTCTCCTCCGTCTCCCAATGCGAAATGGCTGTGATCTGGCAGGTGCACACATTCCATTCCCCACTGCCACCGGGAGGAAAGAACATGGGATAGAGCTCAAATTGCCCAAGTCTGGTTTCCAATCTCAGTTACCCACTGAGATTAAGAGCCTCGAATAGGTAACCCAACCCCAAGTCTTGATTTTCTCATCTGCAAAATGGGAACAAATTCCCTCCCTTGGATTGCCATGACAGGTTTCAGAGTCCTGAGCAGAGCACGCCACCTCCCACCCTGCACCCATCCCCAGGGATTCTCCAGTACAACTGTCTGCTGTGTGTGAACCCTTGTGTGTCAGGAAGTCCCCCTGCCAAGCACCCCTAAAACTTATAAAGCACTCACCAGGCACCCACCTAACCTTCAAGACAAGCCTGGGAGTAGGTACAACCATTGTACCCATTTTACAGATGAGAAAAGTTCGGTGCTCCACTAGTGATTCAGAGGTCAGGATCTGAGGGCTCAGGGCCCAGCCTCCTGCCTACCTTGAAGAAGCCAATGATGCCCACGCCGTAGGCCACACAGTATTTGTCCAGCAACTCGCGGTTCCAGGCATCCAGATTGACATACTTGAGGATGTTCTCATAGATGATGAGGGCGAAGCGGCCACGGCCCTTGTCGGTGAGTGTGGGCATGTCCCCCTTGCCTGGTGCAATCTCGGTGCGGTACTTGAAGCGACTGGACTCCAGGATGGCCACCACCTCCTGGCCCAGCTGTGAATAGAGGCTCTCCACGAATACCAGCACCAGTGGGTCGGTGCGGGAAGGGGTGACCACCTGCACAGGCTTGAGGGGCAGTAGGCGGCTGGGGGCCACAGGTGGCGGGTCCCCACAGTCCGACTCAGGGGCATCTGCGGAGGGCTCCAGACCCCGCTTCCAGCCATATAGGTAGTAGGCCGAGACAAAAACGCTGAACAGGCAGAAGATGAACAGCAGGAAAAGGACAGCCTGTGGGGACACATGCCGACACAGTCTCCGGAGGCACGCCAGGGCAGGCATCCTGGCCCCCGAGACCTTGGCCACCGGAGGCCCGGCCTGCCCTGGCCACCCCAAGGCCCCACACAGGAGACACAAGAGTCGTCAACCAACCAACGAATTCACAGAGACTTAGGAAGCGAGGCCCTCAGTGGACAGCAGGAGTGGAGGCTTGGGTCCCCAGGCCTTCCTCCCAGCCAGGGGCGCAGTCTAGAGGCTGGTCTCACTCCTTCCTTCCTCTGCGCCCCTTTATGTCACCATGGCAAACCCCCACTTGGTCCTGCACAAAGCAGAAGTGCCCCAGGGCGTCAGGGCCTCCTGGGGGGACTGGGCAGCAGGCCAGAGGACACTAGGCAGGCCCAGAGGTGTTGCATGCCGCTCACTCAGTAGGGCCCACGGGGCTGACGCTGTGGAGAGAACAGGAGAGTCAGTCAGACACACAGGTCCTGACCAGGTCATCCAAGTTTAAGTCTTGCTGCCAAACCTGGCGGAATGATTTGAGGCAAGTTTCTGTGAGCCTCAGTTTCCCCATGTGAGAAACAGGGCAGACAGTAAATAGTATCCATCTCACAAGAGGCTGGAGTATGAAGTCCAGTGATATATATCAATCACATAAAGCAGTATAATACACAGTATCTATAAATAGTAACTGTTCTTTCTCATTATTATCAGAGTCTAAGACTAGGCCAAGAAAAATTCAGAAGCAGAAAGAACAAAGTGAATCACTAAACAGTTGCAAGGCCTAAGAGCAAGAGGTGGACACATGCCGACACAGTCTCTGGAGGCACGCCAGGGCAGGCATCCTGGCCCCCGAGACCTTGGCTAGCAGAGGCCCAGCCTGCCCTGGCCTTCCTTTCGCTTCCCTTCCCCCGACCCCCAACTCTCTCTGAGTGACCTCAGCAGCCCTAAGCAGCGGATGAAAAGACTGCACCAGAAGCAGCCACGGCAGGATGCAAGCCAGGACTGTGAGGCACCTGTGCAGGAAGGCCCAGGTGAATCCCTGCATCGCTCAAGCTCATCTGTGCCATTGGCACCCCTGCACAGGGCTGGGGCTGAGGTTAACCGAGTAAATGTGTCTACAGGGCTTGACAGAGACTCACTTAGAAATGGCAGCTGTCGTCATGTGCTCCTAACGCAGTCACACGTCCATGCCCCAGGAACACAGACTCACAGTGCACACAGCAACTTTGGACACCAGATGACCACATCTGCCTGGGGATCCCAGGCTTCCAGGAGACATGAAGGTTCCCCAACACCGGTTCTGTCCACCCAGAGAGCCAGAACCCAGGTTCCAGCCTCCTCCTCCAGACTGAAACCCCCAACTGGCCTTGCCACTGCCCCATTTCACTGGGAAGAGTACACAAAGACTCACGTACCCTGTGCAAAGGCCCCAATTCCCTTGTCTCAACAGCAACCCAAACACAGCCTTCCAGTGTCCCCTAAACATGAGTGGAAGTCACCAAGAGTGACATTTCCCAGCAATCCAAGGAGCTACTTTCTACTAGCTGCAGCTACTGAGAGCTAGCGGGAGAGCACCCCAAGCTGGAATGCAAGTGTGAGAACCTGGGCTGCGGCAGTCAGAAAGGGAACTGGAGTCCAGGGATGGCCTCCAGGGCGAAGGCCTTTGAAGTCCCTCCCAGCCCTGAGACTATATGCTGTGCTTGCAGGGGCCTTGCGCACCAGGGACCCAACAGTTGCACCTCTAGGATAAATTCCTAGAAGTAGTTATTGCAGGAGTGTGTAAAGATTTCTCCACAAGAATACAAATCCCAGTGCTGTTTATAATGGCAAATGCTCAATAATGGGGCACTGTCATTAGAAACTACAATGTAAGCATGTGACAGACTCGTAGGCAGTCATTTATAGTATCTCCAAGAAAGACATTTACTGACATTTACCATATATATTGTTGAAGTGGGAAACCTTTATAAAACGGTTTGTATGTGTGGTCATATTTTTGTTAAATATTTTTATGCATAGGCTAGGAATGGGTACTAAGTGGGAAAAAAAAGAACATTAACAGTAATCATCTCTGAGTGAGATTCATTTTCTGCTTTTTGTCTGTGAAATGAAGAGAAGAGCTCAGCAGCAGGTTTGGTCCCAGCTGTGCCAGGACGCATTGTGTGACACCCAGCACACCCCATCCGTCTCTGGGCTTCCTGCCTCTTAGGAGCTGGTTTCTGGGGGTTCTCCTACCTCTGCTGCTCTCTGCTGAGTCCTCACTGTGTGCCAGCACCATGGTGACCCTGAGGCACCTGGACAGCAGGCATCCACAATGCTGGGAGACAAGTGTGGTCGCTGGGGTGAGGAAAGGCACTTGGGAGAACTGAGGGGGGATGTGACCTCTCCAGAGAGGGAGAGTAGGACCCAGGAAGGATTCCTGGAGGAAGTGGCACCAGAACTGGGCAGCACAAGAAGGAAGGGTTGTCCGGGACATGGAGAGGGAATGGCCTACAATGCAACCTGAAGATAAGGGGGGGTGTGGCACTTTCCAGGGACTCCCTGCAATTCTCAGTGAGAGCAGGGCAAGAAAGGGCAGGTATCCTGGGCAGAGCCTGGAAGGTTGGAGTGGCTGGTCCTGCTGGTGCCCAGGGAGCACCGGTGTCCTGTTTGCCACTGATGAGGGCCGTCTGCAGCCACAGCCTAGCCCCACCCTTGGCCTGTGGCCAGGGTTGAGGCAGAGTGGGTGGGAAGGCAGGGGTGCCCTGAGGGTGGCCTGCCCACATGGGTGTCCGACCCCACAGTAGAGGAGGAGAGCCTGAGTCATGGCCGCTGACCCTCCATCCCATTAACAGCCTTTCGGCGTGTTAATGATGCAGTTCACAGAATCTCAGGCATCTGGGGGTCATGGACCCTTATGGGAATCTGACAACGTTCCTCAGATATATAAAAATGCACATTTTAAAAAGGCACATGGCTGCCAGAGGTTAGGATGGAGGACGAGTGGGGAGCACGGAGGACTTCGAGCCACTCTGAACGATGCTGTGTGGTGGCCACGTGTCACCATGCACTTGTCTAAGCCCAGGGATGCAGGACACCAAGAGGAACCCCACCGCCCACTGAGGGAGCCGGGTGACAATGACATGTCCATGTGGTTCACTGACTGTAGCAAGGGGGCCGCTCCATGGGGGATGCTGACGCTGCCTGCCCTACACTGGAGGGGCCTCTCCTTGCAGCCCCAGTATGGCCCCTACCTCCTCCTCTCACTGCACACCCGAGAAGAATCCCCACCCCTGGAGGCCCTGGCCTTTCCAGGGAGGCTGGGATAAGGCCATAGCAAAACCCAGGCCAGAGCAGGCAAAAGAGGCCCTATTCCTCGAGAAAGCCAAGTGCCCTGGGCCTGAGGAGAGCCAGCTCACTTTTGTAAACAAAGCGCCGACCACCCAGCTTGCTGACGGGGGCCACACACGGCCTCACTGCCACCCACTCAGAGGCCCACAGCCAGCCAAGGAGCCCTTCTCCCAGCACCCCCTGCATTATGGAGTCCCGTGGCTCAGAAGTAAAGTCCTGGGGGGCTTCTCACGCCCCTGGCCACCAAGGCCTCAAGGAGAACTGGGGTTGGGGCCTCAATGCCCACCTAGCACGTGGGCCATGCACCCTTGCCACCCTTTTCCCCTAAACCACAGCTGGCCTGGCCAGTCACCTAGCTTGGTCAAGCATCCAGGCCTTTGCTGGTAAAGTTCCCATTGCCAGGAATGCCTCCCCCCACCCCCTGGGACACTTACTCATCCTTCACCATCCCAGTTCCAATGTCACCACCTCTCTTAAGTCATCTCCAGCCCCCACTCCTCCCATTCCCAAGCCTCCACCCACCCCACTCACTGTGAGAGGCTGGGAACCAGGACCCTCAGGCCCAAACAGAGCACAGATATGTGGTCTTTGGCTCACACAGTGTTTTTCTTTAATTTGAGATTAGTTAGCAACATTTTAAAATCAAGAGGTTTCACATAAAAGTCAGAACTTTAACTTCTCTTTTAAAGCATCACGTTCTAGCAACACTGGGCACACATCGCAACCAGCCACCATCAGCTGAAGCAAGTGCAGTGCCCACCTCAAGGGCCATGCACCCTGCAGTCAACCTCCTGCCAGTGTCTGGGGCACCAGAGCCTGTGATCTGTGCAGAGCAGGCCAGGGGACATTTTCATACCGTCTGCCCCTGGCGGGCCCATCACTTACTGACCCCTGGGTGGACGGGCCCTGCCAGGCACCTGGTACACGGAGGTGCCTGGGGTGCCCCTCAAGGACAGGAACCAAGTCTGGTTCATCAAGGAAGCTCCCACTTACCCTAAAGCCAGGTCCTTATTGAGACTCAAGATGTGAATGAAGGAGTAGCTGTAGTTATTCCCAATTTGCAGATGAGAAGAAGGCTCCAAGGTAAAGTGACTTGCCACGGTCACACGGAAGCCACTAAATCTTGATTCAAATGGGTTTCCTTTCTGACTTTGAGTTTGGTCTTTCATTCCTCCATGAAACTCAGGGGTTTCTATAATAAAACAACAACAATGCCATTAAAATTATCATCAATAGGGGCTGGGGTTGTGGCTTAGTAGTGGGACACTTGCCTAGCATGCTTGAGGCACTGGGTTCGATTCTAAGCACCACATATAAATAAATGAATAAAATAAAGGTCTATCAACATCTAAACAAATTTTTTTAAGGTTGTCATCATTAGTAATACTGATACCACACATGAGCATTTACTATGAGCCTGGCACTATGCTAATAAGCATTTTTCACACCTTATCTCATTCAATCCTTACAACGTATACTGTCATTATCTACATCTACAGTTAAGGAAAATGAGACCCAGAGAGGTTAAGTCATTTGTCCAAGATCACACAGCTAGGCAGTGGCAGAGTTAAAATTTCAGATCGCATGAGAGGGAGCACTCCAGAGACTGCAAGAGAGCCTTAGCTGGGGAGTTCGAGGGGGACCTCAGCCACCAAGGCCTCCAGTCCTCAGTCAGGCTCCCACTGTGCTCTCCCAGCCCTAGCCCCAGCTTTCCTGCCAAGGTGCTGGGGATAATGAATGAGATGCTCTGGTTGTCATGGAGACGCCATGGCAACGCTGCACTTTCGGGAAATACCACGGTAACCGTGGCCATTGCTCTAGAGTTGAAAGTCATTCCTTACCCCACCTCCCTACCCAAAAGTGCTCTGGAACTCCTCAGGACCCATAAGGGAAGGGAGCCTTTTTACAGAGCAAACAGGGAAGGGGTCCTGGCTTAGGATCCAGATGAATGGGTGGGTTCCAGTAGTGAGACAAGAGCTCCTGAGAGCAGACACAGAGACTGAGCTAGCTGTACCTCTGATGGTGAGGCGTGTCCAATCGCCCAACTCACATGTTTCTGGTGCCTACTGCATGCCTCCGGGCCCTGGGGAAGGGCCATGTGCTCATCCCCTTTCACCCTAGCAGCCTGGAAAATGGTAGTGCATGGCCGCTAGTAATGCAGTTAAGGCTCAGTCCAGAGTCAGTTGCTTGGGTTGGAATCTAAGCTCCATTTTCTACCAGTCTTGTGACTTTGGCACAAAGCTTTCAACATCTCTGAGACTATTACCGCAACTATAAAATAGGGTTTATACTATTATCTATCTTGAGGGGCAGTTGCCACAACTAGGAGAGATGATGCAAGTAAAACACTCAGCTGAGTGCCTGGCACATGATGATGCAGGCTAAAAGAGTGTCCATTTAACAGATTTTAAAACTGAGGCTCAGGAAGGAAGTGGCCCAAGGACACACACCAAAATAACAGTGGACCCAGAAAGAGAAGACAAGAAGTCAGGCCAGAGGAAAGGAGCAAGGGAATGGGTTCTAGGAAGGAGCTTCAGGTGGGACATCACCCTGGGAGCTAGGAATGATGAGTGTTCCCTATTCCCTCAGTCTATATGCAAGGTGCCGAGTACAGTACTAGGCACTAAAAAGGCTGTGGTGACTCAGACCCTCAAAGTAGGATTTCTAAAGGCCTTTGGGCATCTTGGTTTTATGTCTCTGGTATGATGTTGCTGCTGGTCAAATGGGGACAGATCCCTGCAGCCCCCAGAACTCACCCACCACTCGGTGTATCTGCAGCCCCGTTGGGCCCCTTCCCACACACGCTAACTCACATGCACATGAACACATAAGCAAATGCACACAGTACTGACACGCCCAAAAGGGGTCATCAGAGGCATTCCAGCCACACGGACACTGGGAGGAGGGACGGGAAGCTGAGAAGAGGTCGTGTGGAAAGAACCTGCAGACAGGCTCAAAAGTAAGAGAATGGGGAGAGGCAGGAGAGTGGCAAGCTAAGTCCAGACCGCGCAACTTAGCCAGACCCTGTCTGGAAACAAAAGAAATAAAATGCACTGGGGGTGGAGCTCAGTAGTAGAGCAGTCGCAGCAAGCTCAAGGTCCTGGGTTCAATCCCCAGCACCGACCCCCCCCCCCCCCCGCCCCATACACACTGATTGGGTACAGAGCTGGGCAGGGGAAGGTGGTGTGTGGTGCAGGTCAGGCACTGATAGCCCCACACCCTACACTCATCCAGAGCCACTCCCCACAGCTGCCCCAGCCCCTCCCAGCCTGTCACACCCCCAGTACAGTCACACCACCACCCACTATCCAGCCACACCCCAAGCCACCCAGTTCCACCAGCCACCCTGACATGGCCTGCCCCACCCATCACGTCCAGTACAGGGAAGAAAATCCTTCACATTTGCTTCCCAGCTGTGCAGGAGTTTCTCCAGGGCAATTACACCCCTGGGAGGCCAAACCAGAAGCAAATCCTTTCCTCTACTAGAATCTGCCGCCTGCTGCATGCCCCACCCCCACCACCCCTGCAGTGCCGCCTGGCCAGGGGTCAAGCTGCCGCCTGTCAGTCACCCCACCACCACCAGCACTGCCACCAGCAGGGGATGTCAGTGGTCTGGCTCAGAATCACAGGGCCACAGAGAGCAAAGACCACCCTGCAGTGGGCATTCGGGGACACTGAGGCCCAGAGAGGAAAGGGAAAGGACCCCTGGCATGGCACCAGCCAGGGTTACCGCACTCCCACCTACCTTGGCCCCTTTTGTCATCCATTCAACCCCTGCCCATCCTCCTCCAAGGCCAGTCGCAGCTAGGAATCAGACTTTGCTCACTGTGGATTTCAAAAGTCCTGTTGAGCTCCTTTCTGCATGCCCCCATGCCATGCCCAGCTCAGCTGCTTCCCCACTGGAACACCTGCCTCCCAACTCCAGAAGAGCTTCCTCCTGGAAGAAGAGAAAGCCTCCTACCACAGTAGGTGCTCTACACCCATGCACCCTTCCCCTTTATGAATCTGCTCCAAGGAAAATGGGATCCTAATTAGAATAAGTTATACTCCATGTATATGTCAAAATACACTCTACTATCATGTATATCTACAAAGATTTAAAAAATAAAATAAATGAATCTGCTACAAGGACCTTCTAAGCTAAATGCATTACTAAGAGTAATGCCCATTTCTAAGGCATTTTGTGTCTATAACACATGCTATTATTTCTTCCCTACAGTAGCACCATGACCTATCTCCCCCTCATTTCACAGATGAGGAACTGAGGCCCAGAGAAGCCCAGGGCACCAATGAGTGGGTGACTGGGAAACTCAGCTAGAAGCCTGGGCCCCTCAGCTCCTGGCCCCTCTGTTCACCTGACACAGCAGGCGCCTGCCAGGTGCCCTGCACATCCCATTCTCTGCTCCCTTTGACTAGTTCCCTTTATGGTTTTGTTTTTATCCATTCTGTGTGTGTGTTAACCTCACAAGCAGCAGCTAATGATCCCTCCTGGAAGCAGCCCCACCAACCTGCATCCATCAAAGAGCACACACAGCGCCGGTTCACTTCCTGGTTCTCACCTTGGGACTCTGTCTGGGTTCCCCGGCTAGCTAGGAAGGCCCAAGAGAAAAATCTTGAGAACTTAGACCCCACTTACTTGTTGAGAACCAGTCTTTCCTCCCACAGGGCCTGAGTTGAGAGCTTACCTTTGTACCCGCCCTGAAGAAAGGGTTTACCAGGCAAACAAACCAGAGGGCCTGGGGGAGGTGAGGGACAAGGCAGCCCAGGGCTGCTGCCCAGGACCAGCTCCCTCTAGTCCCACTGAGGCTCTCTGCAGGCCAACAGGAAAGGCTAGCTTGCCCACAATGCTTCTCCAATCAGGGTTTACCCACCCCTCAAGTCTGTCTAAGACAATCTGATCCACCCCCAATTTTTTATCTTAGGTTCTAATCACAGACACTCAAAAGGAAAAGAGCACTTCCTTACCAACATCACCTCCTTCGTTGACAGCAGCCAACACGGATTGAGCTCCTGCTCACTCCCTGAGGCTGGGCTCACTTCCCCACACCCAAGTCTCACACCCTGAGAGGGTGCCATTGGGCACGCACTCCACAAACAAGGAAACTGAGGCTGAGAGAGGGTAAGTTACTGACTCAAAGCAGGGCTGTGCAGAGATGGAGTAGAGCGGCCCTCCCAGCCCGCCTTGGAGCCCCTGCAGGATCCTGCTGCTCACACTCCACAGCCCAGGGGACAGTCTCCTGCAGGTAGCCAGCCCAAGGGCTGCTAAGGCAGCCTTTCTAGCAACAGTGAGCTTCACAGTCAGAGGAGGGCACCATGGTCTCCAGAAAAGTCCACACCTTCTCCTGCTCGGGAGCCCACATGAGAAAAGGGGGCTGCCTGCATGCCCCAGTCGGCAGCCTCCTCCCTCCTCCCTCAAGAGGAGAGAGCAGGGAGTGAGGGTCACAGCAGGCAATCCCAGCTGCAGGACAACACGAGGGGCAAAGGTGACCAGCATGCCTCACAGGCTTGGTGGAGTCAGGCCCCATACCAAGCACTTCCAATCACTGCCTCAGTTATTTGTCACTTATTTCCAATGAAGTAAAAATAACTTTGGACCTTGGGCTTCTCCCCATCTGCCTCTCCCACATATCCAGCTCCAGGCTGCCAGGCATATCCTGAGAGATTCTGAGCAGTTTTACTAGGAGGCCAGTTCACGGATATGGGAGCCAAACTCCGTGGGCAACCCACATCAAAGTCCCCACCCCTCTAGGCTCTGAATATTCAAGAGTTGGAGATGAGAAGCTAGTGCCCCCCACCCACAGTGAGTCAGGCTCCCCCAACCCTGGAGGCCAGGAGTTAAGGACAGAGTGCTGGCAGAAAAGAGGAGGCATCTGAGTGCCTGTAACTCGCACTGTGTCTCTGAGAAGTCCCTTCCCTTCTCTGAGCTTTTGCTTCCTCAACTACACAAAGAGGTATGTGGATTAGATCAGAAGTCTGTCACCTTTTGAGGATTACAGGACCTTTTGAGAAGCTAAGGATGGTTGCTAGCAGACTCTCTTCCCAGATACACATATTCAGATGGACCCAAGAGCCAAGTATGAATGTGGAAACTCTGCAGGGGTGCCTTGTTCGGTCTAGACCATGAGAACCAGGGATTGCTCAGGGGAGTTGCGTCTTTGACAAGCCCCAGTTCTCAAAGTCTACACAAGGCTGAAGTCACAAATGCTACATCCTAGCACTCTGGGGTTCACCACTCCAGCTTCCCCAGGGCCCTGAAGCAAACATTTAACTCTTGCACCTGTTGTCCTCAGGTGGATTCGTGGATTTGTGGACTTGCCAAGCTGTCCTGAGAAGCTCCAAGAGAACCTGAGCCCTACCTTCTCATCCGCCAGCCTTCTCCTCCTCTTCCCTCAGCTATCTGTCCACCTCTGCAGATACAAAGTCCTTGTCACCATCAGCACACCACAGTCACTACCTTTTTTTGGGGGGGGGGGGGCAGTGCTGGGGATTGAACCCAGGGCCTTGTGCATGCAAGGCAAGCACTCTACCAACGGAGCTATATCCCCAGCCCACTACCTGCCATTGTTTTAAATCATTACACACAGGCAAACTGCTCATGGGGCAGCGCTGGGAGCTGCTTTTGATTCTAACTGTAGACAGAGCCATGCACCAGGCTCAGGGGGCCAGCCTGCATGCCCAGGCCCTCCTGTATGGGTACACACACACACAACACATACACACACATGTTCAGACACACAAGAAGGACTAGACAGGGTGAGGGACTAGGAACAACAGTTGGAGAGTCCAGGGAAACCAGCACAGTCCAGGGGAGCCAGGAAGAGAAGGACAAGACCCACCGGAGCTCTGGGAGTTCCAGATGCAGTGGCTTTGCTCCTCTGCACTTGGCTAGGTCCTCTCCATGGCTCCACACTCCTCACTTAGCACGGCTGCACCTAATCCCAGGGCCAGGACAAATGGCATTACTGTCAGTCCAGTCCCCTCCCTAGGAGGGAGGGAAGGATGTGTCCCTGGGGCACTCTGAGCCACCAACCACATTCCCGGAACCCCCACTCTACCGCCTGCAACATCACCTCCCTTGCCAGGGTTGCCAGCCCCTACCTCCTGGGCCTCAGAAAAAGAGGCCCTCTCCAAGTCTGTCCCAGCCCAGAGGTCCCCAAAGCAGGCATGGGCCCACCTAGAGGTGCCATCCATGGAAAAGGAGAAAGCATGTCACCAACCCTCATGCCAGTGAGTCCTCTGGTCTCTCTAAAGAAGCGGCAGTGAGGAACAGAAGGAGCCCTATTTGGCAAAAAGAATAACTGAGTTCCAGCTCTGCCTGGCTTCCCACGTGGCCTCAAGCAAGGTCCTTCCCCTCTAGGTCTGTTTCCCCACCAGTCCTGAGAAGAAGAGGAAGACTGTTATCTCCTCTAGGAACCAGCTGGCAGTCACAGTGTCCGTGACATTGGCTTTCGGACCCTGTCCCCACCCGGCTGGTTGTCAGGCCCCTCCCATTGCCCGGCCCTGCAGAGGAGCAAGAAGGGTGACTGGCAAAGGTGTGGACAGTGCTAGTCCTTCCCAGAGTCAAAATACTAGAGTTGAAAAAAGGACTTTTTTTTTCCTTTCCCATACACTTCTTCTGTCCACATTTTTTATTGGTCATTACAGTGGTACACAATGATGGGATTTGTTTCTATATATTCATACATGCACACGATACAACTATAAATTACCAATATCACTCCCCAGCACTCCCCTCTCCCTCCCTCCCTGCCTCTGAAAAAAGGACTTTAGAAGGCAAGGTCCAGAGAAGAGAAGCAACTCAGTCCTGGTCACACAATGAGCTAGAAAAAGGCAGGCCAGTCTGGGTTCACTTCTTGGCGGCAAGCACTTCTAAGTGTCCACTTTAAAATGTATTTGACTTCTCAGAGGACACCAAAGGACAGCACAAGATACCTCACTAAGGGCAGAATCTGAGGCCCCAAGAGCAGCAGTAGAACATAAAAGATGGTGTGTCCACACATGTGGAGCCCTGGAAGACTAGGCCAACCTCTCAACCTCTCATGTCCACCCCAGGAGGGTGGACTGAGGTCCTGCCAGCCACAGACAAATCCTAGGAACCCCTTGCAGGGATTAACAAACATGGACATCTCTTCAGAAGTCACCTGAGGCCCAGTAGGCAGTCCCAGCAGTGGAGACAGGGAGCTGACCCAGAAGGCCACCCCAAGACCTGCTGGCTCTGGAAAATGCCAAAGCCTTGGGAAAACTGAAAAGCCTCCAGGCAGGTGCCCAGAGCAGAGGAAGCCAGGTGGGCTGTGATGACAGAGGAAGGGAAAAGCTCTGAGGTGCCTGGAGCCACGGAAGCCCCCTAATCTCCTGGAGGCCTGGTGGGCACAACACAGGGCCCGCTGAGTCCAAGGAGGCTTCACCCAGGGAACACATGAAAGCAGCCTGTCCCTCCACACTTGCTGGGGCTTGTCATTACAACAAGCTCCTGCTGACAATACTCCTGGATGAGAGGGGGCTCGGCACACTCACAGAAGGCACAGCTGGCAGGGGGAGGGGTGGGGGTGGGAATGGTGGGTGGGAGGTCCTAGCTGTCTCTAGGACTCAGCCAGTTCAAGGTGGGAAACAGCACAAAAAGCAAAGTACCAGGTGACTTATTTCACACAGGTCCCCTTTAAAAAGGGGATCAGGGGCTTCTGTGAGACTCTATAAGGTGCCTCTAGGTGTCCCCTAGGAGTGAGTCCTAAATCAGGCACTAACCAAGGCGGGGCTCAAGTAAGGCTATTGAGGGGCCTCTACTCTCCACACACTGTCAGAGGGGTCCCTCCTGAGACCCAGATGCCCCTCCTGCCTTACCCTGGCCCCAGCCTTGGACTGACTCTTTATGGGCCTTGCTTTGTTTACCTGTAAACAGGATCCTCCTAAGCCTGAGTTGGGTGATTCTGTAGAAAGCATAAGTGACCTCCACAGCAAGTCCTCAGAAATGGTGCAAGGCCACAGGTCCCCAACCTCCATAACCCCACAGTTCACCATGCTGCAGGTGGAAATCACACTGTGCAAGTACCCTGTACCACGAGGTGCTGGGTCCTTTGCTAACTGGTCTCCCCGACCCTAGCCTCCTTTTACAAATACGAATGCAATGGTTTGTGGAGGTGAAGCAACTTGCTCAAGTTCCCTGTTGGGCAATGCTCAGCTGAGATCCAAACTAGCATCTGTCTGGCTCTTAATCCCCACATTCCAAGGCATCAGCCACAGAGAACCCAAAACCCACCAGGCCTGGAAAGGCCGTTGGGTCTTTGCACCGCCCACATTTTCTAGAATATAATGCTGTGGCTAATGTCAGGCAGTCAAAAGCAAGCAGGCAGGATGAGGAAGTCCGTGTAGGTGCTGGACATTTTGCAGACTGACCAGCCTGCAGCCAGTCAGTTGTCCAACACGTGGTTACCACGTCCTCATCACCGTCAGCATCTGCTACCATCTGCCATGTTTAAATCATCACACACATGCAAAGCTCTTTCATAGGCATTGCTCTGGCATGGAAGGACAGCTTTATAAAAGCCCGAGCAAGAATTTCTTACCACTTTCTCAGGGGCAGAAAGTGGGGCTCCCAAGAAAATGAGTGACTTCCCATGAGGAATACAAGAAGGCAATTTCTGCAAGTAAACTTGGAGCCCACTTCCTTTGCTTCCCTGTGCAGGGCTGGTCTACTCCAACCAGCCCAATGGCCTCGATGGGCCTTTGTAACAACAGTGACTACTTTTGAGAGCTCACTCCATGCCAGCACATCACATGTCACCTCAGTTACCTATCCCAACATCCTGTAAATTTAGTGTTGCTACTGCTTTCATTGAGCAGATGAAAGTGCTGAGGCTCAGAAAGATAGGCCATTATGCCTAGGGTCTCCAAGCTATGCAGGAGCAGAGCTGGCATTCAAATGTAAGTGGTCTGGTTCTACAGCCTGAGGCCTAAACCTCTATGCTGCATGGCTCTGCCTGGGAGGCTCCATCCCAAGCAGTCACTGGAAGGGGACGGGAGGCCAGACACATCAAATAATGTGAGTGCCCAGTAGGGTATGGCGAGATTACGATAACAGGAGGACAAACAAAGCTCTTGGGGAGTCCACAAGAGAGAGGCTGGTATAAACATCTGTCTGGGCAGCAGGCCAGGAGTCTGAGTAGGGACATGGGAATAGAAGGAGATAAGATGTGAGGGGCAGGCCTTGTGAAGGCCTTGGTCTAGTGCCTTGCTCTCTCTGAACCTTGATTTAGCCAGGTGTGAAGGAAAGTCCTTGAAATATCTCCAGAGCCCCTATTATCCAAAGGACCCTTGGACCCTGGGAAAACAAGCAATGCCCAGTGACACCCTGGCTATGAGCCCCAGGGACTCTGAAATGTCCTTGGCTGTCCTGGTACAGCTCAACTGCTGGAAAACAGGCTTGCAGAAGCAAAGGGCTTGGCTGACATGCCTGGGCACCAGTGAAGTGTGGGTCCTTAGGGGGCACATTCCACCCATTGTCAACCTCTTCATGGCTCCACTGGAGGAGGTACCACCCCGCCTGGACTCAGACCAGAAGCTGAGGTCACATCCAAGTGCCCAACGGAATGCCTCTCCAAGGCCTGCCCTGCCCCATCAGCCCTGTTCAGACCCATATGCTACCTTTTTTTTTTTTTTTGGAGTGGGGAGACTGCCTATGCTTCGCAGGCTAGTCTTGAACTTTGGGGCTTAAGCAATCCTCCTGCCCCAACCTCTGGAATAGCTGGGACTATGGACTTAAGCCATCATGCCTCACTCAAGAATCTTATATGCTACTAAGCCCCCAATGTCACCCACCCCTCAAAGACCCTCACTCACATTTCCCTAAGGCTCACCACTGGGATGGAGAGACAAGAAGTCCTAGGAGGCAATAAGGTAAATGACCACCCTCTTCCCCAATGGATCTAAAGTCAGAGATTGCCATGTCAAGTCAATGCAGACCTTCAGCTAAGGAATGGGCAGAGAGTCCAACAGGGCCAGCCTCAGTTCTTACTCTGGAAGGTGGGAGGGCGGGGGACTTGCTAAAAGGACTCAGCCCCTTTAGCTCTGTACTCAGCTCTCATAGCTGCCCTGTCAAACCACACACCTAAAATGTTCCTGCTCAATAACTTCCATGAGTCCCTCCACCAGCTGGGCAAAGCCCCTTAAGCAGATGAACCACAGGAGTCATTGCCACAGCCTCTATTAACTGGGTGTAATATGTCCCAGGACCTCTGCTTCATGCTTTCTCTTTGTTTCTCATTTAACCATCACAGTAACTCTGTGAAATAGGTACTATGATTGGTCCGTTTTTGTTGATGAGAAACTGAGGCTCGGAAAGGTTGTTACTTACCAGAGTCACAGCCACATGGCACTCATGCCTGACTGATTTCAAGTCCAGATTCCTAACAAGTGTATTATATCATTTCTCCAAATGTTCCCAGTCACCCTTAGACTTCTGAAGCCAGCTCAACCCTTTTATACACAGGAGGGTAAACCAGGCACAGAGCTCTCTCTGTTGGTATTAGAGCCCAGATGAAGACTAAGGCCTCCAGCCTCCCCTTCCACCTCTGCCAGTTCCACCCCAGAAGGAACTCCCACTTAGGAGGCATGCCAGATGGGAAGGTTGGGATCTCCATCATGACAAGTCCCCTCTGTCAAGAAGGAAGAGAAAAATGGGAGAAGATTTGCAGAGAGGGAGAACATCATGAAGGAGCCAGGAAACATGTGTTCTGGTAGAGCAGTCTCAAAGCTGGGGCATCCCTAACCCCTTACAGCAACAGGGGCATGCAGGCTCCAAGACCCATTTATACCCATGGGACTCCCCAACAGCATGAGACCAAATCTAACACAGTTGACCGCCACTTCTCTCCCCAAACCTACTTGTCCTGCAGCCTTCCCTGTCTTAGTAAATGACAACACCATCTTTTTAGTTCCTCCAGTCAGAATCCTAGTACTCAACACTCTTCTCTCTCATACCCCACAGCTAATCCCTCAGCAAATCCTGTCAGCAAAATGAGTCCAGAGCTTGACCTTTGACGCCCACCCCTCCACAGCCCACCACCCAGCCACCTTACTCTTTCATCTGCATGATCACAGCTGGGTGGCCTTCAACCCCCACCAATCTTCCCCCATCCTCCAGTGTCTTCACACAGTCGTCCATACCACCCCTCTTAAATATAGGGCAAAGCTAGGCCCAGTGGTGCACACCTGTAATCCCAGAGACCAGGGAGTCTGAGGCAGGAAGATCCCAAATTTAAGGCCAGTCTTGACAATTTAGTGAGACCTGTCTCAAAATAAAAAAAAAGGAAATGGGCTGGGGATGTAGCTAAGTGGTAAAGCATCCCTGGGTTCAATTCCCATTATCACAATAAAAAAAATATATATAGGGCAAAGCAATCATTCCTCAACCCCAAGACTCCAGCACCTTCCCCTTCACTCAAAATTAAAAGAGCAAAGTTCTGTGGGCCAAGAAGCACAACCCTATCTGCCCCCCTGTCACTCATTCTCTGCACTGCCACCCTAGCCTCCTGGCTATTCTTATTTTGTTTTGTTTGGTACCAGGGATTGAACCCAGGACACTCAACCACTGAGCCACATCCCAGCCCTTTTTATATTTTATTTAGAGACAGGGTCCCACTAAATTGCTTAGAGCCTTGCTAAGTTGCTGAAGCTGGCTTTGAACTCACAATCCTCCTGCCTCAGCCTCCCGAGCCACTGGGATTACAGGCATGCGCCACCATGCCTGGCCGCCTGGCTGTTCTTTACCCATGCTCAGCACCCTCCTGTCTCACAGCCTTAGCACAACTGCTCCCCTCCCAGATGCTCTTCCCCAGATTTCCTATGGCTCCCCACTTCCCTTCTGGAGTCTGCAGTCCCCTTGCTGGAGACACCCACATGGCATCACAGAGATGTGCCCTCAAATCATACTTTCTACCCCCAAGCCAACTTGATCTTTCTTTCAGGCACTTCTTACCACCTGGACATTATATGTATTTGGTAGTTTGTTGAGTCTACCCCACTAGTAACCCCACATTCAAAACAGGGACTTGGTCTATTTTGTTCATCACTGTATCACAGCTCCTAGAAAAGGACCGGGAACAAAGTAGATATGTAATAAAAATGTGTTAAATGAAGGACTATTACCTCCCTCATTTGGAAACACTTTTTAGTCTCTGCAGCCCCCAGGAGACCAGGAGGCTGATACCATACCTGTGCCAAGTAAAACCCTGAGGGGTTTCACACTACCAAATCCTGGGCAAAGACCAGATCCCAGAGCTGCTCTGGGACAAGTGACCATGTGGATCAACGGATAAGACTTTACATCTGTCCCTGACTGGTGCCTCTGTACATCTTTTATTCACTGAGCAAGAACTTCTGGGTCCTGACGTGAGCGAGACCGGGGCTGTCGTTGGCCTCCCTCATGGCCCATCAGCGAGGGCCCATGCTCCCAGCAAGTGAGAAGGAGGAAGGAGGCCCAGCGCCACGCCTGCCCTGTTCCTGTCATTAGCTGGAAGACTGTCAGAAGGAAGCTTTGTTCTCAGAAGAAACAGCAAGAAGCTAGTGCCAGGCGGAAGTGGGCAGAGACAGCTGTCCCATCAGAGTTCAAGGAAAACCAAAAAAGTGGGATGGAGGATGTGAGAGGGGTCATTTGTGCACTTAACCGGTTTCATGCCTCCAGGGTGCTGTGACATTGTTCACTTTCCAGGACCTGGTTTCTAGGTGCTCATAGGTAATCAAGGTATGCTCTAAAGACCCCCAGTCTGGATCTTCTGAGAAGAGGAAACAGGATCCCAGACAGAAGGAATCGGAGCAGGGGACAAGGATGAGGGGAGTGCAGAGATCTGCATGCATTTTTTGCAAACTTCACGGGTTCTTCTTATACCCAGACTATTGCAACCTCTCACCTAAGACCTCTTCCAGGAGGAGACATCTTAGCTGGCCTTGAGAATTTCTTTTGAATGGAAAAACAGAGAAACAAATGAGCTGATGGACAAAGTAACATGCTCAAGAAGGAGCATGAAGCGGACAAAGGGGAAGCAGAGCAAACACCTGAATCCTCCACCCAGGAAGCAGAAGTTTGTACCCCCAGGAATGCTGGGCCATTCCTTCCCCAAACTCCCCCAAGCTCCTGTGGGTGTGAGTGAGGGGGAGCGCAGCAGGCGGAGGGCTCCTCTCCTGTGTGGGCCGTCATCTGCAGCTTAAGACGCTGCCTGGGTCAGTAGCTACTCAGTGGCTCTGCAGCCAGAGCTTATCTGGGGGGAGGATTCCAGGGCCACAGGGTAGGATGACCCAGAGCCTCTATCAAATGAAACCCTGACTGCTGGCAGGGACACCACTGCCACGCCTTCCTTCCCATAAGAAATGCTTATTATGCTCCTGCTGTGTACAAAGTCCTGAACCTAAGCACAGTGCTTTGAAGGGCACACAGATGAGGCAGCGCCACCACCACCCACCAACAGCTCCCAAGGAGACAGATAAGGCTGCACACCACTACAACACAGGAGGGAAAGTCATCATGCCTTAAGGACAGGTCAGCAAACTCAGATGCCTTCAGGGACCATAAAGATCATGGAAGTACATGAAGCAGCTGGCCAGGAATGGGGTACTGGCCACTGGAGAAAGTAGGCTCAAGGTTTTTCAATTTTCCAAATTTTGAAGTAAAGCCAAAAGTATGGGTTTTGATGTAAAATCTCTTGGCAATTCACTCAATATTTGGCATGAACCAAACAAAATCTTCCCCTGGGGCAGATGTAGCCTGCCAGTTGTGACCTCTGTTTTCTTAAAAGGGACAGAGAACACACTGTGGAGCTTAGCAGAGGCCTGTGTCTCTGCAGCTGAGGTAGCAGGGAAGGCTTCCTGGGGGAGGAATGGGGAGGCTCTCCGAGGAGGGAGTCCTGTAGGAGTTGGGCTTACATTGCCACTGGAACCACCAGGCCTCATGCAGAAGCTGCCTGGCAGGCCACAGCAGGGACCCAAGACGCTTAGGCAGCCTGCCTCCCCACCCTCCCAAAAGAGGAGTGCCTATCAGTGTCCCTACAGCTAACACGGAAGCATCAGTTCTGTTCTGCCCCAGGTGGTGGGAGGAGGGGCCATAGGCCCAGCAAACCTTGGGGACTAAATCTATCAGTGGCAGACTAGCGGGGGTCCGATTTCAAACCTGAAGCCTGAGGAAGGCCAGTGAACAACAGCTCCGTGGGGGAAGGGAGAGAAAGAGACAATGGAGGGACAAAATGAAGCTGAGAATGTGTCCTGCCTGGCCAGGGCCCTGCTGTTACATAACCCTGCCTCAGGACAAAGCCAGGGAGGGCCTGGGCAGGGAGTCTCAGAATGTGGAGAGGGATGCCCTCCCTCCCCTGCCCACCACTGCCCTCCAACCTTGCCCTGCTGCTCCCAGAAAGCCCAACAGGGAGTGCAGAACTGGGGAGGGGACCAAGACTCCAAGAGAGGAACTTACAGGGTCACATCGCAACTGAGCAGCGAAAGCAACACCAAGAGCAAATTCTCACTCTTTCACCAAGGGATTACTTTGTACCAGGCACTGGAGTAAGTCCTTTACATACACTATCTTATTTAAAAGTCCAAAGATAACATCATGTTTAAACATCCTTATTACTGCTATTTTCCACACTAAGAAACTGAAGTACGGGCAAGTTAACTCACCCAAGGGCAGAGGTAAGTGGGGAGTTGTCTTAGAACCGGGCAGCCGCCTCTGCGACCACGCTGACACATGGTGCTACACTGCCACTAGGTTGCTTTCCGCCTGCACACCACCATGGCCTCAGTGTCTCAAGTCTGCAGGGCATGTGGACTCTGCCCTCCCACTGGCATTCACAGAGACACTCAGTCTTTTGCAAACCCAATGAAACTGACAAGACTGTTTCTTAAGAAAAGAATGTATGAAAATGACAACAAAATGTACCTGATTTCAGGGGCTCACAGACCCTGCATTGGTGGAAGGGTGAGTCAAGATCACGCAGTACTTGAGACAGGAGGTGGCAGAGGGAAAGGAGGCACCCAGGCCTTTTGGGCCCCTCCTATCTGCAAATGCAGAGCCCTTCATCTACAGGCGTGGGCACGAATCGGGGCTCAGGGCCTACTCATCCCTTCAGGACTGGGAGAACAGAATGAATCACAGCACACAATGGCCTGCTCCTCTGTACCCACTGGGTGTGACTCATAACTCCCAGCTGCTGGGCAGACGAAGCACAGCTGGGCCCAGCATCTGGACAGGGGTGGCATCACCAGGCACACCATCCAGCCTTTTCCCCACCCCTGGGCCACCTTGCTGCAGACCAGACACATCCTTACCCCAACCCTGGTAGTAAGGAGCATTTCTAAGGGCTCCCTCCTCCCAAGGGCTCCCTGCCCAGTACCCATACCAGCAGGAGCCCTGGGATGGTAAGTCAAAACAGAAAGCCACTTGCAGGGTGCAGGAAGACCCAGGTTCTAAGCCAAGGACTCTGCTGCCCCTCTATGTCACAATGTAAGCCCCTCCCACCTCAGCCTCCATTTCACCAACCATAAAATGGGAAGACTTTCCAACAGAGTCCTGCCCAGAGTCCACAACCCTGAGGCTATCAACAACAGCACCTGACAACTTCACAGAGCTCTGAGATCCTGCTTTAGCAAGTTACATAAACATCCTTCAGAGAAACAAAAGTCAAACCTAAAGACTCTACTTTTTTTTAATCAAGAAGTCCTTTTTATAGTCCAGCTTCCCCCATCCCACCTCCATTGTTCCAAATATCCTCTTAGGACCTAGAAAATACATTTGGTTTCCGTCTAGGATTTGGGCTTGGTGTTCTTCCTCTTGGAAGCTGCCCTGCCCCGCGTTGGCAGCCTTCTCACAGGACAACCCAGCAGCGTCCTGAGCCACCCTGAGGGCTACAGCTACCCAGTCTGCCAAATACAGAGTGGGGTACGGAGAGTTTTGGGAAGTAAACCCTTCCCTGCTTGGGACAAAGACAATTCTGTGTTCTGATCCCAACAGTGACTCGGACATTCTGCACAGAGTGGGCGAGTCCCTGCTCCTCTCTGGGCCTTAGTGCCCTGAATGAGATGGAAGGATCCTTACCCTGTCAGGGACTCCTGGGGAGTACCTTGGGGACACTAAGGCAGAAAAGAACAGTAGAAGAGACGATAGACTCTGCTCCTAACTCTCCCACACCCTTCTGCTAGAACCAAAGGAGACCTACTTCAACCTCTCTGATTTCATCTCTCACCCTAACTGTGGATCTTGAACTCAACACTGAATCTGAGCCTCAGATGGCCCATCCACAAAACAAAGAGGATAACAATGTCTATAGGTTAGGCCCCAAGTAACCCAAAAAGTCCTATCAGCCCTTCTCTAAAGCCTCACTCACTCATTTGATAGGATACATATTTGGGGACATCTTTAGAAAATCATTTAAGTTATGCTACATAAACACTCGAAGATAGTTCCCAACTGCCAATGAGATCATGCTTCTAAGCACATCTATAGAATTCTATAGAATTGCTAGATCTAGCCCTTTACAGTTAAATGGTCTAGGTATTTTCATCTATAAAATGGAAATAATAATAATTCCTACCTAACTTATAGGATTATTCTTGGAATTACTCCAGAGTAAGTAACATGGAAGTACCTAACAAGCAATGATAAGCTGTCAATAAATGTGAGCAGCAATTTATGATCATCACTGTTTCAATTATTGAGATGCTTAAAATCACTGGCCTGATGATGGTTCAGGTACCTTAGCCTTCTCAGTCCACATCTGATTACTACAGCCACTCATGTGCATGTCCACGTGTGCACACACACAAGCACACACCATTATCTAAGGCAGAACCTATACTCTCTGCCTGGAACCTAGAACACAGCTGGCTTGTTTCTAGCACCCACTCGTGTCATCCACTCTTATCACCCACGAAACTCCCTGCTCTTCCAGTTCCCCAATCCTGTCTTTCTCAAGTTGCCCAGTACTATCTCCTATCATCTCATTGGGATTTGCCTGTACCACTTCCATGTCACAGATTGTTTCCTGGGAATAGGGAGATAGTCCAAGATGGTGGTTCCTTGAAAAAGATAAAGAGAAACGGGGCTTTATTCTATATCCACCGCTTTTTTTGTGGGGGGGTAGGTCGGTAACCAGAGATTGAACCCAAGAGTGCTCAACCGCTGAGCCACATTCCCAGTCCTTTTTGTATTTTATTTAGAGACAGGGTCTCACTGAGTTACTTAGGGCCTGGCTAAGTTGCTAAGGCTGGCTTTGAACTTGAGATCCTCCTAACTCAGCCTCCAGAGCCACTAGGATTACAGGCATGCGCCACCGTGCCCAGCTCATCCCTCACATTTGCTAGGTATCTGAATATGCTGAAAGTTGAAGAGTCTGAGAAAAAAGGCATTGATTTTTTAAATTTTATTTTATGACAACCCAGTGGTTCACAAACTTTAGCATGCATCAGAATCACTTGAAGGGCATTTTAAACACAGACTGCTGGGCCCCACCCACCAGAGGATCTGATTCAGTAGGTCTGGGGTAGGGCCAGATGATTTATTTGCACTTCTAACAAGTTCCCAGATGATGCTGATGCTGCTGATCCACAACCCAACTTTGAGAACTGCTGACTTAACCTGCAGGTGAAGCAGGGTGAGTAGACAACGCTTCCACTCCTGTACAAGCAGGTGTAAGGAGGAAGGGCATGCAGGCAGAGGGTGCAGCATGAATAAAGGCCCTGCCATGACAACACTCGATTCTCCTCACCTGGCCTCTGCCTGGGCAGGTAGCTCTATGTGCAAGGCTGGGGGAGCAAAGCAGAGGTGTCTGCCGCTCAGCAATGACTACAGAAACCTCCACCCACCACCACCTGGGACCTGCCCAGACAAGCCAATCCTTGGCCAGCCCAGGGATGCTGAGAATTCAAGCCCTCCCTCATGGCGCCAGACCACAGGTCTAAACGAGACCAGAATCCCCACCATATCTAAATCTCATGAGCTCCAAGATTCTGCTCCCACCTCCAGAAACAGGGAGTTCAGTCCCTCCAGACACAGCCCCAACATCTTGACCTGCTGTGATATTTTTGTTGTTGTTTCCTTATTACAGAGTTGGAGTCAGTCTCCCCTGACACATCCACGCATTGGATCTGCCTCCCAGTGCCTCCTGGAACCAGGGGTAGGCCATAGCAGCCCCTCAGAAATCAGAGACCCTGGATGAAACCCCCTGAGTCTAAACTTCTCCAGGTTGAATCAGCCACCTCTCTAAGCCATCTCTCTAAGCTGCCACATCTGTTAAAAGGGAGTGGTAACAGTACCTATCTCCTACTGCTGCTGTGAAAGTTACGTGAGCTCCTCAATCAAGACTAACAGCATTGGAGGGAAATATGTAGAACTATATCTCTCTATATACAGCCTTGATTATAATTCTGATAAGACAGTTGGAAATGTATTCAGAAGTATGCCAGAAATGTAATAAAAGATCATACCTGGAAAAAAAAAAAAAGACTAACAATACCAGGTTGAGGAAATAGCTCCGAGGTAGCTTGCTTAGCATGTGTGAAGCCCTGGGTTTATCCCTAGAACTATAAAAACAAAACAAAATAACTATAGCAACAAATTCTAGCCACAACAATAACTAACCTGAATTGAAGTGTAGTCAAGCATCTTCCCTGCCTTATCTTTCTAAATGCTGCAAAATGGGAGACAATCATTATCCCTTTTGTGCAGATGAAGAACTAAACTGTTTGCCCAAGGTCTTAAAAGCAGAAAGAAGCCCAAGAGGGGCAAGACCCCAGCCTGTCTGGCTCTGAGTTTCACTTCCATCCTTGGCTCTGTCTGGATCTCCTGGTCACCATTCCAAGATCAAGCCCAGATTACCTTTCCCTGACACCATCTACTTGTCCTTCCCAGGCACAGGGAGGCTGGGCAAAAGGATTCACAAAGTTCCAGCCCATAGCCCATAGATTATTAGGATGGGTCCTTGATGAGGAGGGTAGCCACAGGGCTACCAGCCTAACTCATCTGGTACAAGGTTAGACACCACTCACCCTGGTCACCAGGAAGGAAACTGAGCCTATAGAACTAGAACATCTTGACAGAAACATAACAAGGGAGAAAAATCTTGCCAGGCTACCTGGATGTGCCCAGTAGCTACTGCAAGTCATGCACCTGCCCTCTCTTTCCAAGTCTCAGTTTCCTCATCAGCACAAGACTTCTCTGGCCATTAGGCAGAAAATTCAGAATTTGCCCTGTCCCCGCCACATTTTTTTAACTAGATCTTGAACCAAGGGGTACTATACCACTGAGCTACATCCCTTGTCCTTTTTATTATTTATTTTGAGACAGAGTCCCACTAGGTAGCTGAAACTAGCCTCAAATTTGTGATATTCCTGCCTCAGCCTCCTGAGTTACTGGGATTACAGGCATGTGCCACCATGCCCAGCCCCACCACACTTTAATCATGCATGAATTTCTGGATACTGTTCCTGTCTCCAGATCTTCCTCAGATGCTAGATATTCTTCCCTCTATCCCTAAAAGGACAGATCACTTCCTAGCCATAAACAACAGAAACCACTGTGATCTAGAAACAGTCCCTACATACTGAACTCTTACCATGTCTCAGCCTCCCTGCCAAAACAGGACTACTACTATTCCCATTTTACAGCTGAGGAAACCAATGCTCAAGGAGATTTAGGTATTTTGCCCTACATCGCACAGCTAACAGTGACAGAACTGGGATTTGAACCCAGGACTCTGCAGTCCACACTCCAATGCCGCCAACCTCCTCTGGAAATAAGTCACATGCAGCCCCTGCCTCTGGAGCACAGAGTCTAGAAGAGATGAGAGACAGCACTTGAAGGATTCAGAGTTCAAAGCCAGGAGTGGAAGGGACCTATGAGAGGTCCCTTCTGCATGCAGGTTCTACGCATGTAAAGAAGAGTGCAGGCAATGTCAGCACTGGAAAATTACGAGTGACTGCATGGAAGAAGTGACACCAGAGTCATGCACAGACTAGGAGAATTTGGGGGTGAGGGGAAATGAGAGGGTGCAGTCGCCTCACCATGAGCAGAGATGTAAAGGCAAGAAGAGACAGGGCACAACCAGGGAGGGGAAGAAGCAGAATCTTGAGGGCTGAGGAAATGGGACATTAGGTGCTGCCTTCACATACTGGACCACCTGTAAACCTGGCCCTCAAATAAACAAACATTCATTTGTCATGCATTACTTAGGTTTAAATTCACCCAACCTATAACAAAAAACAAGGCAGGTACCCAAAAAAAAAAAAAAAAAAAAAAAGCCAGAAGGCAACTTAGCACAAAGCCTCCTCAATCTGGAAAAGAGTTTTGATGGCAGACTGGTTCCGTCCCTGAGACCACACAATCCAAGACCTGTCCACCCCTTCCACTGAGCTCTAAACCTCCAAGACCCAAGTTGACTGAACTGAGCTTTGTAACAGCCCCACAGACAAGAAAGACACCTTTGCTGGTGACCCCTGGAGACCAAGAGACCCTCCTTTCACCTCTACTACAGGGAAGGTGGGGGGCAGCCCTGTCATCACAACCCCCACTTCTCCCTTTCAAACCCACGAACCCATACTGATGCAGCCTAATTCGTGATTCAGCCTTATCTACTCATAGTTGAGGACAGAGAAACCGACTCCATTTCACATGAACACAAACACAGAAGGTTCAAGTCCTCTGTGGAACCACAGTCTTCAGCAGCCCAGGACCTGGCTGCTGCTCCAGACATCCCGAGGGGTTGAGAGCATTCCAAGACACAGGACTCTTCCCAGACAGAGCTCTGCAGGCGGGTGGGTATGGAACTTCCCAAGTCCTGCGGGAAGGCCAGCTCCAAAAGCCATGAGAAAAGCAGGGGCTGGAAGTAGGTGGGGCACCACCCAGATGCTAGAGTCTTGGGTGAAAAGGGAACTGAGAGCAGTCACCCAGGGCTGACCCTACTGTGCCTCCTCCTGCACCCTTACTAGCTCTCTAGTCTCTCCACACTCCTTTGGTAATGGGGCCCACACCTCCACCCCAAGTAGTTTGCTCCTAAGTGAGATTTCCTTGGCCTGTCATTTTGGTACTGTCTCTGTCCTCAAAAGGACAAGACAATACCCTTCACCCACAGTGAGCCTTTCAGGGATTTGAAAGCAGTGATGCTGCTTCTTAAGGGTCCTTCTCCAACCTTAGGCCACCTGTGATGACCCCAATCCCGAAGGCAGCTACAAAATCTTGCAGTCCCCCTTCCTCCCTCTCAGTCCCACTGCCTGATTGGACTATGGTCAGCTCTCTGCTAGTCCATGATGAGCATCTATGGGCTGATCTCAACCCAGCCACCATCTTTGGTCAAATAACCCCTGAGAAAAACAACACAAAGGATGCAAACAGATCAAGCATGGGTTCAAATTCCAGTTCTATAAGTGACTCCACCCCTCCGAGACTCCATTTCCCCATCTGAAATTAGGGCGGGGGTGGGTTACCAGCAGCAGCAGCAGCTACTTTGCAGGGTATTGTGAGACTTCAATGGGGTGTCTGTGAAGAGCCTGGCATAGCGCCTGACACAAGGCACAGTAACAGGCAGCGACTCAACGAGCTGCTTACAACCCTCTGTCCTCTCTGTCAGTTATAGAATAAAACTCCGAAGCAGGACGCTGCAGGCTCCCCACAATCCAATCTTGTCCCCATTGCCCCTTCCCACAGTCTGCAGCATCGCAAATATGTCCTCTTTCAGGAACAATCACAGAACTTTCCCTTCCACTGACCTTACAGAGCCTGTCTATCACTAATCACAATTACATTCTGCCTGATAACCATCACCTGGATCCTCCTGCTTCCCGCATCAGACCAGGAGCCTCTCCAGTCAAAATCTAGCAGCACCTCACCCCATTGCATGTCCCCTGTCATACTGGTCATGGACATTTTCCATACATATTTAACAAATTACTCTAATGTTCCATTCCAAGTCAAGAATGTCCAAGTCCTCCAAACAGTCCAGATATTTCAAGTTATACTCAAAACCAAATTCCAATCCAGTAGAAGTCTGCCCAGTCTCTAGAGACTTGCAGGCCTGGCTTTGGTCCCAAAGTATGGATATGTGGCCCAAAGCATTGGGCTAGCAGATCCCAAGCCCAGGGCAGAGAGAGCTTCAGGCTGCTGAGACCACAGCCCATTTCTAAGTTTCTCAGATGCAGTTTCTCAGCTGGCTCCTAAGCCAACCCTCCCTAGGATTTCTCATTCTCAACCACATGCTCAATCTATGACTGCAAAACTGTTGCCCTTGTGTCAAGAGGTTTACTACCCATCTCTCTTGCTTGCTGACTCCCTTCCTTCTCCTGTTGACTTTCCCAGAGGCCTCTCCTCCTACTCTGCCCACAGTGACAAGGACAGTCTGACACATGACAAGGGACAGCCCCAGCACTCAGGACCCCTTTCACTCTATCACTCAGTTTGCCACTTGCCTGAGCCCTCTCAATATCCAGCTAAGGAGTGGAAATTCTACAAACAGGAAGTGAACTGTCAACCCAGGAGGGCTCCCTATTCCCAGGGTCCAAGAAAAGCCTACAAACCGTGCAAATTTCACACACTCCACTGCAGCAGCCCTCGAAGCTGTTAGGGTATAATGCACAAACTTCCCTCCCTCAAGAACTTTCATCATCTACCCTACCCTTTCCCTCACTCCTAGGTTTTAATGGCATTTTGCTTATCATTTTTTAAATAATTAAAGCCCCCAATCAGAGATTGATTAGTAATCATGAGATGCCACCCCACCAAAAGATGGGACTAGTCCTGGGTGGGAAAGCCAGTGTACTCTGAGTCACCCCACACATTCACTCTACGGAACATTTCCTAAGGGCCTACAGGGGGCCCAACACTGTGCTGGCTAGGCGAGGAACCTGTAAACACATGTATTTTCCACTAGGATTCTGCAACCTTGACCCTGGCTCAAAGTCCATCTCCTATTACTAGCCTCAAGGACCTTCAGGTCTAGAGCACACAGACTGGTCCCTTAGTGATGAGGACCCTACTGTCACAAGGGCCATGTCACACAAGAATACACTTGGGATATAAATCTCTTGGTCTCAGGTCTCTCATCTGCCTAACGGCTCCATTTCTGGGCTCTATTTCTGCTCCCTGCTGATCTGAAAGTGACAGGGTCTGAATGGAGATGAAAGGCTCTGCCATCCCCAGGGTGCTGGGGAAAGGTCTGTTGACAAAGCCCCAGCTGTCCCCAGTCAGAGTCAAGGAGACCAGCTCCTCCCTGCACCACCCACATGGGTAGATCACTCCTGCTACCCCACCAACCCAGCCAACAACAAAACTTGGACCATCAAGGAGCTCCAGGCCCAGGCTCCAAATGACCTCCCTCCTGCTCCAGCTGGCCACACTAACAAGAGCCAGCGCACAAGACCTCACCCTGTCAAGTGCCAGGCAGAAGGGAGCATCACTCTGGGGTAAGGGTGATGGGGGAGGAGGGGCAGGAGTTCACACCATTTAAACTGAAAATGAAACTGAGCACCATCACAGCAAGACCTTGCAAAGACCTGAAGCTGAAACAGGGCTGCGAGAGGGGGTCAAATCCCTGGCTGCACTTCCTCCCTATGCACCTTTACCATTCTGTGCCTCAGTTTCCCCCTCTGTAAAATGTAGCTAATAGTAATGTGGGCGAAATAAGTGAGACAATCTATGTAAAACAATTAATTAGCCCAGAGTCTGGCACAGAGTAAACATGCAATAAATACTTGTTGAATATAAGCATGCCAACATTTACTGAGGGACCAGACTCATCTCATCCTCACTCTGGCAGACACTTTATTTTTCCCCTTTTATAGGTGAGGAAACTGAGGTTAGGGAAAGGTAAGGAATCTGCACAGGCCACATAGCTGAAGGGACAAACCACCCAGGTCTGTGTGACCCTCAGACCAAGGGGCAGTACTGCCTCAGGACATTCCCAAAGCTCTCCTGGAGACATGGGGAGGACAATGGGGCGTGAGATGGGTGGTGCTATGTATCCTCGGAGCCTGGCACTGTTCCTGGCACTAAAGAGCCAGGTGGCGATTCCTCCGATTCCTGGCAGGTCCCAGAGCCCAAGCGTCCTACGGATGTCCCCTCCCCGCTTCTGTCCCAGGGCATTAAAGACAGTGTTCAAAGGGGGAGACTGCTGGCTCCGCAGAACCTGAGGGAGGAGGGAAGTTAAAGACCAGGCCGCTCAGAGCCCAGAGAAAACCGGTCCGGCTGCCTAACCCTTCCCGAAGCCGGGACCCGGCCTCTAACCCCCTCCCTTGCTAGACAAAAGTTTCCCCTGTTCGGGAGCAGGGAGGGGGAGGGGGCATTCCTCGTGAGTGACATTATCCGTGACCTACAGCTGCCGCGCTGCCCTCGCCCGCACCCCGGCCTGCCCCCGGCCCCCGAGCGGCCCCCCACCCCTTTGTCCTCCCACCCCCGCGCGCGGGGCCCGGCAGACTCCACCCGCCCGCCCGGCGCCCGCGCGTACCAAACTTGCGCCGGCTGCAGCTTGGGCCCCGCGCGGCCTGCAAACCCGGTTCGGGCCCCGCCGGCTCGGCGACAGGGGACTGGCCGGCCCCGGCCCTCCCGGCCTCTTACCTGCTACGGCTGGGGCGCCACCAGGGGAAAGGACACTCCTGGCCCAGCGCTGCGCGCCGGGATACCCGGGGCGATGCGTGAGCCGCTGGGCTCCGGCCCGGGCCGGGTTAACCCCTTCGCGGCCGTCTCCCGCCGCTCCCACCCCAGCTCCACGCCGCAGCCGCCACCGCCGCCCGCTCCGCCTCCCGCTTGCCCTCCTCCCCACCCCTCTCGCCCGGTGCCCAGCCCCCAGTCCCGGCCCGACACTGCGCTGGGGCAGCTCGCTGCCTCCCCGGATCCCGTGGCGGGGAGGGGGCTCTCCCTGAAGACTGGAAGTTGGGGCACGCTGCCCCACCCGCTCGGGCCTGAAGAGCACAGAGGGGTTCCCCGCGCGCCCAGGGCTCCCCGGCCCGTCTCCCATTAAAGCTCTCCAGCCCCGCGCCTACCTTCCCGAATCGCTGCAGCTGCGAGCGGGGTTCGATCCGGCGGTGGCGAGTGGGTGCGGGTTGGAGATCCGCTGCGGAGGCCGGGGCAGCCGGCGGGCGTGCGGCGAGCGCCCCGGGGCGGGGGCCGGGGCGGTACCGGGCACTGCTATCGGGGCTGGATTTCTCGGCTTCCACCCGGATTCTCCCTCGGCTCTCCCGGCCGATTCGGTGCTGCTCGGCGACCACGTGACGCGAGCTGCCTTTGACCCCTGTCTTGGAACGGGTAGGGGGCGGGGGCCAGAGTGGGGTGTCAGATGCGGGACCCACGAGGGCCGGGCGGCTGCCGAGGGTCCCGGAGTGATGACCCCGGAGAAACAAAGCCCAAGGGAAACCAACAAGTTATTTGGGGTCAGAGAGGGAACAGCACTGGGGGTCGGGAAAGGCGGCAGAGAGAACCGGGGAGACAAAGACCCATGCCCGCCGCGCCTTGGAGGGCCTTAGGAGCGCCCAGGCTGGCCCACTGGGGCCTCCTACTCTGCCACCGCAGGACTATGACAGCCCTCCAGAACCTCTTCGGACAGCTCCCAACAACCAGGTCTCTGCTGGAGTGCCCCTCCTGGGCAGGACCTCCCCTCTCTGCACACTCACACTCTTGCCCTGACTGGCAAACCCCTTTTATTTCCTTTACCATGATTATTGGCTTCGCTTACTGGTTTCATTGTTTACTAGACTGTCATCTCCCCCAACAAGTTGTTCCCAGATGAATCTCATCTGGCACATAACTGGCAGATGAAGAACTGGATGACCTTGTGCAAATCTCTCCTCTCACTGAGTCTGTTTCCCACTCCTAGTGCTATTCCATCATCCCAAGGACCTTGCAAGTTAGGCAAGATTACAATGGTTGTCCCCATTAAGTATATGAGAACACTGAGGCCCAAAGATAAGAGAAGATTTTGGAGGAGTCTATGTAGCTGAGAATGCAAGCTGGTGATGAGATCTAACTGCTCCCCAGCCCATGGCTTTCTGCCATTCATAAGCCACCCTGTAAACTGAGGGATGGATGGGGACAGGAATGCTGATTGTGAATCCCTTAAGGACCTTGCTAAATATGCAGTTGCCAGATTCCTCCCCTGGAGATCCTGATTCTGTAGGTCGTGGGTAGGCCTGGGGCAAATTTGGAAAAGAGTGAATTGGTGGATCTTAAGGACCTTCTGAGTTCAAGATTATCAACTGTGGGAACAAAGTTCAAAAACTACAAGAGCAATCACAGCGAAACAGAAGAGTATAGAGAAGGCAAGCGAGTCTCGTGAAGATCGGATAGACCCATCCCATTTTCCCATAAGTGTATGTAGCCTCCTTGTTCTGGGAGGAAGGGGCTTTTGGTCAGCTTATTCTTGTCTCCCAAGGGAAAAGGCCTAAACACTGAGAGATGCTGGAGAATGAGACCAGGTTTCTGACTCTCATATGTACCCATGTGACACCTTCAGGTGGGGTATAATCATATAGGCCTTAGCCTAAGGATGGTGGCCACAATCCCAAATTGCAGGTCATGTACTGATAGGTCACCTCTCCAGACACCACCAGATTAGTCAAAGGAAACAACAGAGACCAGCAAATTCTTGACCTGGTTCCTAAGACAGGAATCTAAAGTACTTAAAGATGCCCTAAGTCTTGGGCAGGTTGAACAAGCTCCTAGAACCTTATTCATGTTAATCTCTCTTTTAAGGACCTTCATGTGTGCATATGGCCCTGTGAGCATCTCCTCTATTTTATGAACTTCTGGCAAAGGAAATGCAGAGTTGTAAGGTTCTACACTCTCAAGAAGTGTCCAGGCTTGCCGGCACAGTGACACCTGTAATCCCAGTGCCTCGGGAGGCCAAGGCAGGAAGATTTCAAGTTTGAGGTCAACCTCAACAACTTAGTGAGACCCTCAGCAACTTAGCAAACCCCTATATCAAAAAATAAAGAGGGCTAGGGATATAGCTCAGTGGTAAAGCACCCCTGGGTTCAATTCTCAGCGCCCAAAAAAAAAAAAAAAAAAAAAAAAAAGTTCAAGCTTATTTGGATATGACTTGCAAGTCCCTCCTTGTGTCCAGAACCTGGCCAAATCGAATCTGATAGGCAGGTAGGTACAGGACAAGTGCTATGACTCATGGGAAGAGGGGAGCAAATGAGAAGGTTCTGAAGGGGAGGCAGTCTCTGAACAGGACCAGGAAGAATGGGTGGGATTGGAGTAGGGAGATGGACAGTCCCAGGAATGAGAACAACCTGTCCAAAGGCCATGTGGAAGGGCTCAGGAAAAGCTGAGTGTTGCTTGCAGAGGGAGTGGAAGAAGCAGGAAGGAAAGAATGAGCAAGAAAACTTAACAGGGGTCAGAAGCAGATGATGAGTGACCTTATGTGAGTGACTCCATGGACTGAAACTTTTCCTGAGGCCTGGCAGAGTGAGAAGGCTGTAAGCAAGCAGAGCAGGTGACAAGAGTCACATGCAGAGGCATGGAAGGAGAGGGAGGGTAGGAGGTAAAGTGGTCAGTGAGGTCAAGGAGCCATGCTCCAGGCACACTGAACAAGACCCGGTCTTTGACCAGCACCTCTGAAGGAGCTCACTCTCAGCATGTGGGAACAGCCTGTGAGTAGGGGTTTGGCAATCTTTCTTGCTCTTCTGGAGTTTTTGAATTCAATCTTCAATGAACAGGACCAAAATCTTCAGCTTGCTATCACCTGGGGAGTCTGAGGGACAAGACTCCAGACCCCAACCAAGGAGTGGGCCACATAAATCTAGATGAAGTGAAAGACCTGCACTTCTAACCTCACCCCAGGTCTGAGAAATAGTGCCCTTGAGCTGTCCTGCCCCTCCCTTCCTTTCGTACCTTTTTAAGGCTCAGGGTACCCCTATAAGGCCCCCTCCTCAACTGACTGCCCCAAAGTCAGCCCCAACCCAACAAGTCAAAGGTTGAGCATATTGTCTTCTGCCCAATTCTCTTTCTTCCCTACCTCCTGTGTGCCCAATCCCCATGTTTGGTACAGAAACCTGACACCCTCCTTTGCCCCAACACCTCATCTAAGAGCCCATTCTGTTGGTCCTGACTCCAGTTTCTTTTTCTCTCACCCGATTCCATTTCTCCTTCACCACCACCCTCCTAATCCAAGTCCCTAACATCTCTGCAGCCTCTTCACTACTGCCCCTCCTCCCCCCTCTTGGCATTTAATGCAACCTCAACATGCCCATTTTCTACTGAAAACCACCAATGGCTTCCCATTGCTCCCAAGATAAGTGCTCTGCCTTGGTGTCCAGCCTCATTGATTCCTCGTGCTAAGTGGACATTTACCCCCACCTTCCCCATTATCTGAACTATTCCTCTTTAAGGGTGTGAACTTGGGCCAGACTTCCTGGGTTTGAATCCTGGCTCTACCACATATAAACTGACCTTGTCCAGTTCCTCAGCCTTTCTGTGCTGTTTCCTCATCTCTACAGTGTGGGTAACAATAGTATGTACTTCCTTGAGCTGTCATGGAAATTAAACAGGTTAAATATGTAAAGCCATTAGTATAGTATTTGTCACAAGATAAGCACTATATAAAAGTTAGTTAAGTGAGCCAGTATGATCCTGTAGATCTCAGGTTAAACTTGATTTCCTCCCAGGCTTTCCTGAAGCCCCTAATGCAGACCAAGGCTACTGGTATACACTCCACCTCTCCCTCAGCACCGCCTTCGTACTTCCTTGTTAGTTGCCCATCTCTTCTTCTAGACTGCAAACTCTGCATGGATAGGACCGAGTTTGTCACAGACACCACTAAGCCCCAGTGCCCTGCAATAGCACTGACAACATGACAGGCAGGAAACCAGCACACATTTGTGGAATAAACGATATGAAAGTGAATGGGTTCATCACAAAACAGAGGACACTGTCTACATACAAACTGCCCATTAGGGTGGGGGATGTAGCTCAGTGGTAGAGCACTTGCCTGGAATGTGCAAGGCCCTGGGTTCTACTCCCAGCATGGTATTAAAAAAAAAAAAAAAAATGCCCATCAATGGTACTTCCTTCCATTCATTCATTTGAAATTAGTATCTCTTCTAGAGTCTTCCTCACACCATCCTGGGGGAGGGGGGAACACAAGGATGAACAAGACAGATGCTGTACCTGTGAGAAAATGTACTGCAGAGACAGACATGTGAATACACAGGAAGATAGAATACAATGTAACCATATTATTTTAATGTCTGTAACATTTCCCTGCTCAGAAGGCTAAGGTGGTCTTTGGAATAATAAAAATAAAAAATAAGTGTAAAAGAAAAACGAGACATTGTTACCTTCTTTAGCCAGCACCACAAGTTACCAGAAAGTGTCCCTTCTCTTTCTTTTTTAGTACTGGGCATTGAACCCAGGGGCACTTTACCACTGAGCTACATTCTCAATCCTTTTTTTTTTTTTTTGAGACACGGTCTCACTGAGGGCTTGCCACATTGCTGAGACTGGCCTCTAACTTACTATCCTCCTGCCCCAGCCCCCAAAGTTGCAGGAATTATAGGCGTGCACCACTGCACCCAGTCCAGGGCTGTCTTTAGAGCAGGAAGAGTAGACCCTGTCCCAAATACATTCAGAGCATCTCATCTGTCTGTTGCAGATCTCCTATTCAGTCTTCAAAGCCTCCCTTAAGCAGTACCTGCTCCAGGAAACCTTGCTTGCAGAGGTCTGTATGGGCCCCAGTTACAGCTCTGGTGATTTTTCTGAGAATATAGTGGAATTTGTTAAGGAGAATTCAAATGTCGTGTCATTTGCTTCTTTAAAAAACAAAAAAAAAGGTGATTCAATGAATGTATAACTACATGTGATTTCATGTTTGGACTTCAGTAGAGGCAGAAAATAGTCTCTGTCAGACCATGTGACCTGATTTGTGGTTTGGAGAACATGGTCACCATAATTACAGCATTGACCACATGGTGTAGCAGTTTCCTCTCTCTCTCTCTCTCTCTCTCTCTCTCTCTCTCTCTCTCTCTCCTCCCCCCCCACCCCCCTCCCACACACAGTGAGCTCTTTAGGGACCAGGACTTTTTGCTTTCTGGCAGACCCTGATATCCATTAAACAAACAAAGCAGATTATCTGTAAAATGGGCAAGTAATCCATGCTTCAGATGGACAACAGATGTAAAACATTCTGGTAAGCAAAGTGTGTCTGAGATAGGGGATGGGGCAATTAATGGCAAATTAATTACTCATGCATGCTACCTGTTCTCTCTGTTCTCTTTTATTGTTACCTCTGGCATCCCAGAGGACATGAAGCTCAGAGATGTGAAGTAACTTCCCCAAGATAACACAGATAGGCATGGCAGAAGAGGCTTCAAATCTAGGGCCATTCAACTAAAGACTAAGTCTTTGTCACTACTTTCCCTACGCCCAAGTGCCCAGGGACCATAAACCTCCAAAACATCTAAGACCACTATTGAAATCACTTTCAGCAACAATGTTGCTATTTGAAGAGCACATCCCAAAGCAGTTCCCAAAGCAGTCCCATATAGGGGCCAGTTTCCCTGTGGTCAGGCAGGACATAAGGATGCACATCATGTCTTCCCCAGACCAACTCTCACTCCCAGGAGCTGCCACCAGGGAAAAAATGGTCCTCAGATTTACATGTAGCACTTGTTCTGGTTTTTATATAGCATTTTCCTATTCTGTGCACCAAGTCCTGAGGACCCTGTCCTGAGAGGCATACATGGTGGAGGTTTTTCACCCCCAATTTATAGAATTAAAAATGAAGGTTTGGCCAACCTGCAGGAAATCCCTTCAGTTTGCAAAAAAGCTATGCTGGGGCTAACCTCAGATCTTCAGAGTTCTTACTAAGTCCCTGGAGGGTTTAACTTGACCGAGATAACTGGAAGATAACTGGGAAAGAGAGTGAGAAAGGTCTTCAAACTCCTCACACAGAGAAGATAATAGTTATTGCAAACTAATGGAAATAAGTTAATTTCCCCTTTTTCTGTGTTCATTGTGATGCCCCAACTACTAGCAGACAAGAGAAAAACACTCCCAAGCACTGGTGGTTTCTAAGTGACCGTTATCAGCAAGAGGCTTCAAGTTCCCTGAGAGCAAGGCCAGGTGGCTGAGTCCAGACCTCCAGACTCAAGGTCAGGAGTGCTGCCACCAGGGCAGTCCCTTCATCAATATGAAAAAAAATCAGTGAGATGTTTTATGTTCTTTCCTCTGTACTAAGTGTTCAAAATCTACTGTTAAAAAAGACAGAAAAGAAATATTTAAATCATCATAAAACTTAAAAAAAAAAAATCTGTCTGAAATCTACACGAGCACACCTCAATTCAAACTAGTCCCATTCCAAGGCTCCAAAACCACATACGGCTAGTGGCCACAGGGTTGGAGAGCATGATCAACAACCTAAAATCCTATGACTCACTTTTCTAACATTCCAGGATGCTGGGCCTCTGGATTCTAGAATTCTGCAGCACACTAAGGTTTTTTTAATACTTCAACTGGGATTCCACCAGATTTAAAAGTCTTATGAGCCCTAAGTCTGCTTGTGGAGAAGGCTTTTCCCTACATGTCTTTTGTGTGGAGAGAAATCTGTATCCATGCAGAGCCCATGGGGAAGGTGGAGGCAAAGAGCCCTCCCCTGGCTGCCCCCAACCATCTGGCCAGCCTGTGGGAGAGGGGGTGGGTGTGGCTCTCCATGCGGAGCGGCCTCCCCCGCCATCCCCCCAGCTCATCTCTCCATCCATGTGCACTAGCCTGGAAGTGAGACTCCTGCCTTTGAGTCCTCCTGGGGAGGAGGTATGGCCCTGCAACCCTCTCATTTCTAGCCACTCTGGACAGCATGGAGTGGGGGGTGCTACAACAGATGGAGATGGGGAGTTAAAAACCCAGACAGAATCCCCCAAGGGTGGGACTGATCTCCATTTGCTCAAGGCTGGAGTCTGGAGACCTGGGAGGGCTGAAGTGAGAGGCCCTCAGTGGGGGGTTAGAGAGCCAGAAGGCCTCTCTGAGGGCATATCACATATTCCTTTCACAGTGCAGATGGGGAAACTGAGACCCTGGAGCAGAAGGGATTTCTCAAGTTAGGAGAAAGGTCAGTGTCACACTATGCGAAGAGGAACTTATGGCTAGCCAGAAGTCTCCTTTTCCTGCTCCCCAGCTCCCCAGCTCCCTTTCCCATCTCCATCTGTGGGGAAAGTCAAGGAGCAAGATGTCAAGGAGGTTGCAGGAAGGGTTGCATCTGGGTGGCTACCTTCTTGGCTTTGGGATGTATCTTAGTCTATTTGGGACAAAATATCACAGAACAGGTGGTTAAAACAACAGAAATTTACTTTTCGCAATTCTAGAGGACAGAAGTCCAACCAAAGCTCCAGCAGATCCTGTATCCGATGAAAGCCACTAGTTCCTAGAAGGTATCCTCATGGTGGGAGGGGCAGATGAATTCCCTTGGCCTTTTTTTTTTTTTTTCTTGGTACCAGGGACTGAACCCAGGGGTGCTTAATCACTGAGCCACATCCCCAGTCTTTTTTATATTTTTATTTTGAGACAGGGTCTCAATAAGTTGCTCAGGGCCTCACTAAATTGCTGAGGCTGGCTTTGAACTTGCGATCTCCTGCCTCAGTCTCCTGAGGATTACAGGCATGCACCATGGCACCAGGCTCCCTTGCCTGTTTTATAAGGGCACTAATTCCATCTCTGAGGGTTCTGCCTTCAGGAAAGAGGTTTCCCAAAGACACCTCTACCTCCTAACACCATCAACTTAAGGGTTAGGTTTTCAATATGGATTTAGGTGACACACAAATATTCAGATCATAGCAGAATGCTCATGCCAGGCCCAGAAATGTCTGATTACAGAGCCTTGTCCCTTGAGCACATAACCCCCTGCCTTAATACCACACAAAGGGGCATCACTGAAGTTTTGGGGAAACTGCGATTCCCCTGTTACACATAGGAAAACTGAGTCCTAGGGCAGAGCTATGACTTGTCTCATCTATAGAGCCAGGAGGCTAGGCTTCTGGGAGTCATTGGCTCAGCACCATCAAGGAAGCCCCCACCACTCTCTGCCCTGAGACACCCAGATGCCCTGTAGCTGAGATAAACATCAGGAGTCACTCACAGACACATTTTCCATGGGCTGCTTCCAGGCTGGGTTTCCCCTCTGAGGAAAGCCCCAAGGTGTTCCTCATGGTCAGAACCAAAGAGGAAATGACAAAGATCCTGCTACAGAAGGCAACTGATCACAGCGCAACCTGGGCCTCTAGGGATCTGATTCTGCCAAAGCAGAGGTGAGGGAGGCAAGTGGGGGTCCAGAAGGAATGTGGACCTGGAATCTAGACTTGGAAAAGTACAAACACTGGAGCGAGGTGGGCCTGCATTCAAGTACCCACACGTGCTGGTTGGAGAGGTGTGATCTTGGGTCCATGGTTCTACCTGGGCTCCCCTCCTGTTAACTACACAATGCCCATTCACAATCAGGGAAGTGAGGATCTGAGTGCATGTGGCCAAGCCCATAGATACCAGTTCTCACTCACTTGCCTCTCTGGAAATCGATCTGGTTTCATCTGCCATTCTTTGCTGCAATATGCCCCATAAATATTTATTGAATAAAAAATGAATGAGGGGCTGGGGTTGTTGCTCAGTAGTAAAGCATTTGCCTAGCATGTGTGAGGCCCTGGGTTTCATCCTCCGTACAACATAAGAAAATAAATAAATAATATAAAGGCATTGTGTCCATCTACAACAACAAAAAAATACTTTTTAAAAAACAAATGAATGAATCAATGAATGAATGCTGCCAGTCAAAAATACAACAAAATATAGGGGAAGGCATTGAACTAGTCTATCAAGAGATCCGACAGACTTGTTTTTAAAACAATATAACAATAATGAACCCTTTTAAAGCACTCACTACATTGTCAGACTTGCTAATAACTTGAAAGCACTCAGTTCTCTCAGTTATCCTCAGTTCTCTCCCACTGAGAGAACTGGGGATAATGATTATTATCCCCATATTCCAGATGAAGAAATTGAGACACAGTGAGGCTAAGTAGTTCCAGGGTCTCATTACAGCTGAGACTACACTTGGATCCAAACAGCTGACCCCAGAGGTCACGTTCTCCACTCTGAATGGCACTGAGGTCCTTTTAGCCTCCTTTTTCAGGTTTCTCAGGAAAGGATTACTATAGCGGATGAGGACCCTCTCCTTGAGATGGTGATCCTCAGGGCTTCCAAGAGTTTTAGAGGCTCCTGCAAGTCAGTCACTGAAGAGTGTATGTGGGAGATGAAGTGGGCCCTTTTTCAGAGACTAATTCTCTGCAACTTTCCAGCTGCTTCCTGCTCCAAAGTAAGGCAGGAAGCAAGGCCACCAGGAATTTTGGCTCCAGCATCTTTGTCCTCCCTCAGCCCATCCTCCCACTCTCTGCCCTGATTTCTGGATCTTCCTCTTTCTTGCCCAACCATGGACCTGAACTTGAGGTTCACTCACAAGCACACTTTTCAAAGTGAGGGCAGCAACTCAGGGCTGGGAATTCAGAGACTCTAAGTTGCCAAGAAATGGAGGATGCTTTTCTTTCTGAGTGGGCAGATTTGGAGAAAACCTACCCTAGATGGGAAAGATAAGGACTGGGAGTGTGCAAGCAACTCACATGTGCACGACTAACGAAGACTCTCCATATCGACCATGTTGCATCCTCCTGACCATCTAGGTTATAGATAGGTTAGATTAATAACATTCTAACAGAAGTGAAAACCAAGACCCATAAGCTTCATAATGCTCATGATTATGCAAACATTTAAAAGCAAAAGCCAGCGTCTACCCAGGCTTCCAGAGACTATAGGATAATTATAACTATTACTACTACTATTGCAAATATTTACCTAGCTCTGACTCAGCCAAGAGTTTTCCTTTCATTACCTCACTTAATCCTCTTGACAACTGTTAAGTAGTGATCCCCATTTTACAGATGAGGAAACTGAGGTTCAAAGAAGCAAGTCACATGCACAAAGTCCACTTAGTCACATCTACTAGTCAGAATGTCAAAGTCAAATCTGACTGTCCCACATATGCAATGATCTTCAGTTTTCACTTTCATAGTCTAATTCTTAGTATCACAACATGAAATGTAGTTACATATGCAATGCAGACTGCAACTGGCCTGTCTGTCCTTTCCTCATTGTAACATGTTTTACTCATGCAAAACTCTTTAAGCAGTTAAAAAAAAAAAAAAAAAAAAAAAAAAAAAAGGTCGAATCTGAACTCACATCTGTCTGGCTCCAAAGTCTCAGGCCTCATAGGCAAGACAGCTGGGGCAGAAGAGTCACTGTTTTCCAAAGAGGACCTAGGGCACATGTGGCCCCACCCAACTGCTCAAAGCTCCTGGGAGCCCTGCCAGCAGCAGGCTGTGGACAACGGACCAGGCACTGCAGGGTGTGCAGCTGCATCTGTGGGTGAACACTCTCCACATAGCAGTAGCCCCTGATCTGGCTAATGCAGCCCTATGATGACCTCACAGACGAGCTCCCCACGTGGACACATAGAGTTACTCACCCACTCATTCATTCATTCACTCACCAACCCCAGCCAAATGGCCTCATATTTCTACACACAGACACCCACTTGTTTTGCCAACCTCCCCAACCAGGGCCAGACAGCTATAAAATTGCAAGGTGCAGTGAAAAATGAAAATGCAGAAGCCCTTGTTCAAAAATTAAGAATTTCAGGACAGTGACAACAGAGCATCCAACCAAGCATGGGGACTTGTGCAACTGCAGAGCTTACAAGCCATGACACCAGTTCTGTTCCCAGCCCATCTCTTCCTCCTCCCTCCGGTGCCCCCACCTGCTTACTTCATCCTCTTTCACACCCTCAAGCATGCTAAGCTCTTTCCCACCTAGGGGTTTTTGCCAAGAACTCTTTTCCCAATCTCCCTCAAAACTGGGTCCTTCTCATCATTCAGGGATCTGCCCAAATATCATCTGCCTGGTCCCCCAGTCAAAAGTAGCCACCATCGCTTTCACCAGAACTGTATTTATGCCCTTCATGGTGTGAACCACATCCTGTGACCTTTGAGTGTCTGTTGGTTTACTATTTATTGTCCATCTTCCCTGCTAGAATATCAACTTGTGGAGACAGGACCCATGTCACCGAGTGTCTGGTGTCCCACCCAGGCCTTGGTGCACAGAATGGGTTCAATAACTTTGTAAAACAGTGAATAAGTGAATGAATAAATGAGTGGACACTCACACCTTCCTGCAGCTCCATCTTGCCCACTCTCACCCTGCAACCTAGACTAGCACAGGGTGTTCTCCGAACAGCCTGGCACCCCAGGCATACCAATACAGACAGCTGGTGGATGATACCAAGAGAGGAAAGCAGATCCCAAGGCCTTGAAGGACAGGCCACAGTGGCACGGCCTAAGGCAAAGAAAGAGAGAGGAAGGAGGAAAGTGGGAGAAGGAGAGAAGAAGTAGACAAAGAGGGGAGAATAAGCCCAGCTTGGTGATGATCCCATTTCTTCACTTTATTAGTGAAACTAATAATTACTATTAATACCTGGCCCTTTCATCCAGGCTGGTGGGAGGCTGAGAACATGAAAGGCTGGGGGCCTCTCACACAGCTTCCAGGGCTTCCTAACCACCAATTAAGCTTGGCAGCCCCTCCAATTACCCCTCACCCCCCCAAGCATGCTGTGCCACCTGATTCAACGCCTTTCCAGGTGGGACCAGCAGGCCACTACTCCCTGGGCCTGACCCTCCTCAAAGAGAGAGACTAAGGAGCTACAGTTGGCAGGTGAGGCTGGCAAGGCAGAAAGTCATGAGGGAGGCGACAAAAAGAGGAACCCCACACCAGGTGGTTAAAACTCAGGAGCCCTGGCCCCAGCTGAAATTACAGCTCCATTCCTGAGGCTGCCCCCCACCCCCTCTCCACCCCAGGGACCATGAGCCTCTGGGCCCTGCCAGATGGCAGTGGGGGGAAGGTGCCCCTGGGAAAGGAGGATCTAACCAAGGAGACAGAGTCAGCAAGGCCAACTCCTCCTCACTGTCCCAGGGTCACCCTGGCCCTGGTCTCTGGTGTCCTCAGGTTCTATTTCATTCTAACCTTTCTCAAAGAGGCCTCCTCCAGCAGCCGTGGCTGACACCAACCAGCCTCTCCTGCACCCCACAGCAATGGGGCCATCACTACCTCTGCTTGCCAAGCTGCCTAGACTGGGGGGTGCTGGCAGTGATCTCGGTCAGTTCCCTTGGCTCCTGGAGCCACATCAGAAGCTCTGGTCTTCCCAATGAGCTCCAACTGCTTGTGCCACCTTTACTAGATATCACGCAAATGACTACAAATATAACAGGGCCTGATCACCTGTTAATTGCCATCTACCACCCAAGTCATGACATACTCCAGCTTCCCCTACTTGGTAGAGGTCTCAAGCCTGAACCTGGAATCATCCTCACCCTGTGTCCAATTCATCTGCATCTGTCCTTCCACTGATCCTCCAAACAATTTTTTTTTTTTTTTTTGCAGTACCAGGGATTGAACCCAGGGGCACTTCACCATTGAGCTACATCTCCAGCCATTTTTATTTTGAGACAGGGTCTCGTTACGTTGCCCAGGCAGGTCTCAAATTTGCTAACCTATTGCCTTGGTCACCCAAGTCATTGGGATTATAGGTATGTGCCACACCTGGACAGAGTGGACTTTAAAAGACACCAATTAGAACATGCTGCTCCCCCATTTACAGCTCTCCACTGGCTTCCCACAGCATGTAGAATATACTCCATGGGCCCTCACCTCCTGGGTGACCTCATAGCTATCCCTCCCCTGCATCACCCCTGCCTCCTTGCAGTTCCTTGGGATTTTCCTGGCCTTGGCAGTTTTTGCCCTCTTAGTGTGAACCCACTCCTGTAATCTTTCCAGGTCAGTCCTTTTCCTTCACACACCGACCACAATCTGTAATGATAAAGTTATTGGCTGGTTTACTTCCGTAACATCTACCTATTTCCCCATTAGAAGACCCATTAGACCCATCTACCTATTTCCCCATTAGAAGTCTATCTTATCCATTGCTTTCTTTCTGCTTTTTTTTTTTTTTTTTTTTTTTTTTTGGTGTTGAGGATTGAATCCAGGAGTATTCTATCACATAACTATGTCTCTAACCCTTTTTATTTTTTATTTTGAGAAAAGGTCTTGCTAAGTTGCCCTGGCTCAATTTGAACTTGTGATCTTCCTGCCTCAGCTCCTGAGTGGCTGGGGTTACCAGCCCTATGCCAGGCCTTTATACATGGCTTTGTCACTCACCAGCACCTGTGCATACCAGGCAATCAATGAGTCTGCTGAATGAATAAGTGGCCCAGGATCCATCCCCATTGCCCAAGTCAGTCGGTCCCCTTGTTCCACGTGAGGGAACTCAGAGGGGGCCCTTGGCAAGAATGCAGAGGCCTGGACACAGTCTTCACCTGACCCCCTGAATGACTGGGCATCGCCTTCTCCTTCTCCTCCTGCTTCGACTTCCCACTCTGTAAAACGAGGATAATCATCATCTGAGTCCCTGCCATGTGCTGAGGCACAAAGGAAGTGTGCACACCAGGGCCCTGGCCACATCACAGCTCTGTCCTAGGGAGGATGTCTTGTCTGAAGTGCAGATAAACACACACACTCGCACACACACACACACACCAACTTCTGGATTCAGAAACTGCAAGAATGTGGGCACCAGCCCCAGTCAAGGCCTTCCCTGAGCAGCGTGGAGGTCAGGTGCCATCTAGCGGGCCCTTCAGCAAGAGCAGGCATTCACAGTATGTAGGGCAGCTGCCTGGGATCCGCCCTGATCTTCTCCTCTTCTCCACCTGGCAGAGTGGGGGTTTAGGGCAGAGGGGCTTCCTGTGAGCCCAGCCTAAAGTCCGACTCCAGTCCCAATCTTTGATCTCAACTTCCACCGCTCCCTCCCCTCAGCCACACAGACCTCCCAATCCCTGAAAGATTCAAGTTCCCTTTGACTCCAGGCCTGCACAGGCTGTTCAGTGTAGGAATTCTCCACCTGTTCTCCCTGTCCTGGCTGACCCCTCCTCCCACCCTGGGTCTGTATTTAAGAGGCGACTCTGGGACCCAATGTAGAGCTGGCTTCTGTCCTCCAATGGGCCCCGCCCCTCCTTACTGATCACCCCCTGCACACACACAGACATCTTGTTTCGTGTTCATATTCTCATTAGACAAAGTGTCCTCAGCAGGGGGCTCTGGCATATTAATGTCTATATGGTAAGTAGGGACAGGGTCCTGGGCCCACAAGGGAGCTCCATGGGACACTGAGACGTGGGTAGTGCTGTATGCATTGGGGCAAGCAAGGCAGCCCATGGAGGATGGACACTGGAGGCCTCCAGAAAGGTGCAGGGCATTGCCTCAGCCTGAGCCACCCACCCCCAGGAGGGTGTACTGGTTTAACTCCTGCTCATGCATCCCCCTCTCACCTTGTTCCCCACACTCAAGACCCAGAGACCAGAGTTCCTGTGGGTTCTGGGGCTCAGACCAAACCCAGATCCACAGCAACATCACAACAACTTCACAGGGACCAACACTTTTTTTTTTTTTTTTTTTTTTTTGGTACCAGGGATTGAATCCAGGGGCACTTAACCACTGAGTCACATCCCAGTCCTTTTTATATTTTATTTTGAGACAGGGTCTCACTAAATTGCTCAGAGTCTCACTAAATTGCTGAGGCTGGCTTTGAATTTGTAATCCTCCTGCCTCAGTCTCCTAAAACGCTGGGATTACAGATTACAGGTGTGCACCACCATGCCCAGCAAGGGACCTCTATCTCCAAGTCCCAGAGCCTGCTGGGCTACACAGTTGCTGTCTGACTGCTAGTTGTGTGTCAGGACGAACTAACTCACCCTCTGAGGGCTACTCTTGCTTCTCTTCATCCCTCCCTCTCTCCCATTTGAAAAACTATAATCCAAGGGGAGGAGAAGATAGAGCCTATGGGCAAATTAAAGTATGAACTGTTCCTAAGAGTAGAGAGTGCAAGTCTTCCAGGCTGGGCTTGGGGGTTCAGGAAAGGGCTCAGGTTCTGCTTTCTCAAGGCCTAATTACCTGCTCTTCATTCACCCAATCAACAGACATTAGAAGACACCCAGATTGGTTTTTAGAAGTATTGGGGCCCTGAAGTCAGACTGCTTAGGCCCAGATCCTGGTGTCCCACTTACAGATGTTGACCTTTTACTTGTTTCTTTGGTTGTAAAATTAGGGGAATACGGTTTTTCTACTTTCTATGGTTATTGAGAGGAGTCAAGACATGAGACATTTAACTCACTGAGCAGAGTCTGGCATGCTCTAAGTGTCCAATTAAGGCCATTATCACCCACTGAACAATGAGGTGTCAGTCACTTGTCTCCCAGTCTCATTCTGCTTTTATCTACCCACATCCAGGGCATGCCTTGTCCCCCGCCCTCTAGTCTCTGTCCTCAGTCCCTCCCTTACACCCCTCCTCAAGGCCTTCTGCTGCCCTCAGGCATTCCAGAAGGTCTGCAGCAGAACCTCCTCTATCCCCAGTCTTTTCTCTGTGTAGTCCCATTTCTGCCCTGGAAATGCAGCTCTCCCCTAAAGTTGCTGCCTCCCTCGTGGGCCTCTGGATGGCTTCTCCTTTGTCCTTCCACAGTCTATGGAAGTGAGGGAAGGAGGGAGCAGAAGACAGGGGCACTGTCCTCCCTGCTCCTCACGGCCACATTCAGGCCATTCTCACTCCCTCCTCCCCAAAAGATCTAGCTTTAATTTCACGTCACATCATGAGAGACACATGACACCAGCCCACTCAGTCCCTGGATCCACCCTAGACTTATTTGGATGTTCTGCACTGGAGTCATGGTGACCCTCAGTCAACCGGTGTCTCAGTTCTCGTCTATTTCAATGGTCACATGGATGATGCTTCTCATACTGCAGCCTCTGGTCTCTCAACGTCTTTTTGTCTACCCATCTCATTTTTCTGCCCATCTCTGCCTCTTGCCCCCATGGTCGTCACCAATACCCAGAACTCCCCCTTAAACCATCATCTCAGTGATGTGCCCCAGTCCTTGACCATCTTGAAAGTGCCAGCTGACATGTTGATTTCAGCCACTCCTGACTACACTGGGACCCCTCCCCCACCAGTCCCTTGCTCCACTCTCTCTACAGGCTGTCCCTGCCAGTGTGGACACTTGACTACTCCAGCTATCCACCTCAACACCACACCCACGCTAAGGCACCATCATCCTTCCTTTGTAGTCACCCTCCATTCCCTTGGCCCTTTCTCAAGCTGTCTGCTCTTGGCAAGATCACAATCCTGGTTAAATCCAATGCTCTTCAAGTTAAATCCCACTCTGTGCCTGCATCTTGGAAGCCAAGCTGGCAGGAAAAAGCACCATCCACTAACCTCAAGAGGACTGACCCTAAGGCTGCTCAGGAACCACATTCGATTCCTCCAGCCTTGGCGACTGTGTCAAGCCCTCTCTCACCTTGCATCTTCAGCCTTAGAACTGGCCCCCGCTGCTTCCCTGTTGAGAGCTCTCCCAAACCCTTCCTGCCACATGCCCACCCTCTCATCTTCCTGCCCATTAGCACTGAGGACACATCCACTCTCCTACCAAAGCCCATCCTCCCACCTGTGTCTAGAGCCCTTCGCCTCTCACCTAAGCAAGGTCATGTCTCCATCCCCAGCTTTCCACTCTCTACTGGACCATTCCTATCCAAATACAGACATCTGCTAAGGATGCAATCTTTAAAAAAGAAATTTCTGCTAGGCAAGATGGCGCACACCTATAGTCCCAGCAGCTGAGTCAGGAGGATCACAAGTTCAAAGTCAGTCTCAGCAACTTAGCAAGGCCCTAAGCAACTCAGGGAGACCCTGTTTCTAAATAAAATATATAAAAGGGCCGGGGATGTGACTCAACGGTGAAGCACCACTGGGTTTAATTCATGGTATCAAAAAAAAAAAGAAAGAAATTTCCCCATTCTTCATCTGCCCTTTTGTAACAAAACTCAAGAGCTATCTACACCTCCCTCTTTCTCTTAAATATGCTCAATTCAAGTTTTCGCCATCCTTCTGGCTCCCCGACCCCTTGACACCTGCTCATGTCATGGTCCCTGGTGGTCACCCTCAGCACCCATCTTACTGGACCTCTCAGTGCACCAACACAGCTGTCCACTCCCCGTCTTGATCGTGTCCTCACGTGACTTCCTGGAACACTTCTGTGGAGTTCCCCCATCTCACTGCTCACTACTTCCTTCTCACTTGCTGTCTCCTCCTCTTATTCCATCGTGTGCACACATGCGTGTGCAAATGCATTCACCACTGGGAAAGGACCCCAGCTCTTTGTGCATGCTAGGCAAGCACTCTACCACTGACCCCTGACCCCTGCTCTTGACACTCAATCCTTAGAGCTCTCCTCTACCTACACCGAGGCCCTCAGTGGTCACAGTCTCCTGATTTTAAATACCACCCATAGGTTGAAGAGTCCCAAGCTTACATCCCAGCCCAGGCCCACTCCTCAGTTCCAGGTTCATCTATCCTGACAACCTCCTGGACACGTCCACTTGGTGTATAATAAAAACCCCAAACTCAGGCCTAAGGCCGACTCTGGTCTCCTCTAAAAACCCACTCCGCCCTCAGCCCTCCCAGCCCCAGTGGTTGCAACTGCATCTTTCAGGTACTCCAGCAGTAAACGCTGAAGTCGGCTTTGACAATGCTTTTCCTCCAGCCCCATGTCTCATGTATGGGAAACCCTGTTGGATCTACTTTCAAAATACAGGCAGATTTGAACCACTTCCCTCTAGCTCCACTGATGCCCCTCTGGTCTCAGCTACCAATACATTTCACTTGGTTTACTGCAAAAGCCTTTTTTTTTTTTTTTTTTAATATTTTTTGGTTGTGATGAACCTTTATTTTTTTTTATTCATTTCTTTATATGCAGTGCTGAGGATGGAACCCAGTGCCTCATACATGCCAGGCAAGCACTCTACCACTGAGCCACAACCCCAGCCCTGCAAAACACCTCTTAACCCTGATCCTGCTTCTATTTTTGCCCCTCACCCTCACCCAGGCTGACTGAGTCTTTTCCCCCAGAGCATCCACAGTGAACCTATTAAAACAAGTCAGACTGTCTCTCTTCTGCTTAAAACCCTCCAACAGCTCCACTCAGAGCAAAAGTCAGTCTTTACAACACCCTGTGGGGCCACACGACCTTCCCCCAGCATGACCTCTGATCATTACATCCCCTCTCTGCCCACCCTCTTCCCCCACCACTCCATTCTAGCCACGCTGGCTCCCACCACCCCTAGAATATGCCCACCAGGCTTCCACCTTTGGGCATGCGCACGTGCTCGGCCTTCTGCCGGTAATGATCTTCCCCTAGACACTGGCAACGCTCCCTGCCTCTCCTTCCTCAGGCCTCAGCTCAAATCTCTCCTCCAGACTACCTGACTTCTCTATTTAATTGTGCCACCTGCCCAACCACTTTCCCTTTTTTCTGGCGGGGGTCGGGGGGCAGGGCAGGTACCAAGGATTGAACTCAGGAGCACTCGACCACTGAGCCACATCCCCAGCACTATTTTGTATTTGATTTAGAGACAGGATCTCACTGAGTTACTTAGCACCTTGCTTTTGCTGAGGCTGGCTTTGAACTTGAAATCCTCCTGTCTCAGCCTCCCATGTCACTGAAATTACAGGCGTGAGCTACCATGCCCAGCTCAATTTTTTTTTTCAAAAGCAATATCATTATACCATTTTACATATGAGAAAACTAAACCCCAGAGAGGCGTAATTTTTATTCAAGGATAAACAGCTAAAAACTATTTGTATAATCAACAAACGTGTTGATTAAATATTCCAAGTGGAGTTTGGAAGCAGTAACTTCGATAGTTTCTGGAATAAAGACAACACTTCTCTGGAAAATCTGTCTTGAGGAAATTATGTGGGCTTCCTTTTCTCCTGCTCCCCCCACAAAGCCTTCCCTCTGCAAGGTGGAGAGGTCTCTGCTCAATACAATGCTGCTTCAAAGCAGGAACTCATTCCACAATACTCCAATCTCCACCACTATCCTGCCTCTATTGGGGAACACACAACTTGAAAACAAAAAGCCCTGGTCTTCAAAGAATACAGAGAAACAATTCACAGAAGAGATGCAAATGGTCAAAACATCCATAGAGAGATCTCTGTCCTCACTAATCATGAAGAGAGGCGAAGCAACAAGAATGTACTTAGCTTCTCAGTTTATGGAAGTGGAGCAATATGAACTTTCCTTTTCTTTTTTAATTTTTTTAAATGTATATACTTTTTAGATGTTGATAGATCTTTATTCATTTATTTTTATGCGGTGCTGAGAATTGAACCCACATGCTAGGCATGCACTCCACCACTGGGCCATGACCCCAGCCCTGATATGAACTTTCTAGAGGACAATTTAGCAACATATATCAAAATTTATAACTCTACATCATGTACAACCAGACAAATGAGAAGTTATACTCCATTTATGTATGATGTATCAAAATGCATTCAACTGTCATGTATAACTAATTAGAACAAAAAATATATATATATATAATGCCAGAAGTAGTGGCATATGCTTGTAATCCCAGTGACTCAGGAAACTGAGGCAAGAGGATCACGAGTTCGAGGTCAGCCTCAGCAACTTAGCAAGGCCCTGAAAGACAGCAAGGCCTGGCTCAAAAATAAAAAATAAAAAGGGCTGGAGATGTGGCTCAGTGGTAAAGTATCTTCGGGTTCAATCTCTGATACCAAAAACAAAAAGAATTTTTTAAAAATGCATGTTCCCTTTGATTTCAAGTAATTTACCTTGAGAAAAGGATAGCAGAAGTGGGTTATTTTTTGTTTGTTTTGTTAAAGAAATCGGGTCTCATTACATTGCCTAGGCTGGCCCCAAACTCCCAGGCTCAAGAGATCCTCCTGCCTCAGCCTCCTGAGAATCTAGAACCACCATAAGCTGTGCCGCCACACCCAGTACATGTGTATTTTATTTTAACCTTTATTTTATTTTTACGTGGTGCTGAGGATCAAACCCAGGGCCTCACGCGTGCTAGGCAAGCACTCTACCACTGAGTCACAACCCCAGTCCAGTACAAGTGTATTCTTGACAGTTTTATATTTGAACATTCTGGAGATTAATCTAAATATCCATCAATAGAGAACTAGTTAAATAAGCAATGATACAACTATACAAAGTGATATCAATAACAGTTAAAAAGACACAACATGGCTTCTAGTAAGGAAGAGGATTTCTGGGGACAGAATTGAGAAGATGAAGGTTTGGGGGATATTTTGGTATGCTTTTTGGTAGCTTTAAAAAAAATGTTTGTAAATGACTTTATATTCAAAATAATAAAATTAAAATAATTGTTTAAAAAATGCTGTAGGGTCAAAAATAGTGGTGCACAACTGTAATCCCAGTTACCCTGGAGGCTGATGCAGGAGGATTTCAAGTTTGAAGTCACCGTGGGCAATTTAGTGAGACCCTATTTCAAAATTAAAATTTAAAAAAAAAGGTTAAGGGTGTAGTTCAGTAGTAGGGTGATTGCCTAGAACACATAAGGTCCTGGTTAATACCAGTACTGCAAAATCAAATAAACAAACAAACAAGGAAACAAATAAATAAATAAAATGCCGTTGATCTCTACTGGTTGTTATGAAAGGTATCTACAATGATGTTGGGTAAAAATAGCAAATAAAATGTAATTTTCATTTACATAAAATTGTAAATTATATAATAAAGCTATAGGTATAGATATGGGTATAAAATATTTCTGGAATGATGCACTTTAATTTCATAATGCTATATTTCTAGAAAGAAAACTTGGGGGGCAATTTTTACTTTTTTCTACATATTTTTCTGTATTGTGTGAACTGTTTATAATGAGTATGATTTTTTTTAAACCATAAAGGCAAATTATTGTAAACCTATTTTGTTTTCTTAAAAAAGAGAGTCCTTCAGCCTTAAAGAAGAATGAAATTATAGCATTTGCCAGTAAATGTATGGAGCTGGAGAATATCATGCTAAGTGAAATAAACCAATCCCCAAAGACCAAAAGCCAAATGTTTTCTCTGATATGCAGATGCTAATTCACAATAGTGGGGTAGCTAGGGAAGAAAAGAGGTACTTTGGATTAGGTAGAGGGGAGTAAAGGGAGGGGAAGGAGCATGGGGGTAGGAAGGACAGTAGATTGAATCAGACATTATTACCCTATGTACATATATGACAACAAGACCAGTGTGATTCTACAGCATATACAACCAGAAGAATGAGAAATTATACTCCATTATATATGATGTGTCAAAGAACATTCTGTCATGTATAATTAGAACAAATTTTAAAAAAAAGAAAGAGAGAGAGTTCTTTCCTGTGTGTACATTCATAAGTGATTCCTAGGAAGGACATATGCCTAGTTATGAACAGCAGTGGGTAAGACTGTAACTTCTTATTTTTCTTGTTCTCCTTTCTTCATGTTTATGTCTTATTGGTTTTCAGTAATTAATTCGTTTGTTTTTTGTTTGTTTGTTTGTTTTGGTACCAGGGATTGAACTCAGGAGCACTTACCCACTGACCACATTTCCAGCCCTTTTTAAAATATTTTATTTAGACACTCGGACTCCCTAAACTGTTGAGGCTGGCTTTGAACTTCTGATCCTTCTGCATCAGCCTCCCAAGCTGCTGGGATTACAGGCATGCACCACCCCACTTGGCAATTAATTGTTTTTATTAAGTGGAAAAAGGGTATTACAAATTTTAAAAATTTGCCTACATAAACTGAAATCTTTCAAAGTGATCAACAGCACATAGAGGTATATGTTATTCTTCATACTAGCTCATTTTGTCCAATATATGCTATGTATACATTTCATTATATAGATTTCATATATATTGTGCATGCATGTATGCATGTGAATGTGCCAGTGTATAAAGTATATGGTATTTACTGTTTGCCCAGTTCTGCCAGATACACTTATTGGGCCTTCCCACATCTCCATCTACACATTCTTCCAATCCTTCAAGGTTCTTCCATATTGTTATTAAAGGGATATATGGCTATTAAACATACCAGTTTTAAATCAGAACCTCAAATCTGCTACAAATATGTGATCTTGGTTAACAACCTTTATCTATACAAGGGAAACCAAAAGACTATTTGATAATGTAAGCCTTAAATAAAGCAATTTGTATAAACTGTTTGGCACAGGCTGGCATATAAATATTGAATAATTTATTCTTTTTTAAAAAATATTTTTGGTTGTAGATGGACACAATTCCTTTATTTATTTTTATGTGGTGCTGAGGATCAAACCCAGTGCCTCACACGTGCTAGGCAAGCGCTCTAGCACTGAGCTACCACACCGGCCCAAATAATTTACTCTTATTTTGCCTGGTGCTTCACAAAATAAGCCAAAGGTACGTTATTAGAGATCCTGTTATTGTTCTTCCCCTCCACGCCACGAGGTGCGCTGCCACTCCAGGATGCTAGGCCCAGAGTTAGGATGGCGGAAGTCTGTCTAGTCGCGGCCACCACCATCTTGGAACGTAAGTCCGCTTCACCTCGTGACTGTGTCGACTTCCTACAGTCCCGTAGGCAAACCCGCTAGGGGCAACACTCACCCACGTGCTTGCTTTTCTCTCGCTTAAGTAAACTATTTTGCGCGAGGGCGAGTCTTATTCTCTTCGTGAGCAATAAAGGCGTATTCCGGGAGCCGATCTCGCCCCCGTGACCTCAGAGGTATACTTCCGGGACACGGAAATGACCCGTCGCCCCGCCTTCTCCCAATCTCTCTTTCCGGTGGCGGAGTCCAGAGACGACGAGCAGGTAGGAGACCTAGGCACGGGTAATCGTGCGGCATCCTGTGGCTAGAGGACCCGGTGGGGCTGGGGACGCTGGACTGGGGTCTTTGCGCTGAAGCCAACCCAGGTGCTGGGCAAGAGATGTGTTACCGGCAGACTCTGAGCCCGGGCAATCTAGGATCAACTTCGCGCCTTGTCTCGGAAGCAGGCCGCCTAGTTTTAGGGGTTGGAGGGAGTCTGGTTTCTATGAAATGGAAATGACCTCGAGTCCAGGACTTGCACTGAGCTAAACCATGTTTCATTGTGGCTTACGGAAGCCGGGGACCCTGTTCTGTGGGCTCCCACCCTATCCTGCCAGCTTCTTCCTGGGTGATCGCAGACCCATATCTAATCTCATTAGGATTTGGAAATTAGGAATAATATCTCCGGCCCTATGGGGTTGTGGTGACAATGCCGGAAAAACTCAGGCCCTGTTTTTGTTGCTTCTAAATTGGGGTGATTCGTGATGCTAGTCGGGCACATCACAAGTTCTGGGCGCACAGTACCCGACTCTTAAAGTCAGAAGTGGTGGTAGGGACTGCACATGAGTGTTTGAGGTGTGTTTATATGCTCCTAAGTGACCGTTTTCTCATTATCACTTTAAGGTATTAGGGTTGGGGAAATGCAGGTAGACATTGACTATACTACTTGCTTCCTTAATTAAGATCTCCTGTGGCACCCCCCTTACAATACTTACCCACTGACGGGATTTCTTTTGTCTAATTTGAGGGTGGGAATAGTTAGTTTTGTACACCCAAGACCTACATTCATAGTAGTCACTGTAATCAGACACTATAAGTTACATAAGAAAGGCACTAGAGAAGTACAGGAACAGTAGAGACATAGACTTTTAAAATCTAGGTTAATTGTGAAGTGGTATGATCTTAAGTGGGACTTCCTGTCTTAATCTCCATTTGCAGGGTGTAGTCTGATTTCGTTTAAGCTGTTAGTTCTAGTGTCTTCTGATAATGTTAGGAAATTGTTCTGTTGCTTGAGTCTCAGAAGGATTAGAAGGCCTGAGGATTTAGACAGGAAGCAATCCTAACCTTGCCTATTCTCATTCTTACCTTCTTGTCAGTGTGCCTTCTCCCTAGGTCCTGTGTCTGTGAGATTTCACTTAACGTTATAGGCAATGTCAGGTTACAGTTATTTGGTTTCTCAAACTAGTTGGATTTCTGGAATGGATCTTTTCCTGGAGACATGTTTTAGTGCCTTCAATATTTGGTGTTAGTAAAGTTTAAGGACTTTGGTTCTAAACAGTAGTGGAAGGAGATAAATAGCTGGAGAGTGCAGGGAGAGGATTTATATTGGCTTTGGAAGGGAACAGGTAGAGCACAGAACTAGGAGATGAGGTTTGAGGGTCATGTTGGTAAGGGACACTGCATTCTAAGCTAAGGAGTTTTGGAGAATTCAGGTGGTAAACGTTATTTTTCACTTGGATAAAAGGTCTTCGGAACACCATTTACTGATACGTCGATAGGTATTGGCCTTGGAATTGCCTTTTGAGATGCAGCCTTTCAGGCTCTTTGGGCCTAACCTGTAAATAATGTCTTGGGCCAAGAAATGCAGAAGTACTCCTAGTATTGTGTATGGAGCTGGTTCTGATCTCTGTAACTAACTTACTGTGTCACCCTAGACAAATTAACAAAAATTTTTCATCTTATATATTGGGAATAAGAAGGGTCAGAAAGAAATTGATTTGCCAGCTGGAGTTGTAGCTCAGTAGCAGAGCACTTGCCTAGCATGTGTAAGATCTTGGCTTCCATCTCTAGTACCACCAGAAAAATAAAAAATTGATTTTCCTAGTTAGAACTGCCAGTTGAACTCTACAGAGTTCAACTAAAGTCTACAGACTTTAAAGTCTACAGAGACTTAAGCCAGTGAGTGTGTTTTCCTTATTTTGGGTAGAAATTACAGATTCTTGTGGTCAGCTGATAGAACTTAGGCTTGTCCTGAGGGTGCTATGAGCTATGCTTTGGGTGTTTCTGAAGAAGGGTTACCTCTTGGCACATTGCTTTTTAGCCACCAGTTGGCATCAGCCAAGTACAGGGGGAAATGGGTTTTATTGAGACACAGGTGAGAAAGCACACCATAGTCCTGGGTATAGGGAATTAGGAACAGAAAGAAGCAAAACTTGGGATTTCTTTAAAAGCTGAGAATAGTGGATTCTAGATTTTTTTTTTTTTTTTTTTTTTTTTTTTTTTTTGAGTCAAGGATTAAACCCAAGGCCACTTAACCACTGAGCTATGTCCCCGGTCCTTTTCATTTTCATTTTTTATTTTGAGACAGGTTCTCACTTAAGTTTTTTAGAGCCTACTAAGTTACTGAGGCTAGTCTTGAACTTTTAATCCTGCTTCAGCCTCCTGAGCTGCTGAGATTACAGGCATGCACACACCCTATGGAAATCTTTTGTCATTAACACTGAGGTTCTTTTATTCAGAAATGGCACCTCGCAAGGGAAAGGAAAAGAAGGAAGAACAGGTCATCAGCCTTGGACCTCAGGTGGCTGAAGGAGAGAATGTATTTGGTGTCTGCCACATCTTTGCATCCTTCAATGACACCTTTGTCCACGTCACTGATCTTTCTGGCAAGTGAGTATCTGGGTGGAGAGGCACAAAACCCAGTTGGCAAGAGGCCAAGGGAAGAAATGTTCCCAATTTAGGAAGAGTTCTCTAAAGAATTAATGCTTTGTTCAGGTATGGAAATGTGCTTGCTCATCTTGTCCAAAAATATATCATTTTCTAAGAATTAAAAGAAGACATTTCTTGTGTGCAAAAACTCAGATTCTGAGTTTATTATTATTATTTTCTCCTATGTAAAACAAAGATATTAGTAACATACATCATGTAGTAATCTTAAAGATTGAATGCAGAAGTAAATATAAAGTTTAGCTGTATTGGGTCTTTCAGTCCACTAAACTGAACCTCATGAAGGCAGAACTCATGGTTCTCTTGTCCAGGATCAGGATATATGCTCAAGTTGACTATCATGCTCTGCCATACCTGAGTCAGGACATCTTTATTGGTTAGACATGATAATCACTTGGTGAATCCTTGTTGGGAGATAAAAAAGAATGATTCTGCTTTTGTCCCCAGGGAAACCATCTGTCGTGTGACTGGTGGAATGAAGGTGAAAGCTGACAGAGATGAATCTTCTCCATATGCTGCCATGTTGGCTGCTCAGGATGTAGCCCAGAGGTGCAAGGAGCTAGGCATCACTGCCCTACATATCAAGCTCCGGGCCACAGGAGGAAACAGGTATATAAGGCTGGAGCTGGGTGGTGGTAAGACAATTGGACTCAGGTGCCAAAGCACTTAGATTTGAGAGATTTTTTTTTCCTTTTTTTTTTATTTTTTAGTTGTTGATGGACATTTATTTATTTATTTATTTATTTATTTATTTATATGTGATACCAAGAATCAAACCCAATGCCTCACACATGCCAGGCATGCGCTCTACAACTGAACCATAATCCCAGCCCTGAGAGCTCATTTTCTGTTTTGACTTAAAATAAGATATTTTAGGCATATACTATAATTGACCTCCTGGGTATACCCCATCCTTACCAAGTGCCCCCTGTATACCACTTACTGTGTTTCCAGTACTAGACGAAAGCAGATAATGGCCTTGTCCTCCTCTTGTGTAAACTAGGCTTGTGGGAGAGTCAGACTTTAAACAATGTAGAGCAGCAGTGGGTTTGTGACTTCCATTTGTGGCAAATGCTTAGAAGCAAAAGTATGGAGTTAGTGATAAAATATATTTTAAACTAAGGCCTGAATGATAGCCAGAGTCGTTCAGAGAAGGAAAGGAGGGGGATATTCCAGCTAGAGACAGCTGCAAGAAAAAGTTCTTGGGGTAAAAACAAATTTGGGCAACTAGGAGGGCAAAAGTTGCATGAGGTGTGATTCAAGAGATGCCAAGGTGGAGCCTTGCTGGATCTTATAGCACAGGGCAAAGATTTGTGCTTTTATTATGCATGAAAACTAGAATTGATGTCTGCCCTATTCCCAGTAGGGAGTAGACCAGATAGAACGTTGTTCAGGTGGTCCCATGGAGAAGTAGTGATGTCTTGGACAGTACAGGAAAGAAGACTTAAGGATCACTGCATGTGGCATGAAGGGAAAGGGCTTTACTGACTGTAGGCAGAGCAAGGCAAACACCTATGATTAGGTTGACCTGCTGTTCACTTTTGTGCTGTCTGTAAAAATTAATTTTTTAAAATTAATTTTTGTTGGGTATACAACAAAAACCATAGTGACCCACTAAGCCTAAGATATTGTTTGGCCCTTTACACAAAGTTTGCAGATCCTTTGAACTAGAGAATTGAGAGATCTTTGGAAAATTACCATTGGCTTGTCTGGCTTGAACTTTCACTTCCTAGGACCAAGACCCCTGGACCTGGGGCCCAGTCGGCTCTCAGAGCCCTTGCTCGTTCAGGAATGAAGATTGGGCGGATTGGTAAGTACCTTTCCCCCCACAACACACACACACATCCCACCCCACCCTACCCCCACACACAATTAGATTAATTTTAAAGCATTGATCCCAAAAATCATGTATTGCTCCTGTTGGGTACAGGACCTGGTCTCGTGTCTCTGGGCATTTAGCTTTGTTGTATTTCAAGGTGTTCTTCCCATCTGCCTTGGGATGGCCTAATGTCATTCATGAATCTGTCTCTGTATCTGATTTAGAGGTTGAAACATTGATGGGAAATTTTGAGAATGTAGCAGGTGGGGCAGTTCCCCATACATCTGTTGAATATTAGGAACACATTTGGGGAGCAGGCCTAGGGAGGCCTGGGGTCCTTCCCACCCAGCTCCAGAAACTGATGTTTTCTCTTCTCCCCACAGAGGATGTCACCCCTATCCCCTCCGACAGCACCCGCAGGAAGGGGGGTCGCCGTGGTCGCCGTCTGTAACAGGACCCCTCAGATGATTTTCTGTTAATAAATACCTTTGAAACTATTTCAACACTAGTCTTTTCTTGTTGTGTAGGAGTCACCCAGGGGTATTTATTTCCTTCCTCCCATCTAGGTGTGATGAGGGCATGGACTGAATTGAGGTTCTAGGGGCAGTGACAAAAGAGTACATTGCTTCAGAAGATGTAGAAGACACGTTATGCAGGAACATAAGTGGAACTGTTTCAGCCCTTGGTGCAGGACAGGTGAGCCTGGGTTCTGCACACTGGCTTCTTGGGAGAGGTGAGGTGCTAGGGCTGTACTTGGGTCTTTACCATGCTGCTTGTCATGGCATTCAGCTGCCTCAGTCACCTAAAGCAGATCAAGGCCTTGGAGACCTTGTTTTGAAAATGGAGATGTTGATTCTAAAAATGAACCAATTCTTAAAGAGCCAGAGCAAAGTGGGAACTGTTGATCCAAGTGTAGCCTGAGCAGAAAAGGAGCCTTCCAGACCTGAGCCATATATAAATACAAGTGGGCGTGTATCTCCCCCCACACCTTCTGTGCAAAACGGGCAGCTCACTCTGCTGTGCCTTGCTTTTCTTCACTTGGCAGATCTTGGAGGTTGTTCCACATCGGTACATAAAGTACATAAAGATTCAGCCACCCCACAAATACACATCGAGTCCTATTTTCTCATCAGCAATAAAAAGAAAAGTTCTTGCTTTTCCGGAAGCTTGCATCCAACTCCAAGGACACAGTGGCACCAGATGGTGCTGAATGTTCTGCAAAGGATTGCCACAGGGACCCTGTGGTGGTTAGGCAGGGGCTGTCTGGAGCAGTGGGATTAGCCAGACCAGTGGAGAGGTAAGGACACTGAAACACAAGGTGGTTAGTTCTGGAGGAAGGAAATCGGCAAGAGGGAAAAGCTTGATGGGATGCTGCTGTTAGGATGAATTTGAGCAGTGCATTCAGGCAGAGGGAATATATCACTGGGCTACTTCCAGCCTTTTTTTTTTTTTTTTTTTTTTTTGTAACAGGAATTGAACCCAGGAGCACTTAACCACTGCACATCCCTGGCCCTTTTATGTATTTTATTTTGAGAGGGTCTTGCTGAGTTGCTGAGGCTACCTTTTAACTTTGATTCTCCTGCCTCAGCCTCCCAAACTACGGAGGTAACAGGTGTATGCCATTATGCCCACCCACGTCCACCCCTTTTTATTTTGAGGCAGTTTCACAGAGTTGCTGAGGCTGGCCCGGAACTTAAAATCCTCTTGTCTCAGCCTCCTGAACTGGTGGGATTATAAATATGATCCACCACACCAGCTTGAGTGAGTCAGTAATTTTTTTTTTTTTTTTTATCAAACCAGAGATTGAACGCAAATGTGCTTGATCACTGAGGAGCATACCTAGCCCTTTTTATTTTTTGAGACTGGCTCTTACTAGGTTGCATACAACCTTGCTAAATTGCTAAGGCTGGCTTCTAACCTGAAATTCTGAGCTGGGATTATAGCCATGGACCACTATGCCCAGCTCAATCCAGTGACTTTTAAGTACATCCAGAATTGTGCAACGATCAATTTAGGACATAGCCACACCAAAGCAAATCCTGTTAGTGGTCACTATCCTATCCTTGGCAACCTTTAATTTGCCTGCTCTGGGCATTAATGTAAATGAAATTACATTATGTGGTCTTGTGTATACATTTTTTACCTTGCATGTTTTTAGATACATCCACATTGTGGCACATACCACTGCTTCATTGATGTTTGTTGTCAAGTGATAATTGTCTGGATAAATTGTACACTACAACTTTTGCCCTTGCAAGAGACATGGGTCTAAGGTGTGACCATGGCCCCCACCCATTTATCCTATGGTGTTGGACATAACCTTAGGATAAAATATTTCTTGCCAGGTGTGACATGCCCATAATCCCAATGTCTTGGAAGGTTGAGACAGTAGGATCACAAATTCGAGGTCAGCCTCAGCAATTTGGCAAGACCTTGTGTCAAAATAAAAAGGGCTGGGAATGTGGCTCAGTGGTTAAGTGCCCCTGGATTCAATTCCCAGTACTAAAAAAAATAAAATAAAATCTGTTTCTTCACCTTAAAATGAAGCATGTGGTTAAGCCCAGAGCATTAAAATAATGAGTCCATGTTGATGTGTGTGTGTGTGTTTTACTGGTAATTGAACCCAGGGGTACCATACCACTAAGCTACATCCCCAGCCTTTTTTTTTTTTTTTTTTTTTTGAGAAAGGGTTTCAAGTTGGCAAGGCTGAGTCTTGGGATTCTCCTGCCTCAGTTTTGTGAGTTGGTAGGATTATAGGCTTCACTGCACCTGGCATTGATCTGAACAATTTTAATAAATGAGGATCAAGGGATATAAATCTCTTAGAATTCCAAGAAATATAAGTACATACTCTTCTTCAGAGTGGGCCTAACTTGGTGACTCACTTTACAAAGAATAGAATATAAAGAGGGAAAATAGTAACTTCACTGTGAAGCAAACTGACACTAACTTAACCAAGTAAGGTTAGCATCACTTGTGAAAAGTCAGTTTGTACCCTCTGGGTTGACATGGTGAGAAGAGCACTTCATCTCTGGTATTTTTTCTAAAGACCCATAACCCGATTAAAAGACACTCTACAAGATATAAAAATCAAGGACAAATAACAGCGGAGTTTGGAATGTATCAATGTTCATTTCTTTTGACAAATACAGATAAGATAGTAGCAGTAAGGGAATTGGGTGAATGGTGCATGGAAATTATATTTTAAACTTTTGGATATATCTAAAATTCTTTCAAAGTCAAATTGTTAGGAGAAATAATAGGTGCTTCCATCTTGTCAGTCTGTTTTGCAGGGAGGGTACATGCAGAGACCCTCAAGAGGTGGACATGCCAGGATCAAAATCCTAGTATGCTGCTTTGGACTGCAACCTTAGGCAGAGTCAGCCATTTAGTGAAAACACCTGCGATGACGGCTGCCTGGGGATCACAGGATGGAAGTGTTTAGCATGGTGCCTGGCACTGAAGAGCTGCTGCTATTCTTAATGCCTCTTCAGTTCTTGTGCCAAGCAGCATAAAGGACAGCTGGCTGGAATCCTGGTGGAAAAATGCTGGCAGTTGCTGGAGCATTCTTTATATTTCCTGTGATGGGACATTGCAACTTGTCCTGCTGTATCCTGGTAACCAGGAACACAGTCATCTAGGTCTTTGGAAGCAGGGCCAGGGTTTTGTTTGCAAGGAGAGGTAAATTGTGATACAGCTTAACTTGGAACTTGGCAGCCTATGAGCCACTGAGGTGGGGAAGGGCTTGAACATGGCTGTTGCCTACTGGACCTGCAGACTGAAAGCCCAGCCTGAGTAAGCATGAAGCTGACAACTGTGACTGCAACCCCACCAGGCTCCTAGAAGGGTCTCCCGCTTCACCACCCCTTACCTCTCAGGGTGACCATTCTCCTTCCTAACAAGTCTTCCTGTCTTCTCTCTGGCCTCTTCCGATCCCTAGATCACATCGCAGCTGTGTGAACTCAAACTAATTGCAGGGCTAGAAGGGAAGCGAAGCTCAGCAGTAGAGCATGCCTGCCTAACAAGTGTGAGGTCCTCACTTCCATTCTGGGCACTGTGGAAGTAAATGCTAACTGCTGTTCCCTTCTGTTAAGTCAGTGCCCCACCCTGTTTTATTCAGAATAGAATCCAGACTCCTCTGGGATCTCAAGTGTTTTGTCGCCCCAGCTGGCCACGCCCTTCACCCTTCTCACACTGCCCAAGCCAAATATTTCCTTTCCCTCTTCCAATTCCTAGTCCCTCTCTAGCCTCCCCACCCTCAGTGGCTTCTTTGGCATCTACTCATTTCCGTGTGGCCTTGCTGTCTTCTGCTCATCTTGGAATCAGCTTTTCATCACTCGCTGCGTTTCCTTCCTCACTGCCTCTCAGGAGGCCCTTCCACTGAATTCCCACAGTGCCTCTATTCCCACATACCACCATTGGCCACCCTCTAGTATAATAGCCTATTTTTCCTCACTAATGTGGGCTCTGAGAGGGCAAGGAGTAAGCCCTGCTCATTGTCTGCCACCCTGCACCTGTCCCATTGTGTACAAAGTAGGGACTCAATAAAGATTGCTAGATTTTTAACCTCAAAGAGCTTTTTTGTAAATTCTCTTCTCCAGGAAGGACAGGTCCTGGTTTGGGCAAATGCTCTCTCAGGGTATTGATCTGACTTTGAAGATAGTGAAAATGTATGAACCCTTGTGAATGATCTTAACCTTTGTAGCTAAATGTGATCGGGAAGGAAAAGATTAAAAATAGAAAGCTGCCTTAGTCAATCAATACCGGGGATATATGTGAGCTATTAAGCCCTCAAAACTAGATTTATTTGTAGGTGTTAATAAACTAATAAAAGCTGGGGGAAAAAAGATTGTTTGATGAATCGTAGAAAAATGGATGAGTAGACTTCATCTGCTGTGGTTCAGCCAAGTGGTATTTCGAAGGATTTTTCTAGATCCTGGATAAAGTAAAACAAAATGTGCATTCCAGGACTCCAAAGGAGAAAAGGAGATTTCGAAGGACTTTAAAGAAATGAGAAAGATAAAGGATGTTAAGATGAAATGGATTAGGGAACAGAAAGATTCGGTCAAAGAATGCTGGGCCAGGCCTGAGAACAAATATGTGCTCTGTGGCCAGGAGGTGGAGCTGAGGCTCTGTCCCTGTACCCTTCCTCCAAATCAAGGTGAAGGAGTTGAACATTATGCCAGAAATACTCTGATTTCTAGGCTAATGTGAGGCCAGGTAGGAGTGTTCCTAAACTTGACAGAAACAAAAGCAAATCTTCACTAATCTGGGGGAAACCTGGCTGGCTGGTTTAGGATTAGGTCAAACAATATGGGCCCACAACAAAGTCAATACACCTGAAAACAAGCCACAAGGACAAGAGAGGGCAGAAAGATCAAACAGATTTAGATCTCCTAAAGACAAGATAGTAGAATATTAAACAACTGTATATGAAATGTTTAAAGAAATACACAATGGAAAACAAAAAAGAGCAGGCAAAAGCTATAAATAATAAGTACATGTGAAAAAGACCAAAGGAAATTCTCAGAAAAAAAATTTACATGCAATCAATTGAAATTAAATGCTCAGTGGATAGGTTAATGGCAGATTAAAACCAGCTGAAAGAAGGATTACTGAACTCCAAAATAAATCTGAAGAAATTACAGAACACGAGACAATTGCAAGAGAATTAGAACTAAATACATTTGTGGAAGGCTTCCTCTGAATTATGCCTAGTGCTTAGTCTTACTAGATGTTTCTGTCTTCCAATCAGCCTTCATTCACCTGGGTGAAGGGGGTGGTGGCTTCCTGTTGTCCAAAAAAGGTACTATCAAAGTCATTCAGTCTCTTGATGCAGGATAGGTAAAATCTCTCCCAAAATTTAGCTATATGGGAGAATTATTGGCCTTAAGTGACCCAAGAAGATATATGAGGGACTCAAAGTTCTGTCTTAGGGGAAGAACCAGCAGTTTTATTGGTGTAGCACTAATGTAGTAGAAGTTGCTGGGTGCTGTGGCATGCACCTCTAATCCCAGTGACTTGAAGATGAAGGTGGAGGATCACAATTTTAATGCCAGCCTGGGCAACTTAGTGAAACCCTGTCTTAAAATGGAGCGGGGGTAGAGGGGAGGTCTGAGGTTGTGGCTCAGTGGTAGAACTTTTGACTTGCATGCACAGGGTTTGATCCTCAGCACCACATAAATAAATAAATAAGTAAACAAATAAATAAAATAAAAAGAAAGAAGGTGTTGGGTCCATATACAAATTTTTTTTTAAAAAAAGGACAGGATATAAGTCAGTGGTAGAATGCCCCTGGATTCAATCCCTAGTACTGAAAGGGAGAAAGGAAGCAAAGAAAGAAAGGAGGGAGGAATAGAAGTTAGTCATTGGGTAGGACTTATGAAAAATAGAATTGAGCATTAAATAAAGAGGTGTTTTCTAACAGCTGCTAATAGAATAAAAGCACTTCATGAGATAGGAATCTCTCCATGATTGGAGGTATACACGTGTAAACAAGACCTCCCCAAAGCTGATTACAGCAGAATCAGCGCGGCAAAGACAGTCTCTTCATTTTCTATTGTAAATAGGAGTCTTAATTTTTAGCTGGATGTATGATTGATCAGAATAAAAACTTTAATTCTCAGCTGGGCTTGGTGGCTCATGCCTGTAATCCCAGTGGTTCAAGAGGCTAAGATGAGGATTGCAAATTCAAAGTCAGCCTCAGCAATTTAGCGAAACCCTATCTCAAAATAAAAAATAAAATAGAGGGGCTGTGGCTCAGTGGCAGAGCACTTGTCTAGCATGCATGAGGCACTGAGCTGGATCCTCAGCACCACATAAAAATAAATAAATAAATAAGGTATGTGTCCATCTACAACCAAAAATATTTTTTAAAAATAAATAAAATGGAAAGGGCTGGGATGTGGCTCAGTGATTAAGTGCCCTGGTTTCAATTCCTAGTACCAAAAAAAAAAAAAAAGACTTAAATTCTCAACTTTCCTGGACAGCTACGTGTGGCTCATGTGACTAAGTTGTGGAGATATAAGGTGAGGAGAGGTAGGCAGAGTTGTGTGAGTGATTTACAAGAGGTATCTTAAAGTGAATTGTGTCTTTCCTCTTCCCTTTCCTCCAGGTATTTGCTTTCAGATCTTTGTTGGAACTTATCATTTTATTAACCAGATCTTCCCTGATCAGCCCATCTGGTTGAGGGATGGTGGCATCCCTCACCTCTGGTCATCATTCTCCAGTTATTCATTTATTCTGCTGTATTTATAGCTCTTCATGCCCCCTGATATATGTGTCTTTATCACCAAGTCCAGTGTTTCTCAAACACGAGCATGCATCAGATTCAGATTCCACAGTTTCTCGGAGGGCTGAAGATTTGCATTTCTAATAAGTTTCCAAGTAGTGCTGACATTGGTCCACAAACCTCACTTTAGAGCCACTGGCCTGGGTGATTATTGGACTTGTCTGTTGAGGTCACTCTGTATCCCAGCACCTGAAATGGTGCACACCTGTAGCCACAGATTGTGCTTTTTATTACCCTACTGTCTAGAGCAGTCAGGCTGCAAGGGTCACAGAGGAGGAGGACATTTCTTGTCCTCCAAGTCTTCTTAGGTTGAGAAGTAGATGGTAGCAGAGTCCTGCATCTGAAGGGAGGGAGTTTCCTCTATTGTATATGGGTGACCACGAGGTGGCAGCATTGTTATGGTAGGAAGCTGCCTGCTATGTGGGTGCCTGGGTTCTAATTCTGGGGTCCTCAGCAGCATAACTCATCCATACGTATTTCCTTTTTTTTTTTTTTTTTTTTTGGTACTGGGGATTTCCCCCAGAAACTTACACATGCTAGGCAAGTGCTCCACCACCGAGTTATATACCTAGCCCTGCATATTTCTTTTTTGTTGTTTTTTGGTTTTGGTACTAGGGTTTGAACCCAGGGGTGCTTAACCACTGAACCATGTCCCCAGCCTCTTTCATCTTTTATTTTGACACAGTGTCTCACCAAGCTGCTGAGGACTTCACTAAACTGCTGAGACTGGCTTCAGACTTGCTATCCTCCTGCTTCAGTCGCCCAAGTCCCTGGGATTACAGATGTGTGCCAACACACCTGGCCTGCATATCCCATTTCTTATAGGCCTTTTCTCATCTTTACAGAGAGGAAGTTGGATCTCCATAGAGTCTTTACAACTCAGAAACATATATAAGAGACAGATGCAATAAGTAAAATTTAAATCTCTCTTCTCCCCTAATAAAAGACAGCAGAAATTAGAATCATCACCGAAAGAAATATACTTCAAACCACAAAATGAGTCACATAAGTAATTTCAAATTTTGTAGTAGCCATATTAATAAAGTATAAAAAGCAACATTAATTTTAGTAATATTTAACACAGTATGTCCAAAATATTTTTGACAACTTGTAATCAATATAAACTATTATAAGTATATTTTACTTTTTTTGTACTAAATCTGAAATCCATTGTGTATTTTATACTTTCAGCACATCTTAATTTGGACTGGCTGGTTGGGGTTGTAGCTCAATGGTAGATAGAACACTTGCTCAGAATGTGCAAGGCCCTGGGTCAATCCCCAGTACTGAAAAAATTGTCTAGTTTGGACTGGCCATATAAGGGCTCAACCACCACATGCAGCTGTGGCTGCCATATTAAATAGCACAGCCCTAGATATTCATGCTAAATATTTATTAAAGTAGGTACTAGATTGAGTGTTTTACACACATTCTCTTACTCTGCACAGTAGCCTATGAAATAGGCTAGACTAGTATTAGTCCCATTTTTCAGATGAGAAAACTGAGGTTTTGGGAGACTGAGTGTGTCAGCCAAGATCATACCACATGTAAGTGGAAGAGTCTGGATTTGAATTTAGCTCTGTTTGGCTCCGAAATCTGGGCTCTTCATCATAACATAATCTTACCCTAACAGTAGATGCTTAGGACATATAAACAGAGGGACCTACTGATGGTTTCCAAATCTGAGGGATGCAAATATCTGGGAGCAAATATGCAGGCCTGTGAGGGCAGAAGCAGAAGTCTTGAAGCTACCATTCTCTAGTCCCAAGTTTGTTTGGCAAAGTTAAGCCTGCTTGGAAAACAATCAGTGACTATGTAAGGGAGAAACATGTTTGTGCAATGCATAATTGAACTTGGATTTTAAAATTCTGGTATCAGGAAAAAATAAAAATTGAGAAATGCAGAACAATAGGAATAACCTGAAGGTAAGTGAATGAGAGGGTGGGCTAGACCTCAAGTATGGTTGTTATGGGAGGCAAGTTGTAGCTCTACTCGGGAATATAGCATTATTGACTGTGATGATGATAGTAGGTAAATTTATTAAACCTTTATTGTGTTAACCTTTTGTCTCTGTGACCAAAGTACCTGACGAGAACAACTTAAAGGAGGCAAGATTTATTTTGTCTCACAGTTTCAGAGTATTCAGTCCATTACCAGCTGGTTCCAAGGCAGAAGCATGGCAAAAGGGCTTTGCAGAGGAAACTGCTCAGCTTATGGCAGCCAAGAAGCAGAGAATGAGGAGACGGGGCTAGAGAGAAGATGAAACCTTCCAGAACATGCTCCTGATGACCTACTTCCTCCAACAAGATCCCACCACCTAGCAGTCCATCAGCTATCAATGTATTAATCCATCAGGTGGATTAATCCACTGACAAGGTCAGAACCCTTATGATTCAATCATTGCCTAAAAACCTCACCTCTGAACCTTGCTGCATTAGGAACCATGCTTCCAGAGTATGGACCTTCGGAGACATTCCAGATTTAAACCATAACACCATGCAACTAAAATGTAGCATCTTATTTAATTATCATAATCACACTAGGAAAATATGCTGCTATTATTACCATTTTGCAGATGAAGAAACTGAGGCACAGGATACTAGTAGGTAGCAGAGTTAAGATTTACCAAAGCAACGTGGATCAGATCCATGCACTGAACGGCTCTGTTCTTCTATTGCCTAGATTGGTTTGTTTATGGAAGTAGTAAGCATACTGACTCTAGAGGCATGAAAGCAGAATATCAGAGATGTGAGAAAATGCTCAAAAGTCTTAATTCCTGAGTAGGACTGGTATTAAACTTGTCTGGAGAGTAATGGAGGTAGAAGTGATCCATATGAGCCAAGTGTGGTGACACATGCCCATAATTCCAGCAGCTCAGGAGGCTAAGACAGAAGGATCACAAGTTCAAGACCAGCCTCAGCAATTTAGTGAGGCCCTCAGCAACTTAGCAAAACCCTGTCTCAAAATAAAATACAAAAAAAGGGCTGGGGATGTTGCTCAATGGTTAAGCATCCCTGGATTTAATCCCTGGTAGCAAAAAAGAAAAAAAGAAAAATATTATCCATATGAAAAATGAGTAGGAAAGAATCCCATATGCCTTTCTGATCCAGCCCCTTCAGAAGGAGCTGCTGAAGCCATGGGCTTCATGAAGGCTGGTCAAAGTAAAGCGCTTGTGGGAGGTAGTCTGCCTGGTAGTTAAGAAAATGTGCTCTGTAGCCAGCCAAACCTGGGTTCAAATCCCAGCTTTACTGCTTACTAGCACTTAGCTAGTGCTTGTACAATTCATTAAATTCCTCTGACACTCATAGGGCTGTTGCAACAAAAAAGTGAGAAACCACATGGGAATAATTTGCACTCCATCAAAAACTATGTGTACCTCTAATCCTAGTTACTTGGGAGGCTGAGGCAGGAGGATCTCAAGTTTGAGGCCAGGCCAGGCAAATTAGACCCTGCCTCAAAATAAAAAATAGAAAAGCACTGGGGATGTGGCTCACGCTTAGGTACTCCTGGATTCTATCCCTGGTACCAAACAAATAAATAAAAAATAATGAATGAATGGGAGGTGACCAGAGCTCTGGCAGGAGCCATGAGAATCAGGAGCGAAGGCTTGTGTGATTCGGGAGTTCCACTCTCCCCTCCAGCCCATCGGGTCGGGGCTGTGGTAACAGTGAAGGAAAGAAGCTGGCCTGAGTCCTGGAGAGTAGGAAAAAAGGAGGGTGTAGGGAGTTGGTTTGGCCTCTCAAGGAGGCAATACAGGACCTGGCCAGAGGCCATTCCTGTTCCCTCTGTCCTGTGTTTATGGAGGGGCTCACAGTGCTGCCGTGAGGACCCCTGCTAGGGCCTCCTCTCAGCCGCCTCCTCTGCCTCCTGCTCCCTACTGTGCTGCTCCCCTGGCAGAGGAGCCCGCTAGCAACGCGCCCATGCGCGTCTTCTGCCTCGCCCCTGCTTCCCCTCCCAGCACTGGCTCCATTCACCCCTCACCCCAATTTGCAGACCTACTCTGGTCAATGTTGCCAGTGACCTCCACGTGGTCAAGGACAGTGGGCATTTCCCTTGTTTGTCTGGCTTGTCCTCCAAGCAGTATTTGACACAGGTGATCACTTCCTCCTCCAAGCCTTTATTGAGATAGAAATGGAAGCTGCTTCTCCTTCTCCTCACTGCTCAGGGCTCTTCCATCCAATATGGAAACACAGAGGCTCCTTAGAGCATGGTCCTTATCCTATGGCTTTAAACACTGCCTGCATGCCGAGCCTTTGCAAATGTATATGTTCACGCTTTTTAAATTTCAGAGTGGTATCCTCAGCTGTCTACTTGATGTCTGCGAGTGGGTGTCAGCCGAGCCCAGCCAGAACAGAACGCTGGGTTCTACCTATTTCAGGATATGTTCTCGCAGTCTTCCCATCTCAGTGGCCATCTCATTGGTGCCACCACCATGGGTACCATCTTTACTTCTCTCTCCCCTCTCCCATAGCAAGTCCTAACATTTCCACCTTCAAAACAGCTATTGAATCTTTCCCCTCCTTTTCATCTCCATCACCACCTAAAGTCATCACGCTGTTTAAACGCCTTCGACTCCTACCTAGCCTCCAGAGTCCCACTCTGACCCCCTTAAATCTCTACCCTTCCTCACATCAATGGTTAATAAGCCAGACCCAGCACCGGCCTGCCCCCCCCCTCCCCCCCGCCTCCACTGGCTGGCCATCCTGTCTAGAATCATTCCCGAGAAGCCAAGGCCTGCATGATCTGGCCCAGCCTGTGTCATCAGTGACATCCGAAACCCCTCTCCTGGCTTCCCCTCGCTTGTTTGCTCGCTGCGCTCAAACGCACTGTACTCCTTTCTGTTCCTCAAATATGCCAAGAACTTCCTGTTTTTACGAACTGCATCATCTTCTCCATCACCCACACGTGAAGGCTCAGTGGCATCTTGGTCCCGCCCTCTCCCCAGAGTTGGGCTGAGCTGAGTCCACTCTTCCTCTGCACTTTTTACTCTTCATTCTCTTTTCCCCACACTCAGGGCTGCAGCCCTATCAGGCCTGGCCTTCCAGCTTGCAATCCGGAGACTGCTCCCCCTGCCTGCAGCCTCAGGGTGCAACCTGCTCAGGCCACAGCTTGACTCTTGTCCCCGCCCCCAGCCATTGGTGGCTTGTACTTCAGCTAAAATCTGACACCGACTCAACACTTACTCCACCAGGGAGTCTTGCATGCCCTCCCTCACTGGTTGGTTTTTAAATGCCTCTGTCCCAGCTCCCAGTTCAGATCCTGCTTGACACAGAACTGCTACCTAATAAATATTGCTGAATGAATGAATCACAGGGACAGGACTTGGTCCCACTCAGCAGCTGTCCAAAGTCATTCCTTTTACTTCCCTGACAGATGGTGCCTTGCCCTGGGGAAGAGTGGGGGAGTCCCAGATGCTAAATTGGTTGTGGAACATGCAACCAGGCAAGCCGCCAGGCCTCGCTGGGACTCAGTTACCTCTTCAGTAGGATGGAAAGAGCAGAGCCCCTGTCTGGTTTCCCATAACATTGTAACTACACGTAGGGCCTTTTCTTCAAAGTGTTTCCCCAAACTGGATAGCTCTATGTAGAAAGATGAAACTAGATCCCTATCTCTCACCCTGTACAAAAGTCAAATTAAAATGGATAAAAACTTAAAAATTAGACCAGAAACTTTGTAGCTGTTAGAAGAAAACAGAGTCAACACTCCATACTTAGGTACAGGCACTGACTTCCTCAATAAGACCCCTAAAGGTCAAGAAATAAAACCATGAATCAATAAATGGATTGCCATCAAATTTAAAAGCTTCTGCACAGCCAAGGAAACAATTAAGAATGAAGAGAGAGAGGCTGGGGTTGTGGCTTGGTGGTAGAGCGCTTGCCTAGCATGTGTGAGGCACTGGGTTAGATCCTCAGCACCACATATAAATAAATGAAAAAAATAAAGGTCTATCAACATATAAAAAAATGTAAAAAAAAAATGAAGAGAGAACCTACAAAATGGAAGAAAATCTTTGCCACCTACTCCAGCAATAGGGGATTAATATCCAGAATATATAAAGAACTAAAAACAACTTAACCCCTCCCAAAAAACCCCCGCACAAATAATCTAATCAATGAACAGGTAGAAGAACTAAACAAATTTCTCAAAAGAAGAAACACAAATGACCAAGAATTTTGTGAAAAAATGTTCAACATATAGTAAACACATAGTAAAATACAAATCAAAACTATACTGAGATTTCATCTTCTAATCAGAATGGCAATGATCAAGAATACAAATAATGATAACTGGTGAGGTTGTGGGAAGAGGTAACACTTGTGCTTTGTTGGTGGGCCTGCAGACTAGTATATTCAACCACTCTGGAAAGTAGTATGGAGATCCCTCAAAAAATGAGGGATGAAACCACCATATGACCCAGGTATCCCACTCCTTGGTATTTTTCCAAATAAACTATAATCAGCACACTTTAGCAATACAGCCACTTCAATATGTATTATAGCAGCACAATTCACAATAGCTAAATTATGGACCCAAGATGCTGGTCAGTAGATAAATGAATTAAGAAATTGTAGTATATAGACACAATGGAGTTGTACTCAGCCATAAAGAATGAATTTATGGCATTTGCTGGTAAATGGATGAAAATGGAGAACATCATGATGCTAAATGAAAAAAAAAAAAAAAAAGCCAGACTTAGAAACTCAAATGTGGAAAGTTTTCTCATACATCTGGAATCTAGAGTAAAATAACAAAGGAAGAGAGCCAGACGTGGTGACACAATTCTATGATCCCAGTGGCTCAGGAGGCTGAGGCAGGAGGATCTCGAGTTCAAAACCAGCCTCAGCAAAAGCAAGGTGCTAAGCAATTCAGTGAAACCTTGTCTTGAAATAAAATACAAAATAGGGCTGGGGATGTGGCTCAGTGGTCGAGTGCCCCTGAGTCCAATTCCTGGTATTCGCCCCCCCAAAATAAAAGACAGAGAAGGAGAGGCAGAGCAGAGGGATGGGAAAAGGGAAGTAATGCAGAATGAAGTCTTTAAAAACCATGTTATGTGCATATATAAATACACCACAGGGAATTTCACCTCTACATATAACTAAAAAGAACCAATTAAATATAAATAAACAAGCGAAAGGAAGTCCCGCACAGGCGAGGAGAAGAGAAGGGAGCTAGGAGGATGAGCGGGGAGGAGGGGAGGTTGGGAGGGGAAATGGTGAACTGAAAATGAATTCCATGCACGAGTGAGTGTGTCAGAATGAACCCAACTACTATGTATAACTATAAAGCTCTAACAAATAAATTTTTAAAAAAGTGTTTCCCCAGTCAATCTCTGACCTGCACAGCAGTCCGGTGGGATTATCTTCCCCTGCTGAACAGATTCTCAATGCAGCAAGTAGAGCCAGTCTTTTAAAACACAAATCAGAGAACAACCCTCCTCTGCTCAAAACCTTCCCCTGGCTTCCTCTTTCACTCAGAGTAAAATCAGAGACCTGTCGGTGACCACTCTGGCCACCGCCTCCTTATGGTCCCTCAGACATACTGGTCTGGTTCCCACCGTAGGAAGCACTCTGGTCCTCCTTCTGTCAGGAATTCTTCCTGCAGACGTGGGCGTGCACCTCCCTGAGCCTGAGACTCAGGTCTCACCTTGTTAATGAGGTTCACTCCAACCCCCTACAAAACTGGTAGAGGATTTGCCCATACAAAATATGGGAAATTGCCACCTTCTCCAGCAGTGGCTTTCCTTTTTCCCATAGCACTTACCATCCTCTAACACATTATAATTTATTTGCTTGTCTCCTGACACTAGGAAGTAATCTCCATACCAGTAGGGATGCCCATGTGTTGCTATGTATCCCAAGCACCTAGAACAGTACCTGGCACCAAATAGATGCTCAATAAATAGTTGTTGAAGGATGAATGAGTGAATGAACAACCGAGAGAGCTGGTGTATGTTTTCCTGGGTCAAATATAGCAGATAAAGGACCAAAAGGACTTGCTTATGACCAAAGTGTGCTGGGGTCCAAGGAGGCCCCATACTGATGTCAACACCTGAAGTTACCACCTTGTGGGATGGTAGACAGTCTGGGCATGCACTTCCTGCCTGCCACTTGGTGTTGCTCATCAGGAGTTTAGAGACCACGGAGAAGAACAGGGAGGGAGAGTTCCCAGGCGACTGCCTGCCTGGCCCACCCAGGGTGAACTGAAAGAAATTCATATTTCTGGTGCCTAGAGCTCAGGTAGTTGCCTAGACAAGTGCCAGGAGGACACCTTGGGACCAGAATCCTAGGAAGGGGTTGCTCCAAACCTCTGCTCGTAGGCAGAATCACAGATTCAGATTTAACAAGTTTGCAAAAAAAGTTGTATCATTGAACTATATAATATTTATTGCACATTTTTTCTGTGTCAGTCATGTGTGTATTCATTTAATCCTTTGAGTAACCTAATGAGGTATAGGCACTACTAGCATGCCCATTTTACAGATGAGGAAAGTGAGGCACAGGTAAAGTAAATAATTTGCAGTCACATGTATGGTATGTGGTGGAGCTGGTTCCCCCCCCCCCCTATCAAAAGAGAAAACTTTTACTGGTAGAGGATTTGCCCAGTATATGCAAGGTCCTGGGTTCAATTCCTAACGCCATTAAAAAAAAAAATCTAAAAAAACTTTTGGCAGTTTTTTGTTTGGTTTGGTTTAGTTTTTCAGTCCAAGAATTGAACAAGGGGGTACTCTACCACTGAGCTACATCTCCTGCCCCTTATTTTATTTTGAGACAGATCTCGCTAAGTTACTCAGGTGGATCCTGACATAGCCCTCCTTCTTGCCTCAGTCTCCCGAGTTGCTGGGGTCACAGGTGTGTACCAGCATACCTGGCACCTTTTGATAATTGCTGAGAAATTTCAATGAGGTTTAAACACACAATGTGGCTATTCTGTGAAAGAACCTACCCCCACCAGTGTCAATGTTACAGTTGTTTAATTTTTTAATTTAATGTGTGCTTCTACTCTCTGAATTTACTGTAAATTGGAATTAAGACCTCAAGGCGGATTCAGGTTAATGACTCTTTGGCAAAGATACTACCCAGTCGATGCTAGTCTCATATTCTATCAGGAGGCACTTGTCAGGTTGTCCCACCATGAGGCTGTTTGACCTCTTGCTTGAAGTGGTGACAGCAAAATGGTACTGTTTTTACTATTGTAAAACACTTTTCCCTGTTTTTAAGCAGCAAAGAGCTTTGGGTTGCAACTTTGGCAAGTGACTATTCTGTTTTCCCCGAGTTTCCATTTCATGGCCTTGGCCTTCATCGATGACCCTTTCCTGATCACTTATTACACTGGGAGTTACAAAAAGGTAATTTTCAAATTCTACCTGTTCCTCTGCAACAATGCAAGAAACTTTCTTCTTCTGGAGAGTTTTCCCTCAACAACTGGAATGGAACTACGGTTTCTTCTAAAGAAGCACATAAATTATTCTATTTGAGTCTGGCATTGACCTGTATTTGGCTGGCAGTTGGCCTTGAAGTTGGCTCCTGAGTCGTTCTGACAATCCCCAGGAGTCTTTGAGGCTCGGGGGATTGGGGAGGGGGAGATGACTCAGATTCACCTTCTTCAGCCCTGGAATCGGCTGTTTTGGAGCAGTCTGCATGGAGTTCTGTTTTTAACAAAAGCACTGTACTGCAGAGGCCATTTCCGACTCTGCAGACCTTGCTGTGTGACCAGGGGTCAGTTCCTTTCCCCTCTCTGAGTCAGACTTTCTCCTATGAACAATGTAGGAGGTGGATTCCACCTATGTCATTTCCCCATAAGGTGTTGCATCTAAGTCCCTCTGTTTCCTGTCCCTCTGTCTCCCACCCCATACAGGCAGGGACAAATCTTCTCCACTGGGCAGTGGGCCTGTGTAATAAAATGAGGAAGCTGGAACTTCGTACCCATTGAGGAGAGATGGAGGGAGCCATCCTCCCGCTTGCCCTGAGGCACTCAATGTTGGGACTTACCTTCCTAGCTGGAATCAGTCTCCAGCCTCCTGTGAGCAAGGACAGGATGACCTTGGGGTCCCCTTCAGCCTTGTCCTAAAGTTGCTTCACAGGGAAAAGGCTTTGGACTTCCATTTTATCACAATCTGCTTAGAATCTACTGGCTTTGATGTATTTTTTCTTCATTTTAAATTTAGTTTTACTTTGTATCAAAGTTATGAATTCACATAGTTTGAAGAATCAAATACTTCTCCAAGGCTTGCTGTGAAAAATAGCAGACCCTCAATCCCCTTTTGATATCACTTTCAAAATTTTCAGCTGATTTATTTACTTCTCTATCTCTGAATGACTCCAGTATTGTTACTTCCTGATTTTTCCAGCTTTGACATTAACTGTTTGGTTTTCCACTGTGGGAGATGAAGATTTAGCTCTCTCTTCTCCCTTGCCTCCCCTGCCCCACAAGTCCCTGTTCCTGTCTTCTCATCTTCCCATATGTGTTTGGTTAGATCGGCAGTCAGCATTTACCATATTATGACAATGTGAATGCTCTTCCTAAGTCAGCTACATAGTACACTAGCTTTTACTGTTAATTCCCTATATAACTTCTGTTTCCCCAAGAGTTAGTAGTGGTCTTGGTTTTTCATTTGCTTCATTTTCTACAAAATCATTATAATTCAACCTTGTATTCTCCAAAAATGACCTAAATGGCCTGTCAATACATTTAGACATACCAGATTGCTATCAGTGTAGTGTCTCAGAACTGTTGGGCCTGATCCGAGACCGGTTACTTTACTTCTAGAATTTCTCCATGCTAGCAATCCTTGGAATCCTCATTTCCTCTCTTTCACTGAGTTTTAGTTTTAGTTTCCCATTATCCCATTTCCTTTTCTCTTGGTGAACTCCTTCATTTTCATGGAGGCCTTTTAAGGAAGGGTATTATGGAAGGAGATTTTTTAGATAGTGGATGGCCGAAAATATCTTATGATACGATCTATTCGATAATTTAGTTCAGTGAAAGTTCTATGGTGGAAATCATTTTCCCATAGGATTTTGAAGTCATTGCTTCATTACCTATGATTTCCAGCATTACAATTATGAGGTCTAGGCTGGGTGTGGTGGTGCACGCCTATAATCCCAGCAACTCAGGAGTCTGAGGCAGGAGAATCAAAAGTTCAAAGCCAAGTGGTACATATACACAATGGAATATTACTCAGCCATAAAGAAGAATGAAATTATGGCATTTGCTGGTTAATGGATAGAACTAGAGGCTATCATGCTAAGTGAAATAAGCCAATCCCCAAAACCAAAGACCAAATGTTCTCTCTGACATGTGAATGTTGACTCACAATAGGCTGGGGGCAGGGAGGAGTGAAGGTTCACCACATTGGACAGGGGGAATGAAGGGAAGGGAGGTGGGAAGGGAAAGAGAAAGACAGTAGAATTAATTGGACATAACTTTCTTATGTTCAAATATGAATACACAACCAGTGTAACGCCACATCATGTACAACCACAAGAATGGGAAATTATACTCCATGAATGTATAATATGTCAAAATACATTTCACTGTCATGTATAACTAAAAAGAACAAATAGAAAAAACAAAACAAAACAAAACAACAAGTTCAAAGCCAGTTTTAACTACTTAGTGTGGCCCTAAGCAACTTTGTGAGGAGAACCCTGGTCTCCAAATAAAATCACCCCTGGGTTTGATCTCCAGTACCAAAAAAAAAAAAAAAAAAAAAAGAAGTCTAAAGTCACTCCATTCCTTATTCTTTGTATCTATCTTGTTTTTTCTGTCTGGAATTTTGTAGAATCTTCTCTTAGTCTTTATTTTTCTTAAACTACACAATGATGTGTTTCTGCTGTGAAATTATTTTCATATCTTGTTCTTGGTACTCACTGGGCCTTTTCAGTTTAAAAATGTATATCCCGGAGTTCTGGAAATTTTATAGAATTATTGTTTCACTAGATTTTCTCTGTTCTTTATTTCTGTAACTCTGATATTTGACAATTGACCCTCCCAGATTTAATTCTTCTTTCTCTCTCTCTCTCTCTTTTTTTAATCTTTGTGGTCTACTTTCTGGAATAATTTTTTTTAAAACTTCCATTTTCTACTGTTTAATATCTGTCTTTTTTATTTTTTATTTTGGTGTGATATTGGGTATCAAAACCAGGAGTGATTTACTATTGAGCTACATCCCTAGTCCCCTGGTCACTTTCACTTTTTTTTTTTTTTTTTTTTTTTTTTGAGATAGGGTCTCATTAAGTTGCCAAGCTTGCAAACCTCCTGCTTCAGCCTCCCAAGTAGATGGGATTATAGGTGTATGCTCCGTAGGGCCTGTATTTATTTATTTATTTATTTTGGTATTGGGGATTGAACTCAGGGATACTCAACCACTGAGCCACATCCCCAGCCCTATTTTGTATTTTATTTAGAGACAGGGTTTCACCAGTTTGCTTAGTGCCTTGCTTTTGCTGAGGCTGGCTTTGAACTCACCATCCTCCTGCCTCAATCTCCTGAGCCGCTGGGATTACAGGAGTGCGCCACCACGCCCAGCCTGTATTTTTAATCTTGAAGAGTTCTTTTTGTTTGTTTGTTTGTTTTTTTTTGTTCTTCTGTAGTACTTATACCTTCTAACAATCTATTTTTTATTTTAGATGGATCTCACTATATTGTCCAAGCTGGCCCTGAACTGCTAGGTTTAAGTGATCCTCTTGCTTTTCTTAATTTTTTTTATTTTTTATTTTATTTCCAGTACTAAGGATCAAACCCAGGGCCTCACACATGCTAGGGAAGTGCTCTGCCACTGAGCCACAACCCCAGCCCATGACTCTTGATTTTCTAAGCATCAAGTGGAAGCTGTGGCCCATGAGTAGGGCTTATTCAATAAGGTTCAATAAGGGCTTCCCAGAGGGCTACCTGGCTGAGTCATTTCATCAGGAAACCCGCAACATCAGAATCTCCAGGTATGTACCCCTGGCATGGGGACCCCCAGAGAAGGTTCCTTGAGTCCGTTTCCCAGAGGAAGAAAGCCTGGTGTCTGCATTCTGGCCAGCTTCCGTGCAGGATCAGGCCCTTTTCCTAAGTCTGGGGAATAAGCTTCCAGTCTGTTCTCTGGGAGGAGGGGACACTTTGCTGACCAGTTTATTATGAAGAATACAGTTTATTTTAAAGGAACAGCCAGACAAAGAAGCACATGGGATAAGGTATAGGAAGGATTCCTGGCACAGGAGCTTCTGCTGTGAAGTTGAGGTACATTACCTACTGCACACAGACAAAGAAGCTTCCAAGCCCCGTTGGTTCAAGTGTTTATGGAAGTTCCATGATATAGACATGACTGATTAAACCATTGCTCATTGGTGATTGAACTCAATCTCCATCCTCTCTCCCTTCCATGGAAATCCGGAGGCCCCAACCTTCTCATCACCTGGTTGGTTCCTCTGGCAACCAGTCCCAATCCTGAAGCTACTGGGGAGGGGAGCTTTCTGCTGCAAGTCATCTCATTGGTCAACAAAAAGACTTACCACTCCAGAGATTGCAGGGCTCCTAGTATGTCAGGAACCAGGAGGGAGACCAAATACACTTTTACTGTGTCACATACAACATACAAGCCACAGATATGAGGCAATAAAACCTTGCCAGCACTGTTAACTCTCCCCGGGCTCCGTTTCCCAGCCTCTCCACTCCCTCTTCCATTCCCACCATTCTCCTGTATTTGAACCACACAATTTGAGCATTGGGAGGCAGAAGGGTAGAATGGCCAAGAGTGTGGGTTCCATCACTTTCCAGACTTAAACCATGGGCAAACACCTGGCCTCTGCAAGTCTCAGGGTCCCAACAGGTGAATGATAAGCACAGTGCCTGGCACAAAGTCTTTGTAAGTGGTGGCAAGCATTAGTGCCAGGGCCTTAAGATCATCCACCCTCAGAGGGGACTAGCAGGGACACCAAGTCCAACTTCCCTCCCCCATTTTGAGAGGACATAATGAGGCCAGAGAGAACTTGTTTAAACTCATAGAGGGTACAAAGCCCCTTTCTGCACCCACTCATGCATGGAGGAGAAGGAGAGTCAGACACAGATATTTTCTGCTTCAAAGTGATTTCCTGTCTAGGCAGTGAACACATTTATCTGTTTCTGGAAACATCCTAAGAGCCTTATGAATCCCAAGGTCTGCCCAGAAACAAGTGATGAGGGCCCTGGGCAGCCAATGGGATTGCACTGGCCTTTCTACCTGCCTGGGAGCTCCCCCTCCTCATCCTGGCCCTCAAAAGGCAGCTTTGCCAGAGTGGGGTATTTCCAGCTTTGTGGCTTTCACTTCCACATCTGCCAGGTGGGCGGAGTGACCTCCTGTGGACGAATCAGATTCCTCCCAGCACTAACTTCAAGAGGTGAGCAGGGACTCAGGGTCCCAGATACGCAGGCAGCAGCAGTGGCAGCAGCAGCAGCAGCAGCAACAGGAGCTGAGCAAAAGACCCGAGGCCAGAGCCATGGAAGACCAGCGTGACCTCATCTCCAACCACGAGCAGCTGCCCATACTGGGCCAGCGCCCCAGAGCACAGGAGAGGTATGCGTGAGTACCAGAAGAGACTATACACACCCTGGACTGCACAGATACGTGCGGGTGCCCACAAGGAGCCCCGACCAGGAGTTGTAGGGAGGCGTCACAGAGGCTCTGACTTGGACCCTTTCTGGGTGCTTTTGGCCAGCTCTGGGCTTTGATTCCCCCTTCTGTAAAATGAGGGCTTCTTTTAAAGCAGGGGTTTGCAACTTTCTTTGCGTGATGCAAAACATCAGAAGAGAGCAGCCCTAGATTCTCTCTCTAGCGTTTCATACAATATTGGGGGCTTCATAGACCCCCACCAAAAACTGGGTCATGGATCCTGGGTTGAAAGAGTGGACTAGATTTTGAAAATGTTCTGAATGCCAGCAGAGAAAGTTTCTAAAAGAGGATGGTAAAGCAACCGGTTGAGGAGTTTTCCTGATTACCATGAGTGGGCATAGGGGTCTGTATCCAGGGAATTGGACTTGCAGGCGCCTGTAGGGTACGCAGAGACCTCGCCATCACAGCAGTGGCTCAAGTGGAGGGAGGAGCTCCAGCTAAGTTTCTGAGGGTCCTCGGGGTTGGTGTGGGTTGTACCCCTGTCTGTGCCCTCTCCCTTGTAGCCAGAGGCCAGCACAGCCATCTAGAGGACTCTAGGCCCCCCTCCTGGCCCAGAAATGGTCTCTCCATGTGCCCTCCCCCACAACCCCCCCAAAACCCAAAGGGGTTAGAATGTAGTGCCCTAATGCTTCTGCTTCCCCATCACCAAAAAAGTAATTTGCTCTCTGTGGGGACTTATAGCTAGATGTGATGTCAGCTGTTGCCAGGCAGAGAGGGGCTTGGGAGAGACACTAGAGAGTTGTCACGAGGAACTGTTCTAGAGGACAAAGTAACCAGGTACAGACCAGTCCAGCAGCAGCCTGTGAAAATCCTAGGAAATTCCGAGGTTCTGCTTCTGTTATGTGTGACCTCAGATAAGTCACTGCTTCTCTCTGGGTCTCAATAACAAACAGTAGTCATGCTACTAGTTTCCATCCACCCGTCCTTGGCCACCGTCAATTGTACTATGACTATTTGCCAGATTCAGAACTAAAGGCTGACCTCTTATTTCTCACAGTTGTAGTTCCCCACGAGTCAGGTACATTTATTTTCCCCAATTTTATACAAAAGGAAATTGGGGCTCTTATTGGTAAGTAACCTAGCCAAGTTCTCACACCTGGTGAGTGTTGAAGACAGAATATGGACTAGGACCAATCTGATTTCAGTTTTTTTTTTTTTTTTTTAGAATTTTGTTTAGTTGTAGATGGACACAATACCTTTGTTTTATTCATTTATTTTTATGTGGTGCTGAGGATCCAACCCAGTGCCTCACACCTGCTAGGCAAGCGCTCTACCCCTGAGCCACAACCCCAGTCCCTGATTTCAGTTTGAGCCCATTCTTTCTTTAGGCCCCTTTTAAAGGCAGGATTTGCGAGGAGGGGAAGGTGGGCCCCCTCTGAGCTCAGGGTCCCCAGCAAGTGGCAGACCCAGGTGGGCCAGCATTCAGAGTGCCTGTCATCAAATCTTTGTCTGGTTTTCACTTTAGTTCAGTTACTGCTTCTAAAGCTGGCCTGGACCTTTGTGCTCAGGCTATTCTAGACTGGACCTGATTCATACCCTCTTGGGAACACTTCTGCCTAGCAACATCTGCGCCCTGATTCCCGATAGTTCTGGTTGGCTCCTGACATTGGTTAACTAATTTTTTTTTTTTTATTTTTGTTTCTCAAGGAGGCAGTGCGAAGGAGGAAATAAAGAGGGGGTGACAAGAGTTGGCCCTGTACCAGAAACAGGGGATAGGGTTTCAAGAGGCATAAAGAGGAAGGAAGTCACATGCTAAAGTTAACTATTAACTCCCTTGAGAATAGTGTATTCTTTATTTATAGAGAGCTAACAATGTGCTAGGCATGGAACAAGAGTTTTACCTTTATTACCATTTTATGTGTTTTACTGGGAATTGAACCCAGGGTTGCACAGATGGTAGGCAAACGCTACCCCTGAGCTACATCCCCATCCCTAATCTAATTATCTTATTTAACATAACATTATTTTGTGGGGAGTACTGGGGATTGAGCCCAAGGGCTCTTTACCACAGAGTTACATCCTCCTTTATCCTCAGTCCTTTTTTTTTTTTTTTTTTTTAATGTTGAAATAGGGTCTCACTAAGTGCTGGCCTCCTTGAACTTGTAATCCTCTAGCCTCAGCCTCCTGAGTCACTGAGATTAACACATGCATCTGGTTTAACAACACTTTAAGGCAATGCTCTTATCCAATTTTACTCATGCAGAGGAGTTAAGTGACTTGCCCATGACCAGAGCTAAGCCAGTGACAGAATTGGGATTCCAATTCAGATTACATGGTCTCATCCTCAATATGAATTTCTCAATTCTGAGGTCTGAGAAGCTGAGATTCAGAAAGGAGAAGAGATAGAACTTCCTCAACTCATGTGATAGAAGGTAGAGCTGGGACTAGAATAGGCATGGGGTTGAAAAGGGGTTCGGGATGCCAGGCAAGGCAGCATATACAACTGGGTGAGACCCTGTCTCAAAAAAAAAAAAAAAATGCTGGGGATGTGGCTCAGTGGTTGAGCGCCCCTGGGTTCAATCCCCAGTACCAAAAAAAAAAAAAAAAAAAAAAAAAAGGCAGGGGTTTGGGGGTGCTCTGGTGATGATAGGAAATCAATGAGGCAGGCATGGTGGCTCAGGCCTGTAATTCCAGCTACTTAGACAGTTATGGCAGGTTGCAAATTCGAGGCCAGATTCAGCAATTTAGTGAGACACTATCTCAAAATAAAAATTAAAGACTGGGAATGTGGTTCAGTAGCAGAGAATCCCTGGATTCAGTCCCAAGTACTGCTAAATAAATAAGTCAATCAATAAATGAAAAATAAAGTTAAAAAAAATGAACAATGAAGCTGGGGAGCTTGGACCCAGGCAAGAGTGAAGACAGGTGAACTTTTCAAAGAGAGCCCAGTCCAACCCTTCCTTGGGAAGACCAATAAGTGAACTTTATTTTCCCCTCCTGTTTGATATCTTTCTTTTCCCCACAGAATTTTTGCGTTTTCTTTCCAGAATAACTCTCCCTTGGGCTAACTCGTAGCTCAGAATGCGGAGGGCTGTCAGACAGTCAATGAGAATGGTGTGGTGTCATGAGTTACTAGGCAGAAGGGTGTGGCGGAGTTCCCTGAACCACACTTGCCTGGAGCTGAAGTAAGCTGATAATGTCCAGGGTTCTGTCAGTCTATTTTTCTGCAATGACAGAATATCATGGATTGAATAATTCATTTAAAAAAAACAGACTAATTTCCCATAATTCTGGAGGCTGGAAATTCAAGATCAAGGTGCTGCAATCTGGTGACATCCTTGTTGCATCTTCACATAGCAGCAGGCAGAAGGGCAAGAGAACCCAAGTCTCTGTCAAGTCCTCTTACAAGGGACCTAGTCCCATTCACCTGACACACCAGCATAGTCGCAAACCTGAATTCACATGGGACGCTCAAACCTTAGCAGAATCCCTGTATTACCCCCCACCCCAGGGGTGGGTGCAGGTCTGAGAACAGGCCAGGAACTCTCAGAGTCTTGGAATGGAACAGGACCCTCATATCCCCCATGCACATGACTCCCAAACTGTATCCAAGGCCCACAGCTGCAAGGGCCCCCTGAGGTATGAGGCCACATCTTATTGTTCTATGGCCAGTCCAGAGGGTGTGAGAAATTCACCCAGGTCACACAGGCTCAGGCACCTACTCTGTCGGCCCCCTGTCCCCACCTGGATATTACCATGAGATACTTAGTGGTCACAGACAGATCTTGTTTCAGAGAAGAAAAGCAAATCCTATAATTGCTGAGGCGAGGAAAATCCAGGTGACAGAGGAGGGCTTTGAGGCCCAGAGACTGGTGGGTACGTGCCAAAAGGGGCGAAGGATGTGTCCCTGGATGGGTGGTGCCTGACTGTGCTCTAGTGTGACAAAGATCAGTGCTCCCCCAACCCACCCCTAAAATGTCAAGGTCACACTTCTGCTTTCCAGGTGGGCCACATTCTCTGCTCCATTTCCTTCCTTTTTCTCCCTAAATATGACTTCACTGGTGAGATATACCCTCTTCCCCTTACATGGTAAAGGCACACATTTTTTTTATCAGTTACAAAATAATAAAGCAAATCCCCTTTCTCTAGAGGGGAGGGCAGCCCTGGTCCTCAGCAGAGTCCCACCGCAGAGGTAACGTGGGGAGACCCTCTGCTCCTACCTGTTACTGCACTTGTGGGACACCATGACTGAGAAAGGACAAGGAATTTGTCTCTTGGCTCTTCCCCACTTAACCTGGACCAGGGTGGGCTCCAGGCATTCTGCTTGGGAGGGCCCTAGGGGAGCCGCGGATGGAAGGCTAGATATCTTAAAGCTGCATTTCTTTAGCCCGCTTACACTGTGGGCGGGTGGGTGGCTTAGGCGGGGGCAAAAGGGGTGTGTTTCCTACTCCTACCAGCCATGGGGGCAGCTCTCTGGAGTCTCCTCTGATCCATCCCCTGGCTCCTCCCCACAGCAAATGCAGCCGTGGAACCCTGTACACGGGCTTTTCCGTCCTGGTGGCTTTGCTCCTGGCCGGCCAGGCCACCACTGCCTACTTCCTGTACCAGCAGCAGGGCCGACTGGACAAGCTGACGGTCACCTCTCAGAACCTACAACTGGAGAGCCTGCGCATGAAGCTTCCCAAGCGTGTGTACCCCTCCTCGATCCTGACCCACCCCTGCTCTCCCCTCCTTCCCCGGCCCTATTCCTGCACCCAGCTGTGCCCACTGCCCTCTCCCAGGGAGCCTCCGCCCCGGGCACCAGGCCAGCACTCATGCTCTCTCCCTCCCTCACAGCTCCCAAGCCTGCAGGCCAGCTGCGGATGGCCACCCCCTTGCTCATGCAGGCGCTGCCCATGGAAGGCCTGCCCCAGGGGGTAAGGATAGCCCAGGATGGTGGGGGGAAATGTGATCTAGCCTGGATGGTAGATGGGGGCCAAGGAGAGGGGCAGGGGAGAAGGGACCCAGGAAAGGCCCAGCGGGGAGTATCCTGACTGCTGGGGAGCACGAGGGCCACCTCAGGTAGGGGCTCCCCATGGTGTGGGGGCAAGAGCATCTTGGGCCATGCCTGGGAGAAGGCCCGCCTTCCATTTTACAAAGCGCCTCCCCTTCTCCTGAATGGATTAAAGGTTTCTGTTCACAAAACTGCTCTTGGTAAGGACCTGGGCAGGAAGGCTTATGCTGGTTGTGACCAATGAAGACCCTGAGGTTGGAGGCTCAAGTGACACAACAGCTCTCCTATTTGGAGGTGGCAGGGATAGGTCTGCTGAGTGCCTGGAACTTGGCTCTTCCCCAGACCCCAGCTGCTGGCTCCTGCGGCAGGCCCCCACTTCCAGGGCCTCAGCGGGTGACTCTCTGTTCCCTCCCTCCACAGCCCAAGCAGAACGCCACCAAGTATGGTAACATGACGCAGGACCACGTGATGCACCTGCTCCTGGTGAGTGCTAGGAGCCCGTGGCAGCCCCCTGCCCACAGGAGCTCCGCCTACACCTCTCCTGGCTCACTGTAAACTCATGTGCTCACCTGAAGGAACTCAAGGGTGGCCCTTAAATGATGTGGAGTTCAACCTGCCTTAATTTTTTTTTTTTAATTTTTTTTTATTATTGTATACAAATGGGATACATGTTGTTTCTCTATTTGTACATGGAGTCAAGGCATACCATTTGTGTATCATAAATTTACATAGGGCAATGTTTGATTCATTATTTTTTCCCTTCCCCCCACCCCTCCCACCCCTCTTTTCCCTCTATATAGTCCTTCTTTCCTCCATTCTTACCACCCTCCTTATCCCTAACCCTAACCCTAACCCTAACCCTAACGCTAACCCCTCTCACCCCCCATTATATGTCATCATCCGCTTATCAGCGAGATCATTTGTCCTTTAGTTTTTTGAGATTGGCTTATCTCACTTAGCATGATATTCTCCAATTTCATCCATTTGCCTGCAAATGCCATAATTTTATCATTCTTCATTGCGGAGTAATATTCCATTGTATATATATGCCACAGTTTCTTTATCCATTCATCAACTGAAGGGCATCTAGGTTGGTTCCACAATCTGGCTATGGTGAATTGAGCAGCTATGAACATTGATGTGGCTGTATCTCTGTAGTATGCTGATTTTAAGTCCTTTGGGTATAGGCCAAGGAGTGGGATAGCTGGGTCAAATGGTGTTTCCATTCCAAGCTTTCTGAGGAATCTCCATACTGCCTTCATTTTTGAGATGGAGAAAGGGAGCCAAAATCTCAGAAGTGACTTGCTCTAGCTATTTTTGCCTTTCCATTTTTTTAAAAAAATTTCCTACCTTCTGTGCAAGACTCAGAGGCCACAATGGGAGTGATCAATCTCAGCTCCTGAGGCCACAGGGATCCCAGGCGAGTGTGTGATCCCAGGCAAGTGACCAGGCTACAAGGCAAGTATAGGTGACTTTGAAGTAACAGAGGACCCAACCTAGTTGGGATGGTCAACTAGACCTGAAGATAAGTAGGTGTCTATAGGGAGAAAAGTAGGGTTGGGTATTGGTAGAGCTGTCTGGAAGTTGGAGCCTGACTCCCAGCCCTGGACCCTTGTCACTGAACAGGTGGCTGAACAGGTGGACAGCTTTTACTCCCTCCCCTTCCATTATGGCTGAGGTCCAGGGTCTAGGCTTGGTCCAGTTCAGGTCCAGAATGGAAGATAAGGGGAACATGGGCTGCACATTTCACTTTGCCTGCCAGGGAGCTCTTTTTAACCTTCCTTCCTGCCTTGCCACTCTGCAGAAGTCCAATCCCCTGAAAGTGTTCCCACAGCAGAAGGGGAGCTTCCCAGAGAACCTGAAACACCTTAAGAAAACTATGAACGACTTGGACTGGAAGGTCAGTAGGTTTCCCTGCACCAGAGCCCTCTTTTCTGATGTCTCTGGTAGAGCTGGAAAGAGGTGGGGTGGGGAGGCTGGGCTGGGGGAGCTGCCCAGAGCTTACCGGCCCCTAGGAAGCCTGAACACTGGAGAAGGCAGAGTTGAGGAATCCCCTGGGAAAATTCCTGTGGGTCTTTAAGGTGAACCAGGCTGCCACTGGACTCTGGGTAGTGGGGTCCTGTCTGATCCGCCGTGTTTCTGTCCCCAGGGGAAGAGTCAGGCAGGGTAGCCACTTGGTGATGTCTACTGAATCTGACTTCTGACTTCTTACCTCTACCCACATTAGGTCTTTGAGAACTGGATGTACCAGTGGCTCCTGTTTGAAATGAGCAAGAACACCCTGGAGGAGAAGCCCACTGAGGTTCCAACAAGAGGTACAGGGAGTGGGACCTTTGGGTGCCAGGGCTCTGGGGCTCCGCAGGGCTCTCTGGAACTGGCAAAGTGAGGGCCTGTGGCACTTGCCAATTCCAGCACCATGGCTGCATGCCACTCTCCCGCCTCTCACCATCTCTCCTTTCCCTCTGGGCTTGGCTGCCCTGGACCCTCTTGTCTGGTCTGTTCCTTCACACTGCAAGTGCTCTTGGGGTATGCAGGCTTCTTGTCATGATGCCATCTCCCTCACAGAGGACGACACGGCCCAAGAGGGCCTAGAGCAAAACCAACATCAAACATGCCAGGCAGGACCCTCATCAGGCCCTTTCCCAGGACTTTTTTTTTTTTTGCCTAAAGTCTTTGTGAGTGCTACAGTCTCATCTTGGTGCTGTTTCTAATTTGCTGTGTGATTTAGAGGAGGTCGCTTCCTTCTGGCTTTCCATGTCCTTAAGTGGAAGATCAGTGGCCCACCCTGGGCCTATTTCTCCATCTGATTCATAAAAGGAACCATACGTGCTATCTCAACCAATTCCTACCTCGTGTTTGAATCCACTTTTCAGCACCCCCAACGCATGGTAACCCTCACTTCTACTTGGGTACTCCCAGTAATATAAAGATAATTTCCACTTCCCTCTTGAAATCAGAATCATGGGTGCAATTCCAAACTTTAAGTTTTTGACTGTCAGAAGGGATCATCAAGTTCTGGGGTGAACTAGCCACACAGCCATTCGCTTCCTCTTTGATCTTGGACCTTGTAGGTCTAGGCCTCAGGTCTGTTTCTGCACCTGTGCAGTGAGTGGAGTCAGTAGGCAAGGATAGGAGGGCAGAGGGTCTTAGGCCCTCGGCAGGGCAGGGTGTGCAGTCTGGCTCTGCTGAGACCCAGCCCAGAGCCTGCTCACTCACTGTCTTCATCACGCCTGTCGCTTCAGTACTGACCAAGTGCCAGGAAGAGGTCAGCCACATCCCTGCCGTCCACCCCGGCGCATTCCGTCCCAAGTGTGATGAGAACGGTAACTATATGCCGCTCCAGTGCCACGGGAGCATCGGCTACTGCTGGTGCGTCTTCCCCAACGGCACTGAGGTCCCTCACACCAGGAGCCGCGGGCGCCATAACTGCAGTGGTAAGCAGGGGCCACCATGCCAGCAGTTTGAAGATCCAGCAAGGACTAGGAAAGCTGAGGGGCAAGAGGTCCCTCCTGGCACATGGGGCCAGGACATGGGATGGCAGCTCCTGGGGACAGCCACTGTCGGTCACTCATCCAGCCCTTGATCCATCCACCCATCTGGGCATTCCTCTTCTGTCTGTCCCTTAGTTACTTGTCTCCTCTTACATCCACACATCTGTCCATGTGTCGTCCTCCTGCATCCGGGAGTCCCATGGACTCCCATCGCATGGCGCCACCCCTTCCTTGGCTTTCTCTCAGGCCCCAAACACACCTTCACACTGCGGAGCCTGCTCCACCCCCAGGAAAGAATGTCTTCGGGCACTTTGCCCAGAGGTGGGGTGGTTGGTATTACAAGGAACAAATGGATCTGATGTTCCCTGCAGAGCCACTGGAACAGGAGGATCTGTCTTCTGGACTGGGTGTGACCAAGCAGGACATGGACCAAGGTGAGAACCCTGTGCAGGGACCTGGTCCCCCAGAGCTCATTCCCACCTGACTGTGAGCTGTTCTCTGACAGTCCTGGGATGACCGTTCTCCAGATGAGGAACAGGGTTGGGGGCTGCTGGGGGCGGCATGAATCTCTGCCGGGTAGGACTTGTAGCTGAGCAGGGGGCAGTGGAGGGTGGAGTCCTTGACTGCTCTGAAGCCCCAGGACGCTGGGAAGGGACAGGGACAACAAACAGGTGGCCAACCTCACCCTGATGTTTCTTTCCACAGTCCTCATGTGAAAACAAGCAGCTGTCTCCAGCACCCAGCCAGCTCTGCGTGGTCACAGCTTTCCTGCACCTTTTGCCCTCAGCCTTCCCAGTCCCCCAAACCCCATCCTCTGACTCCTACCCTGTACCTCATCCCACAAGACTCTGGTGACTGGCTCTCCATCAACCTCGAATATGACAGATCACAACAGCACAGATGACACAGGAGGGCCCTGCTGCCCAACTCCAAGCCATCAGCAGGGAAGCAAAACTTGGAGGTGGACCCAACCACGGGGACCCCCATTTCTGACATCATAGCAGTCACCAACATGGGGCTCAGAGATCTAGGCCCAGGGACAGGGAAAGGGGCACCCCACCCCCAAGCCCTAGACTGGACACATTTATTGTCCTCTCCCCTTCTGCCCCTTTTTCTCATCACTCCCCAGAGAAGAATCCAACCTCCCTGTCCAACCACCCCTCCTTAATTATGCCAACCCCCACTCCCTGCTCAGCCAAGCTTGTCATCAGCCTCAGGGTCACGGCTCACGTAAGAATAAAAGGTAGTAAGTAGAACATGCTGGCTCCTGGCTTTTCTGTTGGGATCCAATTCATTTACCATAAGGAAGTCAACGAAGACCTAAATACAGTCATCTAGGTATAAAAATGCAGCCCGAGGAACCCAAGCACTGAGGTTGGGGGGCTAGGGATTACGTCTTTGAACAGAGAGACACACTTGGATACAGGAAGATACTTTACTTCCAAAAGAAGTTCGTTCATTTTTGCAGTGCTGGAGACTGAGCCCAGGACTTTGAGCATGCTAGGCGGGCGCTCTACCGCTAAGCTACATCCCCAAGCCCAAGTAGATTTTTGCAGTTTTTTAAGCACAGACTCCTCTTGGTCCAGCTTACATTTTCCCATGTCCCCAATTTCATTTCTATACTAAGAACAGCAAAAGTATGATGACAGATGGCAACCGATACAGGGCCTTAGTGTCAGGAATGGACAGGAAGCGGGGGCTGTGGAGAACGGGGTGCCTAGGCCGAACTAACTGGGCCGAGTACGGCTCCAGCTACTTCTTACCGAGAGGAGTCATAGGACTCCTGTGGCTAGGTTTGTTGACATTTTAAGTTGAAGAAGCAGCAGAAATCAAGAACATTAGTGAAATCACTCCATTTCTTTAAGTTTAAAGACCTCCATGGAGCTGGGAGTGGTGACATTTGCTTGTAATCCCAGCTACTCAGGAGGCCGAGGCAGGAGGACCCCAAGTTTGAGGCTAGCCTCATCAACTTAGCAAGACCCTATCTCAAAAATAAAAAAAAGGTTGGGAATGTGGCTTAGTAGTAGAGTGCTTGCCTAGCTCATGTGAGGCCCTGGGTTGATATCCTTTGTCTCACCAAAAAACAAAAAAAAAAGACGTGTGGGTCAGCATGCCCAGTGACGACACTTTCCTGCAGTCTCTGATCTAGACCAACACACTGAGTGAGAGACAAGCCACTGGGGGCAGGAGGTGGTCTAAAGCCCTGAGTGCAGTGTATGACAGCCTGAGTCTCCAAGACCTTCAGCCCCAAGTGTTTTCTGTCTGTCTCGAGCAGGGGGTTGAGCATCAGCAGTCTCCAAAAACTTTGGGTCTCTGGTGCTCCACCTGCTTGGGGTGGAAGTGGGCCTTCTCAGGTCTAGGATGGAGCAGCAGGAGGTGGCTTTGCTACCTATCCCTTCCCTCAGTCCACACTCCCACTGCCACCAAGTTCTGTGTAAGTAACAGCCTTTGACTTCATTGTCACTTGCCTTCATCTTCACAGAACCACAGGTACCTGGACCTGAGGGCAACTCACTTCTAGTGTACCTGCCACAGATGATCTACCTCAAGAGTGTCCCCACCCCTGTCAGTCCCTAAGCTCTGGGTTTTTATAGGGCCTACCCTGGTATCAGGAAACTAACCACAATCACCCTTCAGTTACCCGGAGGCTCAGCTGCAGCCTCCTTCCCTAGCAGCTCAGCCCTGGGGAGCTCCGCTGAGGCTCTTTCTCAGGCAAACTGTTCCACTTGCAGAATCCCAGAGCCCTGACTCCAGTCAAGAAGGAATCCCAAGCGCTGGCTTGCTCACCGCCAGGTGTCAGACTGTCTTTTCCAAGTAGCCAACTACATAGCCTTGTCCTAGATACACGGGGAAGGAACTTGCACCTTTCCTTTTAGTCTTTTATTTTGAGTTGTTAAAAAAAAAAAAAAAAAAAGGAAAGAAGAACAACAGAACACAGAAACCACAACCTACAACCAGAAGAACAGAACAGACAAAAAGAAGACAAAGGCTTGGGATCAGCCAGAGACCAGATGCATAGGAGAAGCATACGCTTGGCCTCACTGGATTTGCAGAGCAAAGTGGTGGGAAGTCCTAGCCCTTAGGCATGTTGGATTTGAAGGGGGAGAGACAGGTCACTTAAAAAAATATATATACTGTACAATCTATACGAAGCGCCCTTGTGCTGGGGTCAGTGGGGTGAGGTCCCAGGAGCTGGGCCTGCCTCCTCCTCAGACCAGGCTTCTGGCAGGCTCACAGGCTTGGCCAGCACTGGGATCCTGCGCTGGCCATCTTCTTCTGCAGAGGGAGAAGTTAAAAATTCAGTCCCAAACCACGGTAGGCAGAGGTCAGAGGCCTGGAGATGGTCACTACTCCATGAAGAACTCCCTAGGGGAAGGAAACACATCCAGACATAAGACTACCTGAACTTTCCCTCCGTGGGGGAGGACAAAACTTGGTCTTCTTGCTGCAGGAGAGGGGCACTGACTATCCCCATGTGCTGCTGTTGGCCATGTTATTCTGGATCCTTTTGATATCGCAGCTCAAGCTCCTGGCATTGCCCCACCGCCCCACTGCCCCCGAGGAATGGAGCCTCCTCCAGCCCTCCTTCCTTTCGGGCCTCCAGTGGCTGGGAAGGGTCAGGACGCATACCTGTCTTGTGCTTGGCCCCTCACACGGTCTGCTCTGCTGTCTTCTTCTGTGAGGAGATAAGTGTCAGGGCTCCTGTCTCTGAGGTTTATCCCCACCGCTGCTCTCACTCCTGCTGAGGACTGCGGTTCCCCCAGAACAGATGTCAGGGGTACAGGGATCCCTGAGGATGGGGCAGTGTCTCCAGGAAGGAGCCCAAGGCTTTCCTGACAAACTGAGGCCCACTGGGCACAGTGGGAACTCCATCCTGCCTGAGGGGCTGAGGCTCTGGCCATAGCACAGTCCTTGCTTAGGGCATCAGCCCTTGAACACCCTACCCCTGTCCCTGCCCCAAATAAAGTATATGGGTATGAGTTTCTTCAGTGGGGACAGCCTGACAGCTGGGTACACATAGCCCAAGTCCCGTTTTCTCTTACCTGGAAGTGTTCGACAGCCTATATGGTCTCCCTGCCCTCTGTGGGTATCCCTTTCCCTAACTCCCCCGATATCCTCCACCTCATAGATGAGACAGGGCCACTTCTGTGGTTTCCAGAGAATGGGAATACACCCGCATGGCTCTTTCACAAGGTTCCCTTTTGGAGTCAAGAATGGAGAGGACAGGGACAGGCCTGGGGGTGGGAAGGGTTAACATTCACCCTGGGAACTGGGTTTGGGTCCCTTTTCTGGTTTGAGACCGCAGGAACTCATTCTACCTTTTTTTTCTTTTTCTTCTGGAACAGTGCGTCAGGGTCTTTGGTTGAGGCCTTTTTCACTTTCTTCTTTTTTTCCTTTTTGTCCTTATTTTTTTTTCCTGAGGGAAGAAAGTAAGCTTTCTGAACAACAGATTTGAATCCTGAGACTGGGTCATGCTGGAGGTGCACAGGGCAGGGCACCAGGGCTCCTAGGGCCTGCTTCTCCCGATGCTGGTCCTTAGCTCTCCCCACAGCCCGGCAAGTCATCAACACAGCCAGGGTGGGGCCAGGACACCTGTCTTTCGGTGCTAGCTTCATGTTTTCTTCACCTATGGAACGCTTGGACTATGACTATATTTCTTGAAATTAACTCACTTTTTATTTTTAGCCTTTGCAGTGCTGGGGATGGAATCCAGGGCCTCACATGTGCTAGGTAAGTGATGTAACACTGAACTATACCCCTGGCCCTAAATTAACTCATTTAAAAAACTCCCGCACAGAGTTCGGGATGTGGTTCAGTAGTAGGGAGCTTGCCTAGCATGCATGAAGCCCTGGTTTTATCTCCAAAGCCACAAAAAGAAAAACTAAACAAAGAAAAAACAACAAAACCTCCCACAATTATTTTGAAAGGAAAGTGGGAATCTAGTACAGCTTTGAGCACCAAGGAGCCAAGCGTCCTGCTCTGAGGGCCACTCTGTCTCGTCCTGGAGGGTAGGGGCATTAGGCTTCTACCCTGCCTTCCATACTCCTCTACCACTGCTGGTGCAGCACTTGAGAGGGCTGCCTGTTTGGAGCTGGTGAAAACCCGTGACCCTGAGCAGCCTCTCCTCTGAGTCTCAGTTCTCCACCTGCAAAATGGGAATGAAATACCTCTTGTGCTGGCCTGAGGGCTGACAAGGGCCTACTGAGTGCAGACTCCAGCACAGGGCTCAGGGAATGGGAAACCAAGGTCTAGAGAGATAACGAGGACTCAGCTGTTCTGGTTCACTTTGCACCCCAGAGCTGGCAGGAAAAACAGGCTCCTCCAAGATCTGACATGGGCCAAAGGGGCAGAGGACACCATGACCTGCCCTCATCAGGCTGCAGCCTGAACCTGGACCTTCCAGAAGACTGAAACTGAAAATAAATGTGACTGCCAGTTGCTAAGGGAACTTTCTGGGATTTGGGGAGCTGGCACACAGCACTGCTCTGGGTGCTCTGGAATCTTTTTTTGGCTTTGCCACTAGCTGCCCAAGACCCTTGATAAACCACTTCCCAGGGATCTCCCTCTGCACGGCCAGATCAAGAGGTACCTAGGACCCCTGCCACCCTCAGCATGGGCCTAGGAAAGCAAGGTCACTTACTCTTATCAGATTTCTTCTTCTCTTTTTTGCTTTTTGGGTCATTCTGATCTCCACCTTCAACCTTCACTGTCCCCAGCTCCCCTTCTGGCTTGTCCTTGGCCCCTTGGGAGCCGGAAGATCCCTTCCCCTTCTTCTCCTTTGTGTTGCCACTTGCTTTGTCTCTCTTTGATTTCCCTTTGGAAGTCCTGGAGGCCTTTTCTGAAGAAACAGCACCCTCCCCACTTTCTCCGGCTGCTAGCTGCTTCTTCTTCTTGCTCTTGGGGGCTCTGACGGCGGACTGGTCTCCTGAGAGCTTCCGCTTCCGGCCTTTCCTGCTGCTCTCCTTGGTGGCATCTGCGGCTTTCTTCCTTTCCTGCTCCAGCAGCTCTGTCAGGACCTTCATCACAGAGGCCTGCACCTGGGCCTCACTCAGGGGCCAGGGCTCCCCCAGGAGGCGCTGGGCGATGCTGCTCTGCAGTGCCTGTGTTGAGTCTGTGGTGCTTGGGGCTCCCTTTGTGGGCTTCCGAGGTGTGGTGCCTGAGGTGGCTTCCTTTTTACCTGTGGAGAAAGGAGTTGGGAGTCCCAGATCTGGGGGAGCTGGGGGACAACTCTCATCTGGCAAGAGCTCAGGGGATGCAAGGGAAGAACGCTCCTCCTCTTACAATGGTATGGACGGGAAGGTGAGGTTCAGTGGTCACTCGGCCCCATCTAGTCTCCAAAGTTCACACCTTCCTCACACCTGGACCTCACCTTCAACTTAGAGCTCTTTTGTCTTCTTACACCAAAACTCCACTCCAATTAGGGTTGGGGATGGACAATGAACCCAGAACATTGACGTGAGGGCCTGAAATCTATCAACGAGATGAAAGGGCAAACAGGAGGGAGATGCTATCAACTAGCCAAGAGTCCAGAGGTGGGTCAGGAGTGCTTGTCTCCAAGTTTAACTTACGTGACTCTAGCTGGGACCCAGCTCCTCTCAAGGGCTGTTTCCCTGCTTGTAAAATGTGGAAATGGATGAATGATGATTCCCTCTTTAGAAACTATAGATATAAAATAAAAGTGAAGCCCTTGTTGACAATTCACAATCCATCAATACAGTGGGCCCTTGGCCCTTTCTGGCCAGGGCTCAAGGCAGCCTGGGGGGTTCCTGGGTGCACAAGTGGTGGCTGACTAAGCAGGTCTACTGCCTGCCAGAGTGACTTCTGGTGCAGCCTTTGTTTAGAATTTTCCACGCCTCTGCTTGCCTCTGATAATTGTGTGCTGACTACACGTGTAAAAAAAACCTTCCACAGCCCCCTCTAAAATGTCTCCTTGTCACACCCGCCTCTCACAAAGAACACTGGGGAGGAAAGTGAGCAACGACTATGCTCCTGACCCAGCACACGAAGCTGCAGCTTAAAGCCCAAAGACTGGGCCTCGCCACTGCCTCTGGATGCTGCCTCTGACCCGGATAGGTCTCTACTTCATTCTGGGCTACACAGGCACAAAGCTTACAAGGTGAGCTCTGGAAGGGGAAGGGGGCTCAGTGGTTTGGTTCTGGAGGTGATCACTTTGAGGGGCATCCTTGTCACTCATGGCTGGAGGCTGCTCACTGCCACATGCAGTGAGCCTGATCATGCCCACAGGCCCTCCAGTCTGCCCTCCAAAGGCCATGTGACTATTTTCTGTGGGTCATACCTTGACATGCCCTGGAAGCATCACCCTCTGCAGGGCCTGTGTTAGACATGTTTAGAAACCCAGGGTGGCCAGGGGATTGTCAACACTTTAGAGTACATCAGAGTGGCTCTGGGCTGGTCCATTGCCAACTCCTGCAAACAGGCCTCCAGTCTTCTGACTGAGCCATCCTCAGTGCCCACACCCCACACCATGATCCTGTGTGCAGGGAAGAAAGTCAATAGGGCTGGCTGGAGAGTGAGGCCTACTGCACAAGCCAAGATGCTGCTTCCTCCAGGCAGACATTCTCCTACAGCTGCAACCAGCTTCCCCCAGCTGGATACACCAGGCTCCTGGGCTGCCCAAACCACGGGAGCCACACCTCAGGGTAGAGTCCACCAGCACTTCGAGAAGTACCGCTAGGTCTCATTTGAGACAAAAGTCCCTCATGTGGAGAGGCCCTGGTGGCAGACAGGACCATGTTGGTGGCATTGTTGCTGCAGGAGGACAAAGGAGGCCCACTGTCTTGTCCTTCCAAGTTGTACTGTTCCTTGACTTACCTGTTTTAAGGGAAATGGTGCCTGCTGTGTGTTGAGACTCCTGCTTGCCATCTGGGTCATCTTTGTGTGCCAGAGCAGAGGAAACCAAGGGGCTGGAGTCTGGCTTTAGAGCCGCCTTTGAAGCCTGGGAATTGGCCAGGGTCAGCCCTGGGGTCACATAACCTGAGAGGAGAGACTGAAGAAGCCCAGTGTGAAAGAAGCTGCAAGCCCATCCGCCCAGCCCAGAAGCATGACCTGCTGTGAGGAAACCGGCCCAGGGTGCTTCAGCCCTCAGAGTGCACCTCCTGAACTATTTTAGACAAGTACATCCAAATGGGAAATTTCTTATGAATGCAAATGCAAAAATCATTACACCTGCCATGCATAGCAAGAGTAACCTTAAAGAAACCTGGTTAAGACATGTTTGTTTGAGCCTCACTCGAATCAAGGTGAATCCTTTTCACAGACCCAGATGGTTAACTGCTTGGGCTCCTAAGACTCTGGGTAGGCGCTCGCCTGGCTCTTTTCTTTCTTTTTTTTTTGTACCAGGGATTGAACCCAGAGGCACTTAACCACTGAGCAGCATCCTCAGTCCTTTTTTATATTTTATTTAGAGATAGAGTCTCACTAAGTGGCTGAGGCTGGCTTTAAACTTGTGACCCTTCTGCCTCAGCCTCCTGAACCACTGGGATTCCAAGTGTGCACCAGCGAGCCCAGTAGCCTGGTGCCTTTGCAGGCATGACCTTGCCCAGGGCAAGAGGAGGGGGCCAGAAGTCTGAGCTGAGGACGCCTGGTCTAAGAGTGCAGCCCAAGCCCTTGGGCAGTCAGCCCTCTCCCGGCAATTACCTGGGAAGGTGCCACCACTTCATCCTCGCTGGACTCTGCTGTGGTCTCCTCTACCAAGGTCTCCTTCCCGGAGGGGGCTGGAGATACTGGAGAAACAAAGGTATCCTGTTGGGGTCCCTAGTGGCTCTTGTCAGTCAGGCAGAGTGAGCCCTTAATAGGCCTGAGATGCCAGGTCTGTGTCCCTCCCTCTCCTGCCCATGGCTTCCTATTGCTCCTCTACATCAACGCTATTCCCGGCCTTCAACTCCAACTCCCAAGGCCCCACTTATATTCCCTGCGTTCTTCTGTCGGGAAGCATGGTCTTGGGAATTAGGGGAGTCAATTAGAGGAGCCTGATACTAAGAGGCTACCAGCAGCTCAATAAGAGTCAGGTCTTTGAAATCACCTGGATGGACTTCCTCAGAGGGCAATACACATGGGTGAACTGAGATCCAATGTGGAATGACATGGCCAAGGTCTCAGATCAAGCTGGGATACATAACGAGCTAAGGCCAAAGCCTCGGATCTACCAGGCTGCACCCCACCCCCAGCCCTGGACTTTCCCTCCTAGCACCCTCACCTAGCCTTGGAGTTGACTTGGCCTTCTGGGGTTCCCTATTATCCTCGCTTCCCGAAGAGCTATCGCTGCTGTCCTCGCTGTCATCTGAGCTCCCAGGGTCTTTGGCTTTGGGGCAGCCAGAGGGAGTGGCTGTGGCCTGTTGGCCTGCAGGAAGCTTGGGTTGTTTGAGCTTGTTGGTCACTTTGGCCTGGACAGGGGAGCTCTGGGGACGAGTCACAGGGAGTGCTCCCACAGCACTGCCAACCTAATTTGGTGAAAGAAAGAGCAGAAGGTCAGGCCAAGCAGTACGGTGCCTGCTGAGCACAGCAATGGGGCCACACAGGTGATCTCCGGGATCCTTCCCATGATTCTAGGGTGGATGCTGTAGCTTCTTCTTACACACCAGCCCACGGAGACCCATGAAGACCCAGAGTTGTGCCTGTACCCTCCCTGTGGCAGGTCTGGTAGCCCTGCTTCCCAAGCTCACCTCACTTGAAGACTGAGTCCTGGCAGGAGGCTGGGCCTCATTTGCTTTACGGGTGAGAACTTTCAGGGCAGCCTGCGTCAGTGGGAGGGAAGCTGGGTTCTGCTTTGCCACCTGTGGACAGTGAGGGGTAGCCCTGAGACCACGGGTAATTGAGATGCTATCCATGTCAGGCCTGGTCAGACCCTCTCTGGCTGGGGTGAGGGGACCCAAGCATGAAGAGCCACGGGCTGGGAGTCGAGGACTGAGGGACAATTAAAGGGGCAATTTCACCACTTGGGCAGAAAGATGGGTGGCAGGTTTAAGGTTATGAGCAAGTCACCTTGTTCTCAGAGTAGAGATAGCTCCCAGCAAGGAAGGGAAGTAGCTCAGTTCCACCAGAGGCCCACCGCTAATCTGCACTCTCTTCAGGATGTGCCTCTAGCTTGGGGGTCCCCCTGGGTGTTACTCCTACTTCATGTACCCACCAACAGTCAGGGAGTGAGAACTTCAACTTCCCTACCTGCAGGGTGCCCCCAGCTCACCTCCTTGGTCGGGAGGGTCTTCCCTGTCCATCCTAAAGCAGACACTCATTATTCCCTGGTTTATACTGTTTCCTTCCTAGCACCAAGCAGTTGGCGAGGATCTTGTTTCTATTTGATTTCCTTGTTTAATGCCTGCTTCCTGGCTGGTTTGAGAACACCATGAGGGGAGGGACCCTCCCTGTCTTGTTCCTGTTATAGCCCATGTCTGGCATGGGTAGATGGTCAGCACCATCTACTGGCTGAGTAGCCAAACAGGTGTGGGTTTGGGGGTGTTGTGACCACACGCTGGTTACCCACCAGCGCAGTCCCAGAGGCCCTTCTTGAGACAGCACTTGTGGTGCACCCAGTGAGCAGGTGGCACATCAGCCCCTCCAAGTTGGCGCTGCCCCCTATTGCAACTTTCTCTTGCCCTCTCAGGAAGAAGTGGGTGGGATACAGTGAGCTCCTTCTCAATGGGATAACAAACCCATATGGCTGGAAAGAGCAGGGACTGGGAGTCAGGAGGTCTGGGTTCTGGCCCTGCCCAATTCTGATCAAGCCACAGCTCTGATGCGGGTATGTGCTCAGTTTTATCATCTGAATAGTGGGTCACTGTGTTTTCATCTTCAGGCAAGGGCCAAATAACAATGCACTAAAAATGGGAAAGGCTGTGAAGAATGCTAAAGTCATTGTTCCAAACACCAAAAAGGGCAACTTTGGTTCATGGCATTTCAAAAGTGGGAGGAAGAAAACAGATCAGAAGCTCCACCATGCTGAAAAAACTGACAAGGGAGTCCAGGAGTGAAGCTGGCTCTGCTCAGTTGTGGGTTCCCTGAAAGTCATTCTGATTCTATGTTTCTTGTTTTGGTACTGGGATTGAACCCAGGGCTGCTTTACCACCAAGCTACATCCCTAGCCCTTTTCATTTTATATTTAGAGATAGTCTCCTTAAGTTGCTGAGGCTGGCCTCAAACTTGTAATCCTCTTGCCTTGGCCTCCTGATTCACTGGGATTACAGGTGTGTGCCACCATGCCCTTTGAAAGCAATTCCTACAATACAAAGGTGATTTGGGAATCTGGCATCAGGTCTATGGCTGGAAAGACAGGAAGGCCTCTGGCTGTGAGGCCAGTGCTGTTGGTGGGTGGGAGACAGGCACTGCAGTGGAACCAGCTGTCCTCCCGCCCTGTCTACCCAGTACCTGAGTGGCTGCCGTCTCCTGTTTCTTGCCTTCTGATGCCCGACTGGATTCCTCACTGCCGTTGGTTCTGGGGGTTGTCCGTGAGTGGGCAGTGGGCACAGTCACATTGGTTTTAACAGCTGAAATGGAGGACAGGTGCATATCAGGGTGCAGAAGTCCCATGGCCTCCTCAGTGGTAGCAAAACCCAGTCATCAGTCCATCCTGGGAACCCAGTGCTGTGCTTAGGCCTTACACAGGGAGAGGTTTCACTTGCACACCAAGCATTCCAGGCGGGGATCCAACAGGGCTTGGGGGCATTAAATGGCTACTAGGGCAGTGACCCACCCCCCAGCTTTTTCCTCATGCCCTCTCCTCTTGGCCAGTCAGGCTGCTTGCTATTCCTGAGCCACATGCTGGGACACTGGTACCAGAGAACCTTCAGGTAAAATGGTCTGTCATGAGAATCACCCAAATATCTGCACAGGATGTTCCACAAGGGTTCACTGGAGAGCTGCTCAATCAGAGCCAAAGACAAGACCCTCTGTCTCCTCTAATATGGTGCTGGCAGAATGGAACGTGGCACTACCTTATAGCCAGTAGGAATCACATATGTACTGACAAACCCACGACAACGTCACAACATACCCCTGAAGATGACAAGCACTGTGTACAGTATGGTCCACTTTAGAAACACAGGTGTACCTTAGGCTTTGGTCAAGTCAGCAGGAGTGAAATGACAGAAGTAATAATTTGGGATGCGGGCAGGGGGGTTATCAGTGACATTTTTTCTTTCTCTCTCTCTCTTATTTTGAGGTGGGGTCTCACTAAGTTGCCCAGACTGGTCTCAAACATGCAAATATCCTGACTCAGCATCTGTAATAGCTGGGATTATAGGGGGAAACATGATGCCCAGCTTATATTTTTTCTTTTGTGCTAATCTGCATTTCTTAATTACCTTACCATCATTAGGTATGGTTTCCTTTTTAAAAGTGTTATAACAACAATAAGAGTAATAATAACAACAATAAAGTAATAGAGTAATTGATAGAATCACAGATTATTTTAAGTTAAGGACACCCCAGATCTGGTCCTACCTTTTCTTGATAGATGAAATCCATCCTTGCAACATCTCTGCTTAGATTACCTCAACTCTTAAATGCCACCAGGGATGGCAAGCTCACTGCTCTTAAGGGCCCACCCCAGTCAGTCAGTGATTAAGACAGTGATTAAGATCCTGGTCCCAGTAGCTTCTAGTCACTGTCCTGAGTCTCTAACCCTAACCCTAACCCTAACCCTAACCCTGAGTCTCACGCTGCTTAGAGCTGGCAGAGCAGTCTTGGAAGTGATAATCTCTAGAACCAAAGGTCACCCTTCATCAGAGTGACAACGCAGGGCCCAGAATCCTGGCCTGACCAATGCCTTGCTATGCAACTCGACCAGCATCCTGTCCCGTCTGGCCTCAATGGGGGTAATGCCAGCAGCTCCACCCAGCTGAGCCTGACAGGTGAAGCAGGGCATCAGCACTGCGCGCAGGGCTGCACTCACCGGGCGTGGAGGACTGCGTGGCGGGGATCAGGTCCTCATCCTCGCTCTCGGAGGAGGAGCGCCCGGCGGTGCTGTCTGAGACCCGGGCCTTCCTTGGGGTGTTCACAGCTTGGGCCTGTGCAGGAGTAGCAGCCGGGCCAGCTGGACTACGATTAGGGTCGACAAAAATCAGAGGGGGTTTAATCACCTTGAAAAACAAAAACAGAACATACCCCCCAGTGATTAAAGGCTTGGCCAGGGAAAGGGGAAGACAGGATTGGGGAGGACTTTGTAAGGCAAGGGATCCAAGGAGTTCATGGGCAGCTGGGCAGAGGCCATTCTAGCTGCCCAGGGTACTCCCAGCCCACACACATCCCATGGCACCTTCCAAGACCCAGCACAGCACCTCACAGCTCACAGGAGCCCACCTGATCCTGACAGTGAACCCGAGTGCAGCCATATCAGATGCACTTACAGGTGGGAGGTCTACAAGTCCAGAGAGGGAAAGAGAGGTGCCCACCGTCGCAGAGCTTACTAAAAGCCGCAACGTTCAACTGAGCCTTCTTTCCTCTGGCTGACTTCAGAGACCTGCTGAGTGGGAGCCCTAAAGTCTTTCTCAGTGACCTGGCCATAAGGTAAGATTCTCCCAGGAAGCTGTTTCTAGTCTAGCTCTCTCCATCGTAGCAACTCTGACACGGTCGTCCTGAGATGTGGCCCAGCCCCACTACACTGACCTAGTTCGTCAACACATAAAATACTGGAGGGAAACAGGGGTGGTTGGGTAGGGAAGAACCCATGGATTAAGATTTAAAGGGATTAATAACCTAATGCAGCGTGTGGTCCTGATTTGGAATCTTTTTGAACACACCAAATATAAAAAATAGCATTCATGAGATAATTGGGAAAATGACAACACTGCCTGGGTAGGTCAGTTTTTTTAGATGTGATATAGAATCGTGGTTGTGCTTAAAAGAAAGAAAAAAGAAAGAGTCCTCATTCAGAGCAGCACACTGAACTCCTAGTGGATGAGAGGGCAGGTCTGAGACCAGCTTCAAAGTGGCCAGGTTATGTGACCGCAGAGGTGAGGATGGCTGTGGGTTCTTTATACCGCTTCACCTTTGGGTGGGCTCTCCATGTCCCACCGAGAAAGTGACAGGAAAAGTAGGTGGTAACAGTGGCTCCCTGATGTGAGGCAGATGTCTAACTGGGAACCACAGCTCCTAGAATGTGCCACCCACACATCAGGGACTCCAGGGCTGCACCCAGCCAGTGAGAGCAGGCAGAGCCATGACCCAAGGACTGGGGAACATCTACTTTCCACTTTTGAAATGTCAGTGCTGACTTGAGGTCTGGGTTGGGGGTAGTTAGGTGTCGGGCAGGGTTTGTTCGCCATACCATCCTGCCCACCTCTTGGGCCTGGTTTGTCACCAACTATCACCCAAGATGCTGCGCTGCAAAGAGGTAAAGTAAAAACCACAGCAGAAAGGTGCCTGCCCGAGGGTGGAAGCTCTGCTCGGCTTAGGCCCTTCCTACCCCTGCCAAACAGCCTCCCCCACGGCTGCTCTGATCTGCCACTTCCAGAGCCTTCCTTCCCACGTGATGAAAAAGAGAAGGATGCAAAGTGGGAGAAGGCTTGCCGTGGAAGGAGGGGGATCTATATATATGTGAGGAGACAGAAGAACAGATTGTCGGGGACCAAGAGAGGCAACGAACCCACTGAGGCAAACAATAGCGTCTCAGGATGTTAAAAGCAGCGCAGCAGCAGAGCCTCCTCCCAGCTCCACCTGCCCACGCCACCCCGGCCCGGCCTGGCCGCTGGGCTGTGGGAGGGAGGTGGTGCAGGGGCCCGGATGCAGAGGGCGGTTGGGCCACAAGGGGCCCACAGCCCAGTACTATTCTAAGCAGGAGCTCAAAGATCAGTCCTGGAGAGTTCAAAGAGGAGGGCTGTGTCACCCAGGGTGCAGGGGATACCTGCTTTTATGCCTTTCTCTGCCATGACAGCCCTGTGTGGTCAAGCTCCAGAACCCTGAGACCCAGTTTCTCACCTGTTGAAAGGGCTAATAGTGGTCCCTGTCATGTCACTGGGGTGGGCAGACTGCAAAAGAGCTCATGCAGGGATGCTCCTGGGCTGGTCAGAGAAACTCTGAGCCCGAGGCCACACCTGTAGGTGGACGGCACTAAGGACCAGGAGGAGCCCAGGGTTCCCTTCCCACTCACGCTCTGGTGCCTGTGGGAAGAAGCCAGAGGTTTCCTGGGTACTACCTGCTTCCTGTTAAAGCTGAGCTCACAACTTGTGTCCTCACTCAGCAAGTCTGGGGCCAGGTGGGACTGGTGGCTCAGGCTGCTGACCCCAGCATGGGACACGGTCACAAAGGCACGACTGCTCCAACAGCTCCTATCAAAACTGCCTGTGGGGCTGGAAGTGTAGCTCAGTGGAAGCAGGAGGGCTGAGCACAGGGAGGCCCTGGCTCATCCCCAGCACCTCAGAAACGAGACAAAAACCTGTCTGTGGGTTAGTTAGCAGATCCTGGGCCAGTCCCACCCTGGGGGACTAAGAAATTCTACTCTTTGGGGATGTGGCTGAGAATTTTGAGTTTTGAGCCTTGCTGCAGGGGTTCAAAAGGCTGAGGCCCAAAGAAGGCAAAGGGCCTTGTCCAGGGTGACCAGCAAACTGCTCTGAAATGCAGGATTGGAAGTTAGTTCTCCCGGGACCAGCCAGGAGCTCCTCTTAGTACCATTCACATTAGGCCTAAATTTAACCCCCTAACTTTGTTTCTTACAGATTTCTCTTTTTTTCCTCTCTGAAACTCTGAGGGCAGGGCCTATGTTTTTTGTTGTTTTGGCAAAATTATAGAGCACAAGCAGCACTTCCAAAAATATTAATTTAGCTGGTAGGTAAAAACCATGTATACCCTTGGTGTACATCCATACTGTGACACACGTGTCATGGAATGGCTCCCTCGAGCTATTTAACGCATGCATTCCTCATATACTTACTACTTGTTTTTTGATCAGCACCCAAGCCAGGCTGCAGCACAGGCCCGAGCTGAGGCCCGTGCTCTACACAATGGGCCTGAGGTGCAGTGAGGTGACTGAGACTGGAGTCAGTCTCCATCCCTGACTTGAAGCCTGGGGCTCAGCCTACCACCTTGGCATCAAACTTTTGCCCAGTTGGTGGGCTAATAAGAAAAACATCAAAAACTGCCAATAGCAAAATGTTTGATAAATGCTTACTAATGAGAGTAATCACAATTAAAGAACTGGGGACTGAGAGGCTGAAAGTCCCCTAGCTAGGTGGAGGCCACAGCTTCCCCAGGAAGTGCCTATCTTCCCTAAATCTTCCCCAGGGAATGCACAAACTGCCGACTATTTTCCCTTCTGCTTTTCAAACAGGGGCTCCAGAATCTTCAGGACTAACGTACCAATTAAATAGTTCAGTTTAAGCATGATGTTCATTTTAATTGTGTTAGCCCGCCCCTGCAGAGAAAGGCAGAGGGGCCCCTCCCTCCCAGCTGTTCTGAGCCCTCCGAGAGGGAGGCTTCACAAAGCTCCATAGTCAGCCAGGGGCACAGCCCAAGCCCCAGAGAGATGTCCCCCGACAGGGCCAGGGAGCAGGCAAGTGTGGATGGCCTGGGTTCAAATGGATGGGGCAGGTGGCTCAACTCTAAGCCTCATTCCCCCTCCTTAACATAGAAATAACAAAAGGATCTCCCCTCAGGGTTCTTGTGGGAATTGAACAGAATACTTCAAAATGGGGTTCAGACAGCCCCTGGCACACAGGAAGGGAACAATAATATTAGTTGTACCCCATCGTTTTTGTGGAGGTGTATAAGCAGCGTCGGGAGGACCTGACTGATGGGCTGACACCTGATCCAGAAGAGCAGGGGTGAAGCAGGCCCCCTGGTGCAGGGGCTGCAGGACTCCAGCATTGCTGGTGAGACCAGGCAGATGCTTCCAGAAGCACTGGGCCAGGGGACAAAGGGCAGTGAAGCTGCTAGAAAGGCCTGGGTTCACAAGGAAACCAAGCTCCTTGGTCTTTGCAGTCAGAGAAGGTATCCTTGGTCCCCACTTGAAGATGTGGTCTGAAGAGGACCAGGGTGTAGTAGGGCACACTAAGGTGCCACAGTTGCTCAGGATGGGGTCTTGGGTGAGGCCCCTGGGATTCTGATGAGTCCTGCAGAGAAGTTCTGGTCCCAAGCAGGAATAGGGACACAAAGGGGCCAGGAGCCAGTGTTTGTGCCCTTCTCAGTCTCTTCCTGAGAATCTGGGAAACTGCCTCAACTCTCAGGGCCTCCATTCTCCAACTGTCAAACAGGGCAATGCTACCTGCCCTCCTGATGATCACAGGCATTCCTGCACAGGACCTGAGGTACCTGTGCCAGTACAGATGAGGAGACAGGCACCGTTACCCACCCCATCCATTTTACAACTGAAACGCTGAGCCTCAGGAGGCCATAGCCTTTGCTGGGGTCCCAGGCTGACAGGTGTGGACCTGCTTCTACCCTTTGCCACCCTGCTTAGAAGCCTGTGTGCTCAACTGTTCTCTGCAGTCTGCCTCCTGGGGTTACTGTCCCAAAGAATGTGTCAAAGGAGAGAGCTCTGGAAACTGTGAAGTGCTGTTTCAAAGTGGCAAGTTTTCCCTGTGGGAAAGACCTGCACCCTACCCCCAGTTCACCACCCCTCCCTGAGCTGAGCCTGGAGTGTCTTCAGACAAGGTGCTGCCTACCTGGCTTGATGGCAACTCTTCGCCACTGCTGTCTGAGGACACCTTCGTGTTCTTCTCTGTGGGTCCTGAGGTCAGGGCCTTGCCTCTGGCAGTTTTGGAGGTACCATCCTTCTGAGGAGGCAAGAAAATGATGGGGAGGAGGTACTAGCTGAGGGGGAGCACAGAGAGTGAGCCACTCCCCTCACGTGCTCTGGCTCTCTGGGGAAGATGGCACAGTCCCATTCACACACACGCACACAGGGGACAGCTGCTGGCCAGGCAAGCCGCACAGCCACTGCACACATACATGTCCACCTGCTTATCTTCTTCCAGAGCTGACTCTGAACTTGAAAGGACCATATGACTTAGACACAGATAAAACCTGGGGGCTGTGGTGCTGGTGGCCTGGGGTCTGAAAGGGGCCAGCAGCCTGGGACAAGATTGTAGATCACTGGTCCCAGCACAGCTCGTATCTGGTTCTAACACTCCCAGCTAAAAGTGGGAGCCACCTAGGAGTGGCCTACTGGCCGCCATTCCTTCCTACCAGGCCAGGCATGAGGGGCTGGCTGGACAGGCCCTGTAGTCAGAGGCCAGAGGTTAGACTCTACCTTTTGTTACTCAGCCCAGTCAGAAGTGGCACCCGCTGGGCCTGAGCCCCAATTCCTCAGGAGGAGCTGAAAGAACTTGATTTGTATGTGTCATTTCCCAATGTTAATTTTTCTTATTTTTTGTCTTTTTCAGTACTGGGGATTGAACCCAGGGGAGCTTTATCACCAAGCCATGTCCTTAGGCCGTTTCGTTTTTGAGTTGCCATTTAAGTTGCCAAGGCTGACCCAGAACTTGCTATCTTCCTCCCTTGGCCTCCTTTGCTGGGATTATAGGTGTGTGCCACTGTGCCCAGCTTCCCATTTTATTTACTTATTTATATTTTACTTTATTTTATTTAGAGACAGGGTCTCTGAGTTGTGTAGGGCCTCACTATGCTGAAGCTGGCTTTGGTTCTCCTGCCTTGGCCCCCTAAGCTGCTAGGATTACAGGTGTGCGCCACCACGCCTTGTTCTAGCTTCCCAATTTTTAAATGGGGCAACTACAGTGTACGCTGCTGGCTGCTTTCTGAGCAGCTGTGCTTCTCTACCTTCCTTGCTCATGGACTCTGACTCTGCTCTGATGGCTCTCATCACATGCTCTGGGGAGGGTGGTCCTCTTCCTAGCCACTCTTAGGAACTATAGGTCCCTCATCAGTGACCAGGGAGAGGGGCTGGGTACCTCCAGCCCAAGATCTGGACAAGGAAACCTGGGAAGGGGTTTGCTGGGGATGTTCACAGCTCTTTAGAAGATGCTGCAGCCCTGCTATGACCAGGAGGCTGGCAGGTTACTAGGGATGCTGAGCTGTTGAGGAACTGGTCCCCTTAGAGCTGAAGCTTTTTTGAACTGGGTTTTGTCCTTCAAGATCAGCTCAACCGTACTCGCTTCTGGCCTCTTACAGACCTGTTCTCCTAGCTCTGGGAGACAAGAGCACTACTGGAATATTCTTCCATGATCCAGTCACCTGTCTCCCTCTACAGACTGCAGGCTCCTCGAGGGGAGGGCCAATGCCTTCCACGCACAAAGGCAGAGGTTAGTTAGTGCTAGGAGCATTTAACACGATTCTTGGTGCTTGTTTTACTCCTGAAGAAACTGGAAATATAAGAGGGGGTGGAACTTGGCCAGGTGTGATTTCTGGCTTCCTTCAAGAAATGGAAGATTTGGCCATAATGATGGCACATTTCTACAAGGTCACAACTGGCAGTTTTCCGACAGGACTGTCCCTCCAGTGGGCCCTAATTTTGCTACATACCCACTGTCTCTCCTAATACCGAGGCTCAATGTCAGTTGCCATCATCTATCACTTCCATCAGGCCAATGTCAACCACTTTTATCACATGCCAGAGCCCTAACTAGAATGTCACCCTAAGTTTCTGTAGGACATAGCCAGTCCTGCTGCCTTCTGAAATCAGAGAAATCCGTCCTGATAAAAGGTCATTTCTCATTTCCTCTCTCCCGACACCTCAGGACCAAGGCTTCACACTAAGCTAGCTGGGACTTCCCTGGGAAGATGCACCTGCCTATGAGGCCCAGGCCCAGGTGAGAGGTACAGCTTCCTTCATCCCCTGGACCTCATGATCCCTGCACCACAGTTCAAAACTCTGCATCTTAGCAGGAGCTACTGGACTGGACTTGCCTGAGGTTGGTGTATCTGCCCAAGTTAGGGAGGCCCTGGTAGTTAAGAGAGTGCCTAGGACACCCTTCACTGGGGAGACCTTGGTTTGGGGGTTTATAGCAAATTCCACCTAAGGGCATGAAGTAGAGGAAGGGATCCTACACCTGTAGCCTTACTGTGCTCTTCTTTCCCCACCCGGCCCTGAACTTGAGGAGTTCCAACTGAGGAGTGAATGGTGATGGCTCAGAGGTCTGGCAGGTCTCACCTGAGCTGGGGTCATGGCTGCCACTGTCTCTTCCTCGCTGTCAGACTCCTCACTGCTGCTGTCTGAATCCTCATCCTGCTTCCCCACCAGGTCTGGGGCTTGGGCCTTGGCAGAAACAGGCCTAGCGGGTGCTGGAGGGGCACCTTTCCTGGGAGACCCCTTGGCAGGGCCTGAGGCAGCCCTGACCTGGAGCTTCTTCCCCAAGGGCTTCACCTGCAGTGAGAGATAGGGCGAGGCTAGAGAGACAGGGGAAGTGTGGAGACAAGGAGGTTGATGGCAAAGGGGAGGGGGCGTGGCCCTTGCAGGGACTGGGCTTGGGGCATGCTGGCGGCTCCCGGCGCAGACGTCAAGTATAGGGCTGCTCCCCACCCAGCACCTTGGCCTACCTGAGCTGGTGCCACCTCCTCCTCACTGTCTGACTCCTCCTCGCTGCTCTCAGAATCCTCCTCCTCTGCCCTGCCAATGGGCCCCTTCTGGGTCTGGGCTGCTCTGGCCACTGCCCTTCCCATGGCTGGCACAGATGCCTGTCCCCTCATTGTGACGGTGCTATTCTGGGGGGTTTTCACTGGTGGCTTCCCCTGAATTGAGAGGAGATAATGCTACTGGAGACAGGGGGACAGCACAACTCCTTTCAGACTAAACTCTCCCATGGTAGGACTCCTGAGGTCACCCGCCTAGGCACGGTCTTGTCTAGGCTGGGGTCACTGCTTGGTCCTTCCCTCTGCCCCAATTCCCGACACTTCTTTCGGCTTCTGGCCCCACTTGCCTTGGCTGGGGACACCTGTTTGGCTGGAGCAGCTGCTGTGAGCACTTTTCCGGTGGCTGATGTTACCCCTTTGGCGGATGCTCTAGTGGGAGCTGGGCTGGCTTTGGCCTGAGGGATATTCCCCGAGGACTTCGCCTAGAAGGAGAAGAGGAAGTTACAGGAGTGGGTAACATGCGCAAGCCCAGTTAGTCAAGAACATGGATTCTACAGTCACATGCCTGAGCCTAGATTTGGGCTCCTTCATTTAACAGCTGTGTGAAGGCGAAAGCATTTGATCTCACTGGGCCTCAGTTTCCTCTTCTGTAAAATGAGGACAATAACCTCACCTACACATATTAAACACTAAAACTCTTAACTCTAAATATTTTTCTTTGTGTGTGCTAAGCATAAGCCTATCCAGAACAGAGGTGTTTTCTAGTTTCCCTTTCAGCTAGGTAACGGTACCTTAAATTCTGGTAAATGGAATATAAGTTGAGGGTCATAAAAGATAGGAAACATTTATTTCTCTTTCTCCCTGCCGGCTGGAATGCTGCTGTAATAAATGGGGCTCAAGTAGCCATATTAATCTATGTGGAGGGAGCCTGGTACTGAGGATAATAGAACAAGGCAAAAACCATTGTTGTTTGAGGTTTTCTGCAGTCTAATCTAACTTAACTGATATCCAGAGAATTTCCAAAATGCCTCAGGGTCTCCAGCAAATGCAGATCTACAGAGACGAAAATGACAAAGGGAAATTTCCAGAGATCTTTGCCAGGGGTATAGCAGTCGGCCTGGCTAATGTGAAACAGAACATGAAGTTGGCATCATCTCAAGGCCCTGCCTCATTCAGAGATGTCATCTGGTCAGTGTCAGAAGATAGTGTCCCTCGTGTGCATGAAAATAAGTGGAATGAAGAGTCAGGACTTCAGGAAGGGAAAGTCCCTATGGCTGGGAGCTCATGGGTGCAGCACTCCTGTCGTCCTAGCGGGTCTTGTCTTTTACACAGACGTGAGGAAACAAACAGAAGCTGCAAGGGCCACCTTGACCTGACAAGTCTCAATACATAAAAAAGGACATACAAAAGCTGTTCTCCAACCACAGAACGATCAAATTAGAAATCAACAACAGAAAGAAACCTGGGTAATCCCAGATATTTGGAAATTCAACAACCCACTTCTAAATAACCCATGGTTCAATGAATAAAAATAAAACACCCACCTCATGGTACAGGTGGGAGGCTCAGATGGGAAGACAAATACTTAAGTGATCTGCACAATAAAACTCTGGAGGCACTGGATCTGGAATGTGTCTGCAGCAAGGCAGAGGGGAAGCAGCCTGATGGACCTGGAAGGGGCCTGGTGGAGCCTAACACCTTGGTGGAGGAATCCTGGGACCTTGGGTGCTGCCACAAGTCAACAGCGAGAGGGGGTACAAAAACATTCAGAGAAATGTGTCTGGTATAGAGAAAAGAAGAAATGACTAATTTCTGAGCGATTACTGAACAAAACCAAGAAGAACAATTAAAAATCATAAAAGTGGGGGTAGATGAGTGTAGGGACTCTTCACTGCTCCCTACTCTTGGGGGCGGGGAGGCCAGACTGGATTCTGCTGCATATCAGCCTGGCCACCTGCACATCACCCAGTGAGAGCCAGATGCAGGGCCCCTGTTGGGTGCAGCAGGTGAGACCAGTCCCGTTCTCAACCACCTGGAAGGGCTGGTTCCAGACGTACAATAGTGGAACAAGAAGGCCCGCAGATTAATACACGTGCTAGGACATGGGCTGGAACTTGAACCAGGTAGTCTGGCTCCAAACCCCTGCCATCTGCCCCCGCCACCATATAGATGTGCAGTACCCAAGCCAGGCACACTCCCCTAACCCCCCATCTGATCTTTGCATTGACGGCTTTCTCTACCCAGAATCCTCTACCCTCCACCTTCAGCCCCTGGCTTAGATACCACTCATGAAAACTCGGGATGTGACCGCCTCACTCTGTTGGTCCCGGCACACACCCTCTACTGCAACCTTGCCTCGCCATGCTGGACTGACCTGGGCCTATGTCCACACCCTGCTCCAGGGAGTACCTCCTTGAGGGCCAGGGCCACAGCAACCCCAGCTCAGGAGAGCCCCCAGCAGAGTGGGTACTCAATAAAATGTGTAGAAAGCACTGGAATCTATGGGAGCTCAGAGGGCCATGGATACACTAGACCTCTGCTGGGCAGAGTAGCTATGGAGAGAACAGTGGGGAATGGAACTGGTGGAGGCCAGTCCTGGGGCTTCTGCAAGAAGCAGGCCAGAGTGGCCCCAGACAAACCCATCCTCAGATCTGGCCGGGGCCCGAGTGTGGGGTGGTGCCACTGGATCCTCCTAGGCCTCACCGGTGCGGGAGTGGTGGCCTCCTCCTCACTGTCAGACTCTTCCTCGCTGCTCTCAGAGTCTTCAGGATCCTGAGCTCTAACCTGGGCAACTGAAGGCTTCCCAGGGGGCGCTGGGGCAGTTCCTTGCCCTGAGGGCCCTTTGGTGGGCACCAAGGCAGCTCTCACTTGGAGGCCTTTCCCCACAGACTTCACCTGGAATAAAGAAAGGAAGATGGGTCTCGAAGGAGCCCAGAGAAAACCAGGGGGCTGGCCCTGAGGCTGGCAAGCCTGTGCAGGCCTCACCTGTGCCACTGCTGTGGCAGAAGCAGCCTCTTCCTCACCCTCCGACTCTTCTTTACTGCTTGAAGAATCTTCCTCTGGCCTCTGGGCACCCCAGGACACAGCTGGGGATGATGAAGTCACTGTTCCTGCTTTCCAGGGGGCTGGGGTGCCCACGTGCACTGGGGTCTTGGAAGATGCAGGGGTAATGGGGGTGCCTTTCTTGGGGGAAGCCTTGGTCTGAGGAGTTTTCAGAGCTGGTTTTGCCTGTGGGGGCAGTGAAGATAGGTCAGAGAAGGCTCCAGGAATCACACCCCCATCTCCCCTGAGGTACAACCCCACTGCTGTCCTCCCCCACCACGTGGAACCCATATGCTGACTGAGGAGGCAGCACAGTCCCTTGTAGGGCTGGACGTGAGGGCAGCTCCAGGTCAAGATGTGTAGCTGCCTTGGTCCCCAGGCCTCACCTGGACTGGAGTCACAGCTGGTGCCTCCTCCTCACTGTCGGATGATGCCTCGCTGCTCTCTGAGTCCTCCTTGGACTTTTCAGTCTTGATCTGGCTGACTCCAGGCCCTGCCTTCTGAGGGGGTGCTGGGGCAGTCACTTTCCCCAAGCGCCCCTTGGCAGAACCCGAGGCAGGTTTGACTTGGAGGGTTTTCCCGGAGAGCTTTGCCTGCGGTGAGACACATGGGATCAGAAGACAGAGCCCAAGGGGTGATGTGTGCAGAGATGAAAGACCAAGGGGATAAGCTGAGTCACAGAGCAGAAGGGGGCAGGGGATGGCAGGCCATGCAGGCTCCTGCTCTGAGGAAAGGAAGGGCCTGGCAGAAGGACCTCACCTGGGTCAAGGTGGCTTGTGGCACTTCCCCTTCACTGTCCGACTCCTCACTGCTGCTCTCTGACTCCTCCTCCACCTTTCTCACTTGGGCTGCAGAGGCCGCCGAGCCTGCCTTCCCGGAGGCTGCAAGGCCTACACCTTGCCCTGAAGGTCCCCGGCCCACAGCTGAGGCAGGTCTCACCTGGGGGATTTTCCCCAGGGGCTTTGTCTGGGAGTGACAAAGGACAAGATCAGGGGAAGGTGCCCTGAGGGTGATGCACAAGTCCACAGGAGACTTTTCCAGGCAGGGTGTCCTTCAGCCTCACCTGAGCGGAATTCACAGTTAGGGTCTTGGTTGCTGGTGTCCCTGCCTCACTGTCTGACTCCTCACTGCTGCTGTCTGAGTCCTCCTCTGGCTTCCCTGCTGAAGCCTGGATGGCTGCAGGTCCTGTTTTCCCAGGGGACACTGGAGGGGCCCCTTTCCTGGGAGATCCCTTGGCAGGGGTTGAGACATCTCTGACATGAGGGCTCTTCCCTGAGGACTTTGCCTGCAGTAGAAGACAGCAGGCGAGAGCCAGGGTGTAGGTAAGTACAGACAGAAGACCTGACAGGCCAATGACACCACAGGGCAAGACAGTAAAGGGCTGGGGCCCAGAACAGAGTAGAACAAGTCCCTGGAGGCCTTTGGGAAAGCACAGGCTGCAAGATGTCCCTCCCAGCTATACCTGAAGCAGAGCTGCAGTGGCTGGGGTCTCCTCCTCGCTGTCAGACTCCTCCTCACTGCTACTCTCCAGTTCCTCCTCTGGTCTCTTCACCGTGGCCTGGGGAGCAACAGGCCCTGCCTTCCCTGGGGGTGCCACAGTGGCCCCTTTCCCAGGGATCCCCTTGGCAGAGGCTGTGGCAGTTCTAGCCTGGAAGATTTTCTCAGTGGCCTTTACCTAGTGAAGAAGATAGGGCAGGTTATTCTCTCCTCTTCTAAAGATCCTCTGGCGATACCTTTAGGCCAAAGCCCAGAGGCCCTGTGGGTTCCTAAGACCCCCAGCCTGCCTCCCCATCTGCTGGCTCCTCTTCCCTTGCTCTTCTCTGCTCTCAGGCTGTGTTGTCTGGTAGCTTTTCTGTCTCCTTAGAAATGCTCTGCTCCCGGCCTGGAATGACCTTCCTGAAGGTGTCTTTCTTCAAGCTAGGCCTTTACTCAGGTATCTCCTCTATTTTGTCATTCCTACATGCCCCTTCTTTTTTGTTCAGTGCTGGGGACTAAACCCAGGGCTTTGTGCATGCAAAACAGTCACTTACCATCGAGCCACACCCCCAGCCCCAGGCCTTGGTCGCCTTTCACGTTCACTAGCATCTAACATTACTCACTCTCCTGTCTTCCCCTGATTCTAAAGCTTTCTGGCCCTCTGGCTTGCCCCTGGGATGTGTCCAGAACCCTGGGGGAGGCAGGTCTGGCCATTCCCCAGGGGAAACGTCCCAGCGGCAGTGGAAGGTGACTGGATTCCTGTTAACTAACATGGTATTTGTCTACTCAGTCTGGACCAGAGGACCAGGCAATTAAAAAGGTCTGAAGTCCCTTCTTAGCAGGACTAGCTGAGATGAGGACAACGACCCACTTCCAGACAGGGAAACTGACCCAAGTGGTGTGGTCACTGGCGGAAGTAGGATGCAGGACCCATTCTCTGGGAACTAGCCATTCTAGAGTGCTGCATGGGCCAGAAGGGCAGTGTCCACAGGTGCTGAAGGCCGCTAGCCCAGCTGTTCTCACTCGTCAACTGCTCTATTTCCTCTCGCAAGCTCCCAACGGATCTTCTCTGGCAGAGAGGCTCATCACCCAGTGGCAGTGTCAGAAACTAGGCACCCTGGGCATCAGGGTCTCACCTGGTTGGGTGTGCCCGCAGGGACCTCTTCATCACTCTCAGACTCCTCCTCGCTGCTCTCCAACTTCTCTTTTGGCTTCTTGGTTCCCCCAGCTGGGGTCAGGGTACTTCTGACCTGGGGTGTCACATCCCCCACCTTCCGAGGGCTTGGGGCTGCCCTTCTTGCAGGAGACTCCTTGGTCGCAGCTGGTAAGGCTTTGACCTGGGCTGGTTTTACTGAGGGTTTCACCTGGAACACAGGGATAGCATCAGGAAATAAATAATAACTGTTTCTCCTTAGTTGCAGAAGGTGCTGCAGTGTATAAAGCCCTCTCCGAATTTCATTTGAATTTCCAACAGCTCCTTGAGGCAGATATTATCTTTATACCCATTTTCCAGAAAAATACAAATCACTCAAGGTCAATACAAAGGCCCCGGATGGAATCCCATCTGAGGGGCCTTCCCTGGTTGGTGTCCAACCAGGGCAAACTCTTAAGCACCACGCTTGTCCTGCATGTGGCACACACAGGGCCCAGTTTGAGTGTGTGGCAGACAGTCTGTCAGGGAGCTCATTTTTGTCTGCCCCTTAATCTAAGGTTGCTGATCAGAGGGCCTTGCTGAAGACCAGGATCTGAAAGCCAGTCTTGCCACTGGCTAGCTAAGGTACCTTGGGGCACATTCCTTTCTTCTGTGAGCTTAAAAATTCTGACTTTTTCTTTTTTTTTTTTTTGGTACTGGGGATTGAACTCAGGGGCACTAGACCACTGAACCACATCTCCAGTCCTATTTTGTATTTTATTTAGAGACAGGGTCTCAGTGAGTTGCTTAGGGCCCTGCTAAGTTGTTGAGGCTGGCTCTGAACCTGGGATCTTCCTGACTCAGCCTGTCCAGTAGTTGGGATTATAGGTATGTGCCAACTTGCCCAGTTCCCTAGCACCCCCCTTTTTTGGGGTGCTGGGCATTGAACCCAGGGCCTTGTGCTTGTGAGGCAGGCACTCTACCAACTGAGCTATATCCCCAGCCTATATTTCATTTAGAGACAGGGTCTCGCTGAGTTGCTTAGGGCCTCACTAAGTTGCTGAGGCTAACCTTGAACTCCTGATCCTCCTGCCATAGCCTCCTGAGCTGTTAGGATTACAGGAGTGCACCACTCTGACATTTTTTTCTTTTTTTAATTGTTTCATTAGTTGTTGATAAACCTTTATTTATTTTTTTGTATGCAGTGCTGAGAATCAAACCCAGTGCCTTGTGCATGCTAGGCAAGTGCTTTACCACTGAGTTACAACCCCAGCTGCACTATGACATTTCTAAGGCAAGCTAAGGACATTTCTAAGGTCAGTGTTCTGCAAGACCCCACCAGAACTTAGGACATCCATATCCTCGTTCTTAAACTGACTCACTGCCACTGTAGCTCTGCACTGGTCTCTGGACCACTGAAGCTGCATGTCTCAGCACTTGGTCAGCCTGGGGTGATGTGAGCCAGGAGCATCCTTATAGCTGACTGTATGTAGGGCCTGGTGAGGATGAAACTTGGGGTCAGGTCTGGGGCAGATAGGGCCGGCACCAACCTTCAAGGGGATGGCACCAAATCAATCCGCTTCTAACTCTTGCTGGTTCTCCCTCTAAAACGTCTTTCAAACTAGACACCTTGATCCCAGTCATTGGCAACTTCTGCTAATAGCTCCCCCAACTTGTCCATACAAAGGCCCCAGCTGGAACCTTTGGCTGTCTGGCTATGAGGGCAGACATAATTCAGGCCATCTTAACCTTTTGTCCCTGCAATGGATTTCCATAGCCCCTGCAATAAAACTTAAACCCCCATGGTGCTCCTCTAGGTCACAGTGGCTCTGGCCCTGTCGCCTGTGGGTGGCTGTGACTTGAAGGATCTTGGTCCTCATTCACAAAGTTGCAGGTCACTGTTCTTTAAAAGCATGAACTTTCCCTGCCTCCACTGCTGCACGTGCTGCCCCTCTGCCCATCCTTATTCATCAGGGTCAGGTTCCTGCTTCTGCTCTCCTGGCTCTCCTTTTAGCCTTTGAGTGACTGATCCCATTATGGTTCAACATCTGGAAACCTTCTCTTTCCCTGTGGAGGCAGAAGCCCCACCTACCTGGCTCACCTGTGAGTACTTTTCCAGGTCAAAGTTCAGAGAAGAGACAAGGCCACAGAGTCCTGCCCTAGGCTGGCATTTATCAGTGGTTTGGAACCTCTCAGCAGCCTCACTTGTGGCCACATACGACAACTACACTCTGGCCCAGGGGCTTCGTTCCTGCCTCTTCCTTTTTAGAATGTGCCCCCCCCCCCCCTTTAAATTCCACTGTGCTCCAAGGCCACCTCTTCTAGGAAGCTCACCCTATCTCCCAGGAGGATGTTCCTCCTTCCCTAATCCTGGCTACTTTTGAACCCCTGAGCTGTGAGCTGCACTGGGCTCCCAACAGTCCCCACCCACCAAACAGCCTGGCCCAGTTGTTGAATTGATCTGGGCCCACTGGTGTTTGAAGTCCCAATCAGGTTGCTGGGAAGGTCAGAGGCTTGAAGAGGGTGACACCTGCAAATGAGTGGCAATTACCTCCACATCTGTCTCATCACTGGAGCTGGAGGTATCTTCACTGGAGCTGCTGGCTGGGTCCACTGACACTGTCCCTGAGGGTAGGACATGGAGGACTGAGAAACATCATCTCTATACTTGCCTGCCCCTCCCCAGTACTGTCCCCATGCAGGTTGCTATTTACTGGCTCCTCATCTGCATAAAGATCTCTCCTCTTCTGAAATGGGAACCATCATTACCCCCATTTTCCTGCATATTTACAGTAAGGGTCAGAATAGGACCCCACAAATGCACACCAGCACCTGCTAGTTCATATGATCTCCCTTCACCATGATGCCCATGAAGGCAGGCAGGCAAGTATCTACTTTCCTAAGAAACAGAGGCAAACCTAGGCCTTTCTGCTGAGTCTCCAACTTCTAGAGTGGTCTCTATATCCCACCAGAGCGGGAAATCAGAAAATGCTTTGAGCACCACTCAGGTTGCTTAGATGTCTACAAAAACCCCCAGGGATGTCCCCCAGCTGATCTACGCTTGCTATCATGGAGACAAACCTTTGAATGCCAAAATGTCCCAGAGCTTTAGCAAAGCAGTGCCTAGGCGGGTCTCCCCAGCCCAAACCTGGTGCTGGGCTATGAGAGGTGGGGATTCTCACCAGGCTTCGCAGCAGCTCTGTGGGCTGGGACACTGCCCTCCTCTTCTGTTTCTGAGACCAAGATGGTATTTGCTGAGGGCTCTGCTGACTTCTTGGGTGACTTCCCAGAGAGGAGGTGGACCACTGCCTTTGCCGAGGCAGGATGTGGCACGGAGTTCACCGTCTTGCCAGCTTTCTTGGTCTTTGCCTATAGAGAGCGATAGTGTCAGGCACATCTGGTACAGCAGGCAGGCCACGTGAGGAGCGTAGCCCACCTGCTACTGAACCCACCACCGCCACTTCTGAAGTGTGAGAGTTTAAGCAAACTGCCCCCTCAGAGGCACTGAGAGAACTGCAGTACAGTTCCGAGGCCACAGGGGTTACTTGCCAAGTGGTAAGCAGCAGTTTGGTGCAGATGTTATCCTTATTTCACAATTACTTTTATATATTGTTGCTACTGTTCCACTTTCAGGAACATGATCCTTTATAGGTCTATAACTGCAATTTATGGGTGATCAGAAAATGATATCCAACTTTCTAAGAAGTTCTGACTTAGAAAATACCATTAATTTCAGAAGTACTGGAATCTTGCTCACTATGGCACCTCCCTGGCCTAGCGCGGTACTTGGGACACACCAGGGGTTGGCAGAGAGCTCCTCAGTGAACAGGTGAGTGCAGGAATGGAGCCCATCCCAGGTACGTGGGATGGCCCCTGCAGTAGGCATCACTCTTAATTACAGAAAAGGAAAACAGTCCCAGAGGTGAAGGGACTCACCAAGATCATACAGCTGCTAACACAGGTTAAAATTTGAATCCAGGTTGGGCTATTTCAACCCCATCCTTCAGACATAGGGGACTGTTCCCTACAGGGCACTTCAACTCCCACAGGCATGGCATGGAAAGTGGTCCCACTCACCTTGGCCTTCTCTTTCATGCTTGATGGCACATTCGCCCCCACAGCTGAGGCACTGGTAGATGCTAGTCTAGGGGCTGCAAGACACAAACACCCACTGGATGAGCCAGATAGGCCTTCCCCTCCAAGAATGGCAGGCAGGTTTCAACTCAGCTAACGACTCAGTGGTACTGACTGCTGGTGCTGCTGCAAGGAGCTGAGGCAGATTTCAAACACGGGAAAGAGCTGGGACATATTAGTCATGTCTACCAGGGAACATGGAAGCTTGGTGTCCACATCCTGAGGGTCTCCCAGCAACCCTGTAGCATGAAACAGCAAGACCCCAAAAGAAAAGGACTGGCTCATGTCCCTGCCATCCGCTTCCACAAACACTGCACAACTCTGGTGGGTGCCATGCACACACAGGCCACCACACTGTAGCCCTGAAAGTCGCCTGTAAGAAGGAACAGTGGGGGCTGAGTATGCAGTTCAGTCACGGGGTACTTGGCTAGCATTCTCCAGGCCCTGGGGTTCCCTCTCAGCACCCCCTTTCCCCTCAACCCCCACACACAGAAAAAGAAAAAAGGCATGGTAGTCAGGTGGTCAGCCCTGGGTCCACAGAGAAAGCAACTTGGAACTCAAATAGCTTTTTAATGGAGAAGCAGCTGAACCATGAGATAGGGGCCCAGTTAGATGTTGAGACTTACAGATTCTTAGTGCTTTGAACAAAGGTATTCCTCAGATCTTAGATAGACAGGAAAAGATTTCTAAGTTGTTAAAAAGAATGTTGCTGAGATGAATGCATGATCTAATTCTTTTTCTGGCACTTAGTGCTCTCTCTGCTTTCTGTAATGATGGAATGTCTTAAATACATTCATAAGTACAGGGGAAGGACACTGACCCACCCAACTTCAACCATTATCAGCTTACAGCCAATCTTATTTTATCTTTTGTCTCATCTCACTCTTTCCCATCATGCATTGTTTTGAAGAAAATAGCAGACATTCTGTCATGTTGCCCACAAATGCTTCAACCTATTTTTCTCAATGAGGACTCTTTTAAAAAATATAATTACAATTCCATTATCACAGCTTTAAAAATTGCACTACCATGCCGGTCTCAGTGGCACATGCCTGTAATCCTGGCAGCTCAGGAGGCTAAGGCAGGAGGATGGCGAGTTCAAAGCCAGCCTCAGCAACTTAGTGAGGCCCCAAGCAATTAAGCAAGACCCTGTCTCTAAATAAAATATATAAATGGCCTGGGATGTGCCTCAGTGGTAAGCACTCCCAGGTTCAATCCCAGTACCAAGAAAAAAAAAAAAGAAAAAAAGAAATGAAAAAGAAAAAGCATAGCTTGTCAGTATGAAATTTGACCATTTCTGTTTAGTGTATAGGTTGTGTACACATGCATGCATGAGTGGGTTTTTGTTTGACCCTGCATGAAAGAGAGGAAGCTTTACAGACACCCACCAACAGACACATGTAGGGAATGAAAGGAAGCAGGGGAGGAGAATAGGAAACCTTCCAGTTTTCTTCTATATGCTTTTGTGTAGTTCAAAGTGAACTTGTTTTGCATTTATAATTTAAGAAGATTAAGCAAGATATAAAATACATATCCAGTGTGATCTCAAACGTCTTTCAAAGCAGGCTCAGGAAAAATAAATGAAAGAATAATTTCCTGAATTTAAGATGGCAAGAATGAGTGATTTTTTTTCCCTTTTCTTTTTCAAAGCAATTTTCCAATATTCCGTAATGAATTATACCCCTCCTCCCCTGTACTGAGGGTTGCCAAGCAAGTGCTCTACCACTGAGCTATATCCCCAGTTCGTTTTTAAAAGAATTTAAAATTTTGAGATATGGTTTCACTAAGTTATACCCAGGTTGGCCTCAAACTTGTGATCCTCCTGCCTTAGCCTCCTGAGTAGTATAATGAATACTTTATAATGAATCCTGCATTTCTTTCACTCAGAAAATGTATTTAAAGTCAAGAAATTGAAAAAAAAATCAAGAAACTGTCTTATATGCAAGCAAAAAATGGCAACACGATGCCTAGGAGACACAGCAATTGCTCTGTAGGGTTATGGCTGCTGTGGGGAGGCTTGAACTCAGGAGAAGGGGCTATGGAGACCTGCACTGGGTTATTCTGCTAACTCTTGGAAATCAATGCCTGGTACAGCCTCAGCACCAATGTGTGCACTGCCAAAATGAGGGGGGTGGGATCAGCACTCTTGAAGCAGCCCCCAGGACCACACAATAGAGGGGTCTGTTAGCAGCCTTCTAAAGCAATCCCAACAGCACTTCTAAAAATGTGATCTTTCCATCCCATCAGAATCACCTTGGAGCTTATAAAAATGTAGCTCCTGGGCACCTCTGAAGGGCTGACTATGTACTGCACGGATCCACCTGAAGGACCAGAGACTGGGGACACAACATTCAACACAGCTAAAAGGCTCAAAGAGATCTGGGTTGCCTTCCCAATCTCCCCACTAAAAAGTTGTGTCTTCCCAGGACTCACACTAGGGGAGAATGGAGGAGGACTCTAGCCTGGAGTAATCCACTAACCCACTGGCTCTTCCAAATGGTGTAGGCCCCCAGCTAGATTCCCACCAGCACCAAGGATGAGGAACTGACTGGGAGGACAAAGCCTCCGAGCAGCCCTCCACACACAGGGCTCTTACTAGCTTTGACAGTTTTGGCTTCTGCTTCCTCCTCCTCCTCCTCCTCTTCTGAGCTCTCTGAACTGCTGGTGGGGTCTGACACTCGGGTCTTCTTGGCTTGCAGGGCTGCATCTTCCTCTGCCTTCTGCTTCTGGCCGAGCTCTGAGGTTCTGCAGGACAAGGATGACTGGCTATACCAACTGGGTGACAGGACTCCTCCACAGGATTTAAGAGAGACTTTCCCACATCCTCTTAGCCCCCAAAGGAAATGTGCATAGGATTTATTTAAACAGCGAATGAGAACACAGTATAGATACAATTTTGTGTCCTGCATTTTCACTTCTTTTGTAAAATGCTTTTACAGTTCTCAATTAGTCTTGAAAATAATGAGTGATCGGAAATGTTACAGAAAGAAGCGGCTAACTGTCACTAATGGGTGCTGGCCCATGTAGGCGCTTTGCAGAACCAGCTGGGCTCCTCTACCCCAAGCACTTAATGCCCGGGTCAGCAAGGACCTTGTGCCAGGGTCCTTGTCCCTCCTGTCTGAGCTAATTCAGCCTCCGCAGAGTAGCCCTCATTGACGCTCGTCCCCCAGGCATTCTCTGCCCTGTCATCCCTCCTTTCTTTCTGAGCACATTTCTCTATCTCCTGTTATTTCACTTCTGGTCTGATCCCCCTCAACACAGAAAGGCCTGGGGTGTGAGAGGACTGGCAGCTCATTACAGTCCCCTCAATGCCTTGCACACTGTTATGGTTTGGATGTGAGGTGTCCCCCGAAAGCTCACACGTGAGACAATGCAGGAAGGTTCAGAGGAGAAATGATTGGGTTGAAAGTCTTACAAATTAATACCTGATGGGATTAACTGAAATGGTAGGGTGTGGGTGGAGAAGACTGGAATTGAGACATGGCTTTGAGGTATATATTTTGTGTCTGGAGAGTGGAGTCTCTTTCTCCCTCTCTGCTTCCTGGTGATGCGAGCTGCTTCCCTCTGCCATGCTCTTCCACCATGGTATTAGGCCTCACCTCGAGCCCTGAGGCATGGAGCCAGCAGTCTATGGATTGAGACCTCTGAAACCGTGAGCACTCAAACAAACCCTTCCTCCTGTATAATTGTGCTGGTCAGATCATTCAGCCACAGCAGTGAACAAGCTGACTAAAACACACACTAAGTGACTTGCCCAGGTCAAAAAGTAAGTTTGGGGCACTGATAGGATAAGCACCCAGATGGCTGAGTCTCCTGAACTTTCAGGTTATCACCTCCTTTGATCTACCCTCTCACCTCCAAGGAGTCTACCTATGTCCCATGTCCTCCAGCTGGGGTGGACACTGCTCTGCCAGTTTGCAATGTCCGCCTAGGTCCCCTTTTCCCAGGAAGAGCACTTGTCAGGAAATCTCCTGCTAAGAGATTTATTTACTGCATTTATTCATTTGTTCTGCCTCTCCCCTCCCAACAGAATGTAAGTTCTGAAACACCAGGGAGTTTTCTCTGTTCCCTATTACATCAAGAACAATGCCTGGCTTATAGTAGGTGTTCAATAAATACCAAGGGAGGGGAACTCCTCCAATGGTCAGCTTTAGCATTTGACTACATAGATTACTAGGTTTAATCCTCAAAATGTAGAGATAATTTTATTTTCATTTTACACATGAAGATAGACTCAGGGAGGCCAAGAAACTTGCTCATAGTTGGTTGCTGGGTCTGAAGTTTGCAGTTCACATCACTGGGCTAGTCTGCCTCCAGAGTATGAGAGCTTAGAGGTACTCCTCACACACAGAGGGGCCCAGGGCAGGGCTCACAGTACTGCTCGCTAATGTGGTGTTCAAGGGGAGGAAGTCCTGTCAGCAACACCCGCACACCTGGGTAAGACAAACAGGGTGAGGAAGTATGGGGTGTGCCTTGGGCCCTGTGCTCAATTTAGCAGGAAACCAAGACCTGAGGGCAGGCAGGGGTTTCAATGACCTTAGCTCTCCATAGGAGGCTGGGATTTCTTCCAGACCACTCCTGCCTTTGCTCACACACCTCACACTTAGCTAATTTTGGGACAGCTTGGATGTTCAAGTACTTATCTTCAGAAGTGAAACCTGTCTTCCTAACATAGGTGTGCACATGGGGCCACTACACCTGCTCCCAGTACTTGCTACCATTCCTCATGGGACTGTCACAGCACTCATGACCCCCATCAGCTGTGGTCAGGCCAGTGCAGGGACAGAACACAACCACCAACCCTTCACTTTCTCTCTCTTTTTTGGGGTACCAGGGAATGAACCCAGGGGTGCTTAACCACATCCCCAGCTCTTTTTTATACTTTATTTTGAGACAGGGCCTCACCAAGTTGCTGAGGCTGAACTCACAACCCTCCTGCCTCGGCCACTGGGATTACAGGTGTGTTCGGCTATTCCTGGTTCCTCCTTCATTCCCAAACCATTCTTCTGTTGATGCACGCTTGGGTTATTCCCACTTCCTTGAAAAGTATTTAAGTCTTACATGTTTCACAAACAACATGTCCGAGAACACTTTCCCTCCGAACCGGGTTCCCTTCCAACCCCAGGTGTACAAGCCACACCCAGAGTCAACTAGAAGCTTCCTCTCTAAACCACCTGCAGATCCTGATTTCATTCCCTAATATCCCAGGGGCCTGCCATCTACCTCTTCTTGTTCTGTCTTTCGCCTGGCAGCTCTTGCCTGGATGATGACGTCCGTGGCTCTGACACTCTTGCCGTATGTAGGCTGAGCTCACTCTCTGCCTCATCTTTCCATGGCTCCCACTGCTCTTGGATAAAGACAGTTTCTCACTATGGATGGCCAGGCCTTGAGCAGGTGAGCCCTGCAGAATGCGACCTCATCCATACTGTCCCCTGGCCACAGGTCTCAACACCAGCGGTTCCCGCTATCAACCACGTTTCTGCCTGCCTCTCTGTACCTACACTTCCTAGTTCACTCCTCTGCTTCCTGTAGCTCTCAAGTCAAAGGGCATCTCAGGGATGCTCTCCCTACACCCCAAAGGAGGCGAGGTGGCAAGGTTTACCCATTCATGAGTCATGGCACCAGCTTCCTCTTTTTGTAATCCTTGTTACCATTATAATTTTACATTGATCATGCCTACCTCCTTGACTACAATGTCAGCTGAAGGGAAGAAGCAGCCAGGCCTGTCTCACTCACAGCAGTATCTCCACACTTAGAACAGGACTTGGACTTGGCATTCCACAGGCACCTTTTTTTCCCTGGGGGTTGGGTGGGGGTACTGGGGATTGGGGTGCTCTACCACTGAGATACACCCCTAGCCTTTTTAATTTCATTTTAAGACAGGGTTTTGCTAAGTTGCTGAGACTGGTCACTACCTTATGATTCTCCTGCCTCTGACTCCTGTTGCTGGAATTACAGATACAGGCCTGTAATCCTAGCAGCTTGGGAGGTTGAGGCAGGAGGACTGCAAGTTCCAGGTCTGTCTCAGCAACTTAGAGAGGCCCTAAGCAACTTAGTGAGAAACTGTCTCTAAATAAATAAATAAACAAATAAAAATAAAGGCTGGGCGTGTGGTTAAGTGCCACTGGGTTCAATCCCCAGTACCAAAAAAAAGAAAAAAAAAAAAGTTTGTTGATTAAGTGAATAACAAGCTTGTGAAACATTTTCATTCTTAAGAGATTAAAGCTCTTAATGTTCCCCCTACTACCAGATACCCACACATGTAATGTGACCTGGCTTCCTGGGGGCAACAAGAGTGTCCACAGTGAGCTGTCTTAGACCAGACTAGTATTCTAGTTTATTCCAAGATGACTGCTTGGAAGTGCCCCTATTCAAACCCTTCATCCCCAACAGACTTACTGTTGCCAGTGTGTATAGATGTCCAAAAGGGTGACAGGCTGAGTCAGGAATCTTTTCTGCAGAGAAGAAAAGAGAGAGTCACAATTATCCGCTAACATAGTAAGGATTCTCCCGGGGTCCAACTCTTCCTGACCTTAGGGCTTGCACAGACAGGTGGTTCAGAGAAGACACCTTTGCCCTAGGAAAAATGTCTGCTGGTCTTGCCAAATTTCCAGAGATGAGAAGGGCAAGCAATTCCAGTGGAAAACCCTTTTGATACAATGTGTTGGTAAGAGGCACCTTTATGAGGCTAGAGCTAAAATATTCTAAGCTAGCATTTATCCAGCCTTCCTGGCACTAGCCACTCTTAGAGGCCACAAGACAGGGCTTTTCCTGCCCCTGACCTTTTAGAAGGCCTTCAAAGGCCTGGCCAGTCAATTCCCAAAGCACAAACAGCAGCTCAGACACTCAGGCATCCAGGAGTCATAAGTGTAGCCCACTGGTCTGCTGGGAAGAGACTGAACCTGAACCAGAGAGAACAAGGTAGAATCCAAACCCTTGGAACAGAGGCCAGAGGGCCTGCTCTCTCTGTGAATGTCAAGAACTCAGGGTATTAAGTGTTCCAAGGAGGCTGAACAAGCAATGTGGTAAGGACAGAGGCACAGGCAACCTGAACAGAGTGGCCAAAGAGGCACACCTGGAATCAGGCAGAGTTCCTCTTTTAGCTGGCTGTACTAATTTCTTCAAACTTCAGGATCCTTCTTTACAGCACAGGATAACAGCGATACTCACCATCTAGGATGGCATCAGGTATGAAGGACACAAAAGACTTGGTGCCCAGTACAGTGAGTTGGTAACTCTGAGATTCAAGAATCGGCTTCACTCTGCTCTCCCTGCCTCCTCAGCCCCAAGCCCAGTAGCCTCCTCATTATCCTCAAGTGTATCAGGTGACCAGCCCCCAATAGGGCTTGCTAGCTAGAATGCTCTCTCCCTGCTAACTACATTGTTCACTCCTTCCTTTCCTTCAGTTATCTGCCCCAAATGCCACCTTCTCAATGAGGTTTTCCTGACTGCCCTACTTATAATGGAACCCTGACATTTCTTAGACCCCTTAGCTGCCTCACAGTGATAGCCAGCACCTACCATCAGCTAGATACACTACACTATGAGCTTCTGTTTTATCTTTGTCACTATCTGTTCCTGCTAGAACACATGCCTCATAAAGGCTGGATACATCTGCCTAGGCACATGCTCCAATGAAGATGGGTACTATCTCTTGCTTCTCTTGTCTGTTAAGTAATATTATCAGAGTAAGAAGGGCAAATGAGGTCCAGAGAGGGTTGGGAAAATCACAGCTAATGTCTTGGGTTCTTCTCCCTTTTGTCCCTCCAGGGAGTCCAGGAAGCAAGCATTAGGACCAGAGCTTTCACTGTAGCTAAAGTGATGTTGACCAGTCAGGTCAATATCCTTCTCATCAGCTTAAAACTCTCCAACTTCAGGTGAAGACCAAAGTGCCTATGAACAGCTCCAGCCAGTCTATGCCTCCATCTCTCTGGGAGACAGGATTTCACACTCTGGTCACAGCTGACTTTCCAGAGGCCAAGGCATACACAAGTTCCCACCCTTCCCTGACACACACACACACACACACACACACACACACTCCAGGGCATTTCCAACTCTGTCTGGAATACCCACCTCCCTTCCTTCAGATCTCAAATCAACTGCCACTTCCTTAGGGAAGCAGTCCTGGATATTCCTAAAAAGGCACTCTGCCATCCCTGTTTTAGCACCCTATCTCTCATTCTACCTAAGTAGTGTTAAGTACACACTTTTGTGATTCTTTGATTTGTCTCCCGTACCAGACTGCAAGCTCCAGGAGGGCGGGGGAACGTGCTCACCACTCTATCTCCAGGATTCTGAGCACAAGATTAAGTTGCCCAATGAATGAAGTGAAAAATGACTGCACCACGAGTTGGTATCCCAAAGCTGTCCATCACTGATCAGTACCGAGCATGGCCAAGGGCCTGAGTTCTAGAACAACAGCTAAGGAGTCCCTCCTTATGGGGTTTAACGCGGCACTCCATCCGGAGACCGGCACCAACATCCGCGCCCTAGGGGGGCCGCGCCGAGCCACGTGGCCCAGGACTTCGGAAACTTAAAACCGCCGCTACCAGAAAGGGGGTGGAGGTAAAGGGCGCGGGAATTACAAAGTCCTGAGCGTGGGATCACACGTCCTGGCTCGCCCACTGCCCAGATGGAGAAACTGAGGCCCGAGTGGGCTGGAAGTCGCAGGGGGGAGGCAGAGGCTACCTCTCCTCCGCACCCCTGGCCCGCGACCCCGAGCCCTGCAGGACCCGGCATCCGCCAAGTCTCCTGGGGAAGAGGCGCGGACCGCTGCTCTAGATCTTGCACGCGGCCCTCGAAAGCTTACCTGACCGCTCTGCTCCTTCACTTCCCGCGCCGCGCGCACATATCCCGCCTGCACCAGATGCTGGTAGATCAGGGGAAGCAGCTCCTGCCGCTTCCTGGCTTCAGCCATGCCCGCGACCCCCGCCAGCCGGCTCACCTGCACGCCCCCCCACGGTCCCCGCCCGCCACTTCCCTCGTGCCCTTAGACCTCGCGCGTCCCACTTCCGGCTCCTCGTTTGTCCCCGCCGCGGGGCGCGCCGGGAAGTGTAGTCTCACTCTCCGGAGCGACCGGCCCCGCCCCGGTAGGCGAGGGGGCGGAGACAGTCCGGGCAACAAACACTCCCATTGGTGAGGGGGAGAGCTGGGGGGAGAGCTGGGGGGAGAGCTGGGGGGCGTGGCCCCCAGGGGCGGCCATCGTGGGAGTGACTGTCTTAATCCTTCAGGTTGCTCCTTGAAGGGATTTGTCCTCCATGGTAATTCTCTAAGGGCTGCGACTGGTTTTACTCATCTCTGAACTCCCTAATCTACATCTCTGGCTGGACCCGAACTTCAAGCTATCTACTCATTCACTTTACTCATTTTTTAGGACCCATGAACCAGGCATGAGTTGTCATTAGTATATTCATTCATTCACTGATTGAACAAATGGTTCTTAACTTCACGGACCCATTGAGAATCTGATGACAGCTTGAGCACGATACCTTGGGCTAGCATCTGGCTAGGTGGAGACATAAAAAGATGAATAAGATGTGGTGGTTGCCCTCAAAGCTCACAGGGCTAAAGATACAGTCGGTAACCAAGCAACTGTACAGTTCAATTTCTGGTGTGTGTAGTCAGGGACAGGCACGCCCCAGGGGAGGATGGAGGAGGGGCACTTAATCCCAAAAGAAACATCTAAACTGAGGTTTAAAGACAGTAGGAATTTATTTATTTTTTATTTTTTATTTTGGTACTGGGGATGAAGCCAGAGACACTTTACCACTGAACCACATCCCCAGTCCTCTTTATTTTTTATTTTGAGACAGCATCTTACTAAATTGCTTAGGACCTTGTTTAATTGCTGAGGCTGGCCTGGAACTCCTCCCTCAGAGTGTTGCTGGGATTACAGGCATGTGCCTTGCTGACAGTAGGAATTTTTAGGTTCTGAGGAGAGGACTGATACCAGACAGGGGACACAGCATGAGTCAGGACATGAGAAACATCCTTGGCATAGTCTGGGAACCCCAAACAGCCCTGTGCTGCTGGGCTGTAGACTAGGGAGAAGAGGAATCCCAATGAGGACATCTAAGGATGCAGAAGAAGACAGATTTACAACACCCCCTCGCCATGACCAAAGCATGGAGGGTGGATTTTTGGAGAGCAAAACTAGATGTGAGGCTGTTGCAGTTGTTGAGGGGAGTTGGCGCAGGAAGGATGAGCTGGGCTGGGGAATATTTGAGACAATGGTTCTTAACTTCACGGATCCATTGAGAATCTGATGACAGCTTGAATCGCCCAGCCTCTGCTCTAGAAATGTTGGGTATATACAGCATATAACACTTTCCACCCAAGTTCAAGAGCCAGATAAGCAGATATCCAAACTTCCAAGGGCTAGGGACCGCTGCCTCAGGAAGGAAGAAACAGACAGGACCAGGTGACTGATTAGATGTAGTGGGTGAGGAAGAGGGAGACTAATCTACATTCACCATTGAGTGAATATCTACTGAGCACCTACTTTTGGAGATAAAATAGTCTCTACTCCTACAGAGCTTGCAGTCGAATGAAGAAGACACATGCTAAACAAATAGTCATACAATTCACTGTTACAAACAGTGGCTAAATGCAGGAAGGAAAAGGATAGCATTTACTTATGGAGTAGTATAGTGCTTGAAAGCTACACGGAAGTCACACAGCCTGAGTTCAAATTCTGGCTTTGCCTCTTATTAACTAAGGGACCCTGGGCAAATTACATAACTTCTTTGTGTGTCTTTATTTGTAAAATGGAGATGATTATAATATCCACCTCCTAGGTTTGTTATGGGGTGGGGGTAAATGAAATTTGCTTTTCCTTTTCTCTCCCTCCCTCCTTCCCTCTCTCCCTCTTTTCTTTCTCTCTCTCTCTCTCTGTGTTTCTTCTTTCTTCTTTTTCTCCCTGTTTTGTTCTTGATGTCCTGGGGATTGAACTCAGGGCCTTGAGCATGCTAGGCAAATGCTCTACTACTGAGTTACATTCCCAGTCCTTTTAAGTTTTCTTTTGAGATGAAGTCTCTCTAAGTTGCCCAGGCTGACCTTGAACTTGCCTCAACCTCACAAGTAGCTGGAAACATAAGCAGGGAGAGGTAAATGAGTTCTAAGCAGAAGTGCTTAGAAGGGCTTCTGATGTGTGTGTGTGTGTGTGTGTGTGTGTGTGTGTGTGTGTGTGTGTTAGCTATTATTGTCAAAGCATTTAACGGGAAGAGGAATCTATCTTTTCTTAGGAGATAGGGAAGGATTCCCTGCAGAAGTGATGTTTGGGAGGAAAACTGGGTTACACATTAGGGAGGCTGGGGAGAAGAATCCTAGGAAGAGGGAGGAACCTATTCAAAGGGCCTGAGGCAAAAGGTACAGCTGAAAGAAGAGGCAAAGGAAGGCTTAGCAGGGACGAGAGGGAGAGCAGGGGGATTGGGGAGTGTAGAAAGAAGGACTGCAGAAGGCAGATTCCATATTAAGGAATCAGCCACATTTGGGTTCTTTCTCTTCAACCTGAGTGATTGGATGCCAGTGACAGTGTAAGCCCAAGAGGGACAAGATGCAGTATGGATTTTTGTGTGGCTTGTGTGAATGCCCAGTGGAAGTGCCATGGGGGTGTGGGTAGATATGGGAAGAGCAATCAGGGCAGTGGAGGCTTCCTAGAGTCGGTAAGGTGGTAAATTGTCATTGAGATGTGTTGGAGCAGGAGGGTAAAAGGGAGCAGCAGTATTGGGACAGACTCTGGGGTATCTGTGCAAACAGGCGGGCACATGGGAAAACTGGAGCGGGCCTGGGTAGAGGGTGCTGACAAGAGGGGTGGCGGAGGGGGATTTGAACAGTGCAGGTATGATTTTAGACATCCTGAACTTGAAATGCCTTTGGACATCAAGTGCAGATCTCCAGGGGCTACCTGGAAATCTGATTTGGGTTCAGCATAGAGGTCCAGACTGGAAATGGAGATGGGAAGTTGTCTATGAAAGATGATTATTGAAGCCATGGATGAGGACAAGCTTGCTAAGGGAGGAGGATGTGGAGTGAGAAGAGAAGGTGGCCCAGGATGGAGCTTGGAGGCACGCACGTGGGGTGGGGCCTCATAAAGAAGGATGAGACAGCCAGCCATAGAAGGAGCAGCAGAGATGTTGAGAACTCCCAACAGGACAAGCTTGTGGCCGGGAGCCAAGGGAGGAAAGAATAAAGAATCCAATGGTGGGTGACACTCTTCAAGGTCAGAGGGGATGAGGATGGAACCATGGGCTCATGCGAGCGCCTTAGGAAATTCTGCTTATGTGGAGTGATGGAGAGGGTCTCATGGCAGTGGTCTGATGAGTGCAGGAGGGATGGAGGTGGCAGGTCCTTTGAGAATTTTTGTGTGAAGATGAGGGGAGAGATGATGTGACAGGATTGATGTGTGTATTGGGGGGGGCGAGTTTTAAAGTGAAAGAGATTTAAGTTCATTTAAAAACTGATGGTAAATCAAGATTGTAGGGAAGAGGGGAGATAACCAGCGAGTAACGGTGGGGAGCATGCGTGAGGGGAGGGGATCAGGCGTGTGGGTAGAAAGGTTGGTCTTGGAGAGGAGGAGGGATGACTTCTCTGGAACCCAAAAGCGGGAACAAAGAGAGAATGGGTGCAGATGTAGATGTAGGTTTGTAGTGGGATGTTAAGGGAGATTTCATCTTGAGCTTCTATTTTTTCTGCCAAGTGGGAGGCAAGGTCTGCTGGGAGCGAGAATGAGGTGGTGAGGAGCTGGAAGGAAGGAGTATGCTCAAGAGTCAAGAAGCAACTTGTCCACAGGATCCCACGATGACTGACAACCTGACAACCCAGTCAGGGTTGGTGGTCATTAGTATCCAGGTGTCCTGTCTTGACTTGTTGAGTAGTTTCCGCCATCAGGGCTCACTTGTCCAGGTGCATGCGGTGGGGAAGTACTTGGAGCTTATCCAGGTTCAGGACTTTGCAAGATGGACAGGAAAAAAAGGTCATAGGATCTAAAGATAAGCTCAACCGGGCTGGGAATCTAATTGACTGGATAGGGAGGGAAATGAAGGCAGGTGGGGTCAGTTGTCAGGGAGATAACTGAAACCTTTGTGGACTGTGCCACCTTAAGGTGGGGAGCCAGAAGCCCGGGATTAGAGAGGTCTGGCAGCCTGGATTGGTGATTGAAGTCGGATAAAAGAAATAAAGAGTATGTGAAAAGGAGACGTAGAGGAGGCACGAGCATATACAACTTTAATTTGAGGTTCTACATACTTTTTCTAGACCTGCCAATCCCCAAAGTCAGTTTCTCTTCTAAGCCCATTGCTCCCAAATTTGGGGAAAATCTGCAAATTGTAGTGTTACCATAAATTTGCTCACTTATAATCATTACCTGTTAATTAACCCACCAACAAGTAGATTAAATGAAGAGAAATATATTTTTGAAAAATTGTAATTTGGGAGACTTCCCAACATTATCTGTTGATCAGATAATGGAGACTACCTCAGCCTTGGGATCCTAAGAACAGCCAGATTGATGTCATCCCTACATGCCTTCACATACCCAAGTTTCCTTTAAAGGAAGAGCTGGAACTCAAAAACACGACTCTCACTCTCAAGCTTCCCGCATTCTCCCTTGAATGTAAGCTCCTTACTTTGCTAAATAAATCTCCTTGCCTCTACTGACTCATGCTGAAATCCTTTTATGTCCACTTGTCCCCAATTGAGTTTCCCCTTTCTCTGGAGTCTCTCAGGACCCTACCCTGGAAGTATTTCTTCTCTGGTGACAGTGAGTGAGGAACCTGGGTTTCTGCTTGCTAACCAAGTGGGTGATCAGCATACATTATATGCTGAGATTTTTTTTTTTTTTAATGTACTAGGGATTAAACCCAGGGGTGTTTTATCACTGAGCTACACCTTTTCATATTTTATTTTGAGACAGAGTCTCTCTAAGTTACCTGGGCTGGTCTCAAACTTGCAATCTTCCTGCCTCAGCTTCTGAAATTTTGGAGATTACAGACAGACACCACCAAGCCCAACCAATCCGAGATTTTTTTCATTCCCTGACCCTTCAGAACCAGTTGGGCTCCTTGAGGACTTAGTGGCCCCAGGTGAGAGTGAAAGGTCACAGAAGGCTGCTGGAGAAGGGGCAGCAGGGTAGAGAAGCAGGTAGGTGCTCACTGTATGAGCCTGAAGGCAGAAATGCAGAGGGGTTCTAGGAGGCAATAGAGGAGGAACTGGGTGTGTGTCCTTGACTGACCTTGGAAGAACCGGAGAACTGGTATTAAATTAAGGGGAAGAAAAAAAAAAAAAACCAAACCAGGACAGTCTAATACCTTCTGTCTGGCAACAGGTTGTTTGTTTTTGTTTTGTGCCTAATAAAATTAATTGTCAGCACTTACGCTTTGTCCTCGGCTCCTGCGAGGCTGCCTCTTCTGTGGACAATTTCTTTATTTCCTTGATTTTCCAAATCATACCCTTCACTGAACTGCCTCAGGGCCCAAGCACAAAATTAAAACATTAAACTGATAAAATATAACATGGCAACAATTAAGGCAGCGGCAAACAAAACAGTGCATTAAAAAACATTAGCCTCAGAGCATTTCTCCACCAGTTGGAAAAAGATGTCTTTGTTAGCTGGAGAAGGCAGAAGCTTCCAGACCACTCAACTGTGAGTGCCTCTGGGGCAAGCAATATGCCTTAGTCACTTTGGATTCCCATGCAAGGCACAGTGAGGGCACTCAGGAAACGAATGAAGGAAGGATGGACAACAGGGGAGAAGGCTCCATGGGTAGGGCACTGCGCTCTTCCCTCCCCAGCAGGAATGACTCCAGCACAGCGGCGCCCGGCGGGAGGAGAGGGGCTACTGGGTAAGGATTCAGCAAGTCACCTTTTTGGCCTGTTCTGCCCTGTGACCTTGGGCCAGTCTCTTGCTTTCTCTGGTCCTTAGCATTACCTTCTGTTACATTAGGATATGAGATATTCCCCAAAAGTTCCTGTGTTAGTGCAGAAAGGTTTGGATTTAAAATGATTGGCTTGTGAGAGCTGTAACCTAATCCGTCCATCCTAGTTTGAATGAGCTTCACTGAAGGCAGGAGAGGGCATGCCCTGGCAGGGTTCATCTTCCCTGTTCATCTTCCCCTTTCTCTTCTGCTTCCTGGCCACACTGAACAGAGTAGCACTCTTCCCTTTCGCCATGATTTTTCTGCCTCACATGGGCCCAGAGCAATGGAGTCAGCCCACTGTGGACTAAACCTCTGAAGCCACGAGCTAAAAGAAACTCTCCCTCCTCTAAGTAGTTGTCCTCCGGTATTTTGGTCAAAGTGACGAAAAGCTCATTAACATACCTGCTTAATGAAACTACCAGACAAAGACCCTTGTAGCACTGGATTCTTAACAGAAGGACCCACCTGGGAAGGCTGCCCTTCCGGCAGGACTTAAACACAGCCCCCTTCATCCACCATAACAACAGGTTTTCCCGGCCTCAAGTCACTTTGGCCAGCAGATTTCCCACAGCTTCCTTTCCTTACGTAGGATGACAATTTCTCTCTCTCTCTCTCTCTCTTTTTCCCTTGATCTCACAGAAATGTTTTAAAGGTTTACAAATTGTAACCGAAGTAACATGTTAAACAATTTGGAGTGGTATGAAGACAGTGGCTCGCTTTTGCCTTCCTCTTGCGTACTCCCTCCCCACCCACTCCCCCAGGCCCAGCCCCACGCCCTCCTCAGCCAATGGAGCTTACTGTCAGATCCTGCACATCTTACGTAGGATTCCACGCTTCTCTTCTCCTTTCTCCTTTCTCTTTTCTTTTTTTCCCCCAAAATGGATCATATTAAACACACAACTCTGCAAATGTCTTTTTTTTTTTTTTTTTTTCACTTAAGAAAAACATATCACAGGTATTTCCTCGGACATCTGATCTGCTTCCCCTCTTTTTTTTTTTTTTTTTTTTTTTTTTGGTGATACTGAGGATTGAAACCTGGGTGCTCTATCTTTGAGCTATATCCCCAGCCTTTTCATTTTTTAATTTTGAGACAGGGTCTCATTAAAGTGCCCAGGTTGGACTCAAACTTGAGATCCTCCTGCCTCTGCTTCCTGAGTCCTTGGGATTACAGGTGTGCTTCACCACGCCTGGCACCACAGCCTTTTGAGTGACAGAAGCAGCTCATTTTGCAGAATGCATGCACTGGGTCAGAATCAGGACTTTCCCAGTTTAACCCCCACCAAACCCTGGAAAGCATGACCAACCTTGTTTATACCTGAGGAAACAGGCTCAGAGAGGTTAAGCCCTGGGCTCTGTGCTGAGTGGCAGGATTTGGACCCTCTTCAGCCACCTGGGGTCTCTTAAGCAGTTCTGAGTGGGACCACTGAGAGACAGGGATGGGAGAGCATAATACAGGTTACTCACTTTTAGTTTTTTGGCTAAAACAACAGAACATACCCCAGTAAATACATCTTTATAGGCTGGAGTTTTAATTGCCGTAGGATGGAATCAAAAGTGGACCAGAGGGGATGCATGTGTTTTATTTTAATAGATAAAGCCAGACTAACTGCTCAAAGGGCTGTAGCAATTCACAGTCTCATCAGAATAATTTCTTAGTTTTGTGGTTTTCTTTCTCAGAGCTGAAAGGGTCCTTAGAGAGTATCTAGCTCAGCTCTTTCCTCTTACTGTTAAGGAACCAGACCCAGTGACAGGAAGTGTCTGGGCAATGTCCCCAGAGGCTTAGAGACAGAGGTAGACCCTTGTTGCTGCTGCCTGGGTCAGTGCCTTATCCTCTTGCCTGTAGGCTGCCCCTGTCTCCTCTTCCTCTGTCCTGTCTGTGTTCTGTGCTGCTTGGCATCACATCACTTCCTGTTTGTCAAACCTCCCCTGGTGATCCACCAACCACAGGCTTGGGTTATAGTTCCATAATCAGCATTCAAAGCCCATCTCAATCTGATCCCTGGTGTGTCTCTTCTCATCCAAACCAGCAACCAAGTCTGGAGTACTGGGAACATCTCACTCCTTCACACTATGTGGACAGACTTGCCTTTTTCCTCTTTGAAGTTCCAGTGGTTTCCTATGTATCCTTCAAAGCCAAGTGCAAATGCCACCTCTTCCACGGTGTTTTCCCTGACTGCCCAAGCTAAGGAGAGTCATCTCTGCCCAACAAGGTCCGGCTTTTGGCAGCTCCTTCCAGAAGGACAGATGTTGCAGATGACCAGCCAGGAGGGGGCAGTGCTCAACCAAAGGAAGGTCTTTCAAAAGGTCAAGGTCACCAGGGAGCCTGGGGCCTGCCCCGGATGGATGCCTTTGGGAATACCAAGTTCAATCCCAGTGATGTGACTTTAGGCAAGGTCTGCCCCTCCCTGGGCCTCAGTTTGCATCTCTGTGAAATGAGCATTGGGCTAGTTCAGTGTTTCTGAAAGCCTGGTGATGCAAGAAGTGGCTTCCTGAGATAAATAGATGGACATTTTAAAATGGAAATCATTATGTGTTTATTCAAATGTGTATCAGACAAAAAATAACTAGCACATCAAACCTGTTATTTCACAGATATTATTGCTTAGGATGGGGCTAAATAGGCATTTAAATAAAAAAAACCAGTGAGTCTATGTAAAAGAAAGTACCAATTAAATAATAGTACAGGTGGTAAGCCGGCAGTGAATGGTGGCAGCTGGGAAAACATTGGTCTGCCTTTAATGTTCTAGAAGGCTGTGATTTGCAGGGATGCCTGCCTTTGGTAGGGGTGGAGGTAGGGAGAAGGATCTGCCTCCAGGAGCTGGGGGGCTGAGCCTTGGGTGGAGGGGAAGGCATTCCCCACACCCCAGACCCTCTACTGCCTGTGGGGGGGCTCCAAGTGCTGGCTCACGGTCCCTGCCTCCTTCCTCAGCTTCCCTGCGGTTACTAGGGAGTGGGAGGCTGAGAGGGGCCGCATTCTGGAAGCTCATCTGCTCCCTCATTCTCGCCCAGCACCCTGCTTGGCATAAAGAATTCAGGGTGGTGATTAACCAAAATGCAGAAAGACACTGGGGATAGGGAGAGAAGAGAGGTAGACCGAGTTTTCCTATATATGTGAATGTCCAACATGAAGGGACTGCCTAGTGATTCCCAAGCTTGGCAGTGCATTGAATCGCCTCACTGTTCCATGGAAATACAATTCTAAGACCCCACCTTAGGCAATTGCAGTCTTGGGACCCCTGCGTCTGTGGTTTAGAAAGCTCTACAGTGGATTCCAATGCTTCTAGGTTTGGAACCACTGTTAGCACACCTCCCTGGGTGTCCCTGTGAAGGCTCAGAGAGGTTGTGTCACTTATTCAGTCACCCAGCAGGTCAATAGCTAACATTCAGACTCTTGACTTCACTTCATGCTTCCCACAGAGCACCCCTTGTGGAGCCTGGTCCATGAGTAGCAAAGAGAAGTTCCACTGACAAATGCGGTGGAGTTTCTCGGAGCTTCCTTTGCCTCTGGGCTTGTCAAGGACTTTCTCTGGAAGAGAACATGCTGTATGAGCTGCCATCTGCTGAGGAGGCCAGAAGGGGTGGTGAAGGATGGTAGTGGAAAAGGGTGCAGGCGGTGCCGATGGAGGGGGCGGCCAGGAGATGGGCCTCTGTGGTTGCCAGCCTGCTGAGCGAGGGCAGGAGCCAACTGGGATGTATGCCACCGATAGTTAGGTTTCCTCATGGGATCCTTAAAAATCTAAATTAGGGCCAGTGACTGGGAGGTAAATTCTAGATGAAACTTTGTAATGGTAGTCAGTGACTTGGGAGACAATTGACCTTAGTGCAATTGCCCAGTTCCCTAATTTTTTTTTTTTCTGAGCTACACCCCTAGCCCACTTTATTTTTTGTTTTGAGACACGGTCTCAAACTGGCCTCGAACTTGCAATCCTCCTGCCTCAGCCTCCTCTGTAGCTGGGGTTACAGGCATACACCACTGTGCACTGCATTCCATGCTTTTTAAAATCATAAATTATAAAATATTGAACATATGACAAATATAAGGGCAGCCTCTGTTCCTCTCACTCAGACTGTGAAATATGACATTACAGATAAATAGGAGCTTCTCAATTAATTTCCTTCCCTCCTGCCCAGAGGTGCTCACCAGTCCATTTCCTGAGGTTGGCTCCAGTCACTTCTGTATATGATTTTTTATTTTTTTTGCACACACTCATAAAACAGAATGTATTGCTTAGTAGTTTTAAAACTTTTGGTAAATGGCATAATATTGCATAGTCTTCTGCAAGTTGCATGTTCCCATTAATATTATGCTTGAAGTTTCTCTGGGCTGAACACAGAGCTCTAGCATGTCCCCGTCCACCATCCAATCTACTTCATAGTGTGTGCCAGAACTTATGAACCCACTCTGTGGATGGACATTTGAATGATTTCCAATTTTCTACATTAACAACCACACAGCCATGACCTTCCAGGTATGAGTCTTGGGTGTGCGGGGACGGCGGGGGTGGTCTCTGAATGTATGCACGTCATGTTGCTTGCTGTCATGGCCTGACCACACTGCCAGCAACTGTCAGACCTCAGGATGCCACTCTGAAGGGTCGAATGTCTCTTATTCTTGTTCTTAATTTGTATTGCTCTGATCAGTGGGTTGACATGTTTTTGTGATTTGACTGGCTGTTTGGAGTTGCCTTTTGTGTCCCAGACTAGAGTTCCATGGGTTGTCTGTGCCTTTCTTACGGACTTGCAGGAGCTCTAATCCTGTGGTCTGTTGCTGGGGTCTTTTGCCAGCCCATGGCTTGTCTTTTCCCTTCGCTTGTGCAGTCTTTTGATGCAGCAGCGCCCATGTCTTCTGCTGTGTTTGGGGGCTCTTCCAATCTGCAGAGGCCAAGTCACAGCACCCTCCGCAGGAGGGTGGTGCAGTCAGGAGTGTGGGATTCTGTGCTAGACAGCCTGGGGTGGGATTCAGGCTGAGTGATTCACAGGGTGGGTGAACTCGGGGTCAATTATTTTACCTCTGGGCTGCACCTTCTTTTCTGGTGACATAGGGATACGAAGAGTCCCCAGCTCTCAGGGATACTAAGAGCCTTGAAGGAGGAGGCTAATGTAAAATAGGAAGCACCAAAGCCCCCAAGGAAAGCTGGGATCACAAAAAGTCCCTGGAGAAGCCACTACCTGAGAGTCATGCAGTGTGATGTCCGGATCTTGCCTGGCCCTGAGGGGTCAGTAAAATCCCTCCTGAGCACATGCTGTGTGACTCCAGAGGCAGGGACCTGTGTGGTGAGGCATTGCTGACATCTCATGAAAGCCAGGATGTACCCTCACCCGTGCTGTCCAGAACTGCCCAGCTGCCCATGGCCGAAGGCTTGGGAGAGCATCTGGTGGCTCCAAGGACAATATTGGTTTAGGGAAAGAAAAGGACACACGTGCCCAGTCACTCACTCATATGTGACCACATGTCAGCCCACACAAACAGGCCTCTGGAGGTCATGGGGGTATGTGTGTGGGGTACCTCTGTGACCTTCAAGCAGTTCATCCTGGGTACAGTACACCCAGGTTGGGGCAGGAACAAGCTGGGAGGAGAGAGTGGACAGAGGTTTCTAGGGTCAGCAGTCTCTAGGAAAAAGCCATAGAGTCCCTGGTCAATAGGCCATTGATTGACCCCAAATCACCCTCCCCCCAACCCCCGCTGAGGAGTCAGCCTGCTCAAGTGGTCAGAGTGCTGTATGGCAGTGAGGAATGTTATTTAAAATGGAAACTTATTTCTGGAGTAGGTGACATGGATGTATTATGCAAAAATGTAAAGGTACAAAAAGGAAAGTAAGTTTCCCAGCCTCCCATCCCATCCTCCATCCCCCAGCTTCCCAGGAGGAAGCAATGTTACCAGAGATTTTATATATATATTTGAAATATTGACACTAGCACGTTATGCATACTATGGTAAACCTGGCTTATTTTTTCCATGCCATCTTTTCTCCCCCGAGTTTACGAACTGGAATGTAACAGGCATGAGTGAACGTCTGAAGGAAGACGGGCGAGTGGTCGGGTTGGTGGGTTGGTGGGTGGATGGATGCATGACGGCCACCCAGGTCTGTACTGCTGTCCTGTGTATTTCAAGACTCATCCTGACCTTGGGAGGCTCCCTGTCTTCGGCATGTCTCCGTAGGTGAGTGAAGCCAGGCCTTCCTGACCCTGGCACAGAGCCACAATGGGGGAACTAAGTGAACCAGGCAGTTGAGCAGCTTAATTGTCATTTCCACCAGCAGATGGTTACCAGGGAAACTCGAGGACTGTTAGAATGGGGAGGGGTTAGCAGGCAGTGCAGAGCGGCAAGAGAGAATCTCGGACTGGGGAGGGGGAAGTTCCCGCAAGTTCCTTAAGACTTGAATTTTTAATATTCCTTCAATGATGATCAAGAATAATTAAAAATTGTGTTTTTAAATCATTTCAATGTGTACCTTATAACAGGAGATGGCCATGTGACATCGTGCATGTTGGTGTTTGTATTAACGATCACAGTGACACTGGGATCGTCAATGACCTTGTAGCCTCCTGAATAAATTGAGATTTTGCTATTGATCAGATTGAGCAGGTTTTCTTTTCTTTTTTTTGTCCCAGGGATTTAACTCAGGGGTGCTTAACCGCTGCCACATCCCCAACCCTTTTTATATTATTATTTAGAGACAGGATCTCACTAATTTGCTTAGGGCCATGCTAAGTTGCTGAGGCTGGTTTTGAACTCATGATCCTCCTGCCTCCCAAGCTGCTGGGATTACAGGTGTATGCCACTGTGCCAGCCCTGAGCAGATTTTTGTTTGTTTGTTTGTTTTAAACTGCTCCATAAAAACAAAGATTGTACATATTGGGCTGTGGATATAGCTCAGGTGAAGAGCACTTGCTTAGCATGCCTGAGGCCCTGGTTTGATCCCTAGTACCACACACACACACACACACACACACACACACACACACACAATTGTACTTACTGAAGTGGTACCGTGTTATATTGAGCACGTTCTTAAATTTGGGTCCATAGAAACTTAAGATCCCTGAACCCATTTTTAGATTCAGAGAATTTTCCTCTGACATCTGTACATTACTCAAGTATGAGAAACCCTGGCAAGGACGAAAGGGCTCGGCCAGGGCAGGGAGCCTGGAGTCTGCTCTGCCTTTACCTTCTATTGGTTGAGTTTACCTCTTCAGTCTTTTCTGAAAATAGGGTTGAAAATGCCCTCCTCTCAAGAGACTGAATGCAAAGTGAGATAGCGAATGTGAAAGTTCTGTCTTTACAAGTGTGTGAACTCTTTCGTTTCATTAAAAAGGGAAGGGAGCCTTATGGGAAAGGTAAAAGGACCATCCCACCATCACTCTGTCGTCAGCAAAACTGGGCTGGGACCCCAGGCATCTTGTCCTCTGCTGCCCAGGACACGTAGACCACTAGCAATAAGGTTTGAATTTTCTAATTCTGGAAAGTGTAATAATAATCCCTCAGCTGGGCCTGTAACTATTTGGGCAAATATACTTTTTATTTTTATTTTTTAAAGAGATTCAGTTAGGGAAACCAAACAAATAAATGAGAACTTTGACTTCCCACAGGTATACCACTCTGCCCAGAGCAAAAACATTCTTTCTCAGATGAAAAGATCAGACAAGAGGTGCGTGTCAACACAACACCCAGGTAGCTTGTGCCCACACTCAGACTTGCCATTTTGCTGGTTTGCAGGGCCACTTTATTTCAGCACCTGGTGTTTGGAAATATGGATTGGGGGTTGGAGCCAATCAGGAAGGTCCCTGGGCTCCAGAAAGAAGGGACAACCCCTGGTCACTGTTGTTTCTTCCAGGTTCAGCCTAGTGCTTTGCACATGTGTGCACAGTCAATATTTAAAGACTGAAAGAATGATGACTGGAATCACCTTTTTGTGTTTAAACATTCGAAGGAAACTCAGCGAAGATATTCCAGTTCTGGGTTCAAAGTCAGGAGGTCAGGGAACAGGGAGACAAGCAGACAACGAAGCCCAGTCCAGAGGCTGAGGTCATTCACAACAGAGTAATTGACTGATTTGTGACATCAGAGTCTCTGTTTACTGAGCATCTTCCATATGTGAGGCTCTGTGCTATATGCTGGGGAATCCCAAGCAAAACAAAGTCCTGCACCCCAAGAAGTCCCAGTTAGTGATAATGTACCCATAGTGGTGAAGATGTGTTTGGGCTTTGGAATCACACAGAGGTGAACTCAAGCCCAGCTTCACAGTGTGTGACTGTGAACGTGTCACTTTACTTCTCTGTTTCAGTCTCCTTACCTATAAAATGAAAAGAAGAAATACTAGTGATCACCTTGGCTGGTAACAGCCTCCGACCCAGAGAATGCTCACTAACTGTTCTCTAGCATGACAGTCTGACTGGGCCTGGACCCCATCTCTTGCATCTGTCCTGAAACCCAGAGGAGCTTGTTAAAGCTGACCGAAGAAAGCAACTGGGATGGGCACCTCCCATCCACTAACTTCGGGTTATTCATAGCTGTTTGGCTCTTATGGTTGTTAACGGTTGTTGTTTCTATTAAGAATAGTGATGCTATGAATATCCTTGTGTGTTTCTCTTGGTGCATGTGAGCAAGGGTTCCTGTAGGGTGTACAGAATAACAATAAACAACTGCAAAGGAAGGCCACTGGGCAATCAGATGAATGCCGTGGAGCTGGAACATGGTCCTGGAGCTATTCTGGGAGGCCTGGTGTTAACTTTTTAGTTGCTGGATCCTGGGGAGGTTGGAAGGGTGCCCAGGAGAGGGGTTGAGGCAGGCAGAGCTCAGTGGGTCACACAGCAAAGGGGATGGGGAAGACCTGGGAGTAGTAGTTTTTGTTTTGTTTTGCTACTAGGGATTGAACCCAGGACCTCGCCATGCTAGGCAAGTGTTCTACCACCAAGCTGCATCCTCAGCCCCTTTTATTTTTTATTTTTGAGACAGGATCTTCTAAGTTGGTTAGCTTGCCTTGAATTTTGTGACCCTTCAACCTCAACCTTCTGAGTCACTGGGATTAGAGGTGTGCCTGACTGGAAGAGTAGTTCTTTACCAACTGACCTGGAAATATTTCAAAATTCTAACCATTAGTGTAGTTAAATTCGTAAGTACTAGTGTGTGCATGCCTGGGACTATACATTACCTAGGGGTGGAATTACTAGGGTGCAGAGAAAGTGAACGATCAACTTTACAGGATAATACTGAATTGTTTTCCAATTCACAGATTCTCATAGACATTCCCTCCAGCAACTTATAAGCCTCTGGTTGATCCACACGCTTGCCAACACTTGGTATTATCAGGCTTCTTAATTTCCTGCCAGTCAAGTGGGTGTAAAGTGATATTTCATAATGGTCTTAATCTTCATTTCTCTGAATCCTAGTATGGCTGAACATCCTTTCATGTATTTATGGATCTAGAGCTGTTCGCTTAAAAGATGTGTAAATCTTATGTACATAAAATATGTGCCATTTCTTGTTTATAAGTTATACCTCTCTATAAAGTTGTTAAACACACACATATATAAACACACACAAAGATAAGATCTATAATTTTATCCCTAATACAGCTGCTAACCTTTAGTAGATACTCAAAAATATTGAATCAAATATGAAAAAAAGAAACCTGATTCTCTCATACCACATGCCTTGCCAGGTGCAGATTGAATTAGAGCACAGACCAAGAGCTATGGGGCCTGGTTTCAGCCTCAGGGTGTCCACAACCTTACTTTGTGACCTTAGGTGAGGTGTTTGCCTTTTCTGAACCTCAGTTTACCGCCAGGGAGACAAGTTGGGGACAGCCATAGACTGCTCACAGGGAAGGCACCTGAGGGAGATCATGAGTGAGAGAGATCATGCAAGCCCAGTGTTTCCAGGACTGAAATATCCTGGGCTAGGTGGGGATCAGTTGTCCCTCTTTTTTTTTTTTTTTTAAGATATTTTTAATTGTAGATGAACACAGTACCTTTATTTTATTTATTTATTTTTATGTGGTGCTGAGGATCTAACCCAGTGCCTCACACATGTGAGGCAAGCGCTCTACCACTTAGCCACCACCCCAGCCCCAGTATTCCCTCTTAAGGACAGTTTAAGAAGGCTTCAGAACTCCAGGAAGCAAGAGCGACTGGCCAAACTCCTAGGAGCAGAGAGCATCAGTTCCTAGGCTTGAGTGAACATCCTTCCTCACCTACCCCTGCCTCCAGGCACCTCTTCAGCCCTAATAGGCTAGGAGGACCAAGTCCCATTTATTCCTGGCTTAAGTATTACTGTGTCCACTCCAAGGGTTACTGGGGTCAAAAACTTGAGCCCAGGCAACTCTAAAGTGAAGATGGTGGGCATCCTGGTGCTGGATCTCCCTGGGAGGCTGCCACTGCAGGCTGCTAGGTCAGCAGGCAGCTGTGGGCCTGGCTGCCCAGACCAAGATGTGGGGATGCTGCCAAATCCTAGTGCCTGACATTTAGGTTCTCGGTTCTTTCCTCTGTTCCTTCTGGCCTCACATCCCAAGCCTGTTCCAGCAAGAGGGTAGCCTACACAGGCAGTCTCAAGTATGCTGAGGAAAGCTAACCACTGTGGATGTTGGTTAAATGGGGAAATGGAAGGGAAGGTCTGTGCTTATATTGAAACACTGAATTAAAATTTTATGCAACTAATGTTCACTGCATGCGTCAGGCACTGAGCTAGGCATTTTACCATCATTACCCACTGACTTCTTGGGAATCGCAGAAACTGCTGCCGCCATCTTGTAAGCACTAGAAATGATAGCCCTTGATCATTTCCCTCTTCTTTTTGTGGTACAGGAATTGAACATATTGCTTGCTAGGCAAGCATTGTACCACTGAGCTACATTTCCAGCCCATCCATTGATTTCTCACAATAGCCTTGAGAGGCAGGTCCTGTGATTGGCTCCATCTGACGGGAGAAAACTAAAGCTTTGCAAGGTTAAGGGCCCCTCACGTGGTAAGTGTCAGAGCCATATTCAAACCCAGGTAGGCTGTTACAAGAGTCTCTGATCTTAACCAGTTGAATGAACATGCCTTGGTGACTGATGCGATTGTGGGACCTGGGGAAGGAGAAGAAAGCATTCATACTCTATCTTTGACTCAGCTCAGGGTCCAATTGTGTCCTAGAGACCAGTGGAAAATTAGAATACAGAAAAAGGTCTTGTTTCTCCCCTTGCAGAAACAAGAAGATAGGAGGTAAGTTCAGCAGACAGTGAGGCACACTGAGGTGTGTTTGGGAGACCAGGCTTCCTAGTCTTTCTTCCTTTCTTCCTTTCTTTCTTTCTTCCTTTCTTCCTTTCTCCCTTCCTTCCTTCCTTCCTTCCTTCCTTCCTTCCTTCCTCCCTCCCTCCCTCCCTCCCTCCCTCCCTCCCTCTCTCTCTCTCTCTCTCTCTCTCTCTCTCTCTCTCTCTTTCTTTCTTTTCTTTCCACCACAGATTGAACTCAGGGGCACTGAACCACTAAGCCACATCCCCAGCCCTTTTTTGTATTTTATTAAGAGACAGAGTCTCACCGAGTTGCTTTGGGTCTCACTAAGTTGCTGAGACTGCTTTGAACTCACAAGCCTCCTGACTCAGTCTCCCAAACCGCTGGAATTACAGGCGTGTTCCACCACCCCTGCTTCCTTGTCTCTTTTAAGCCGAGTCTTAAGGAACCATTGGTCACGTGAAGAGCTGGGAACAGGGAATACCAGGAAGGGGAAATTGCATGTGCAAAGGCTGGGAGGTGAAGAAAAGCACACAAAGTCACTGCCACAGTCGATGGAGGAGGTGGGGCTTGGGAGATGAGGCTAGATGTCACCAGGAGCAGGCACAGAAGGTCTTGACTTTGAGGCTTCTAGATGGGGAGGGACAAAGAAGGGATGAGAATGTCAAGAAAGCACCCAGGGAACTGTGGGGCTGTAGGATAAACCTGGGTACATGGGAGGAGAAGCAGGCGAGGGTCTGAGGAGGTGTTGACAGTTGTCTTTGGTCTCCTTGATTTTGAGGAAGTCACTGCTAAGGCCTCTCCCAGTGCTGACCTATTCAGCTTCCCTGGAAGGAAGGAACATCTTGCTGCAGCCCCTCCACCCTCAAATATTCTGGGCAGGAAGGAGCGGGATCTGTTTTGTCAACGCAGCTTGCAATAAAGAGTCTCATTCAGGGAAGCAAACAGCTGCTTGACTATTAATAGGCAGGGGCCTCCGCCGCAGCCTGCTGGGAGGGCCTCGCTTGCAGCTCTGTAAAGGTGAATCGCTTCCTTCTGCCTGTCTGAGCTTTGCACCCTGCGGTGGGACAATTGACTGGTTGCTTATTTCTCAGAAGGTTGATCACCTCTAAGCGTTTGCTGGGACATCTTGGGAGGTGTAACCTGGGCCTGCAGGGGTGCTGGCTCTTCCTCTTCATGCTGGACATAGCAACAGAGATGGAGTCCAGAGGACCCAGAACTGCCCTGAGAAGCAGGCCTCCCTGATGGATGTGGAGAATGTGTGGGAGGGGTCTTCACCACAGCCTATGGAAAGATCATGCCCCTTTGAGGGAGATCAGAGTTGAGTGACTGGAAAGGAAGGGTGACATTCTAGCAACAGGAGGACTGATGAAAGAAACTGGAGGTAGAGAAAATACAGGGTAAATCTGGGATCAGGGAGAGCCATGAGCCTCCCTGGTCATGAGCCAGACCAGGGCCGAGGAGAGCTTCGGAGTCCATCCCTGAGGGGGCAAGGCCTTGGGAAGGCCACAGTCTCTTCTGCTGCCATCATGATGTGTGACCTCACTGTGGCCAGCCAGATGGCCCACCTGAGAGAACCCGTGGAGAGGGCAGCTGGGAGCAAGCTAATGGGAACCTGTGGGCCACAGTGGGGCCTAGTCCTGTGTGCTGGAGGCCCGGTGGCTCCTGCCCAATTGGGCATGGGGCTCACAGGCTGGCGTTGTTCCCCGCCCTCTCAGGTGGTGGCTTCAGGTGGTGGCCACTTCAAAGAAACCCCATTTAAAGCAGGGTCTTGCCTCAAGTTTCTTAAGGGCCCTGTCCAGGCTAATGAGATCATTAAGAGACTCCTTGTTAAATGGGTTTACACAGAGTTTGCCTGTAAGGCCTCCGGCTGAGTCTTGAGCCCTGACTGCGGTGTTTTTTAATGTATGTGTATTTGTATCTGCACTTAGCCGAGTACTAGAGAGGGCGGGTTCTGGTTCAGGCTAGCAGGAGTGCTGTTGGTGAGACCCTAGACCAGTTACCTAATCATGCCCCGTGCCTCTGTTTCCCAGTCTAAAAACTGGGTTGAATTACACTGTGGAATCCTTCATCAGTTCCCCATTGATCCCAGGGAGGTATCCAAGTTCCTTGGGATTTAGACTCCTGTGACCTGCCCTTCCTGCCATTCCCCTGTCTCACGCTTGTCTCTCTGACCACGTGCGTGGACCAGCACTTTTCTGTTTTTGTGGATTTTTTGTTTTGTTTTGTTTTTTGGTACTGGGGATTGAACCCAGGGGTGTTGACCACTAAGCTACATCCCCAGTCCTTTTTATTTTTATTTTAAGACAGGGACTTACTAAGTTGCCCAGGCTGCTCTCAAACTTGTGATCCTCCTGTCTCAGCCTCCGGTATTGCTGGGATTATCAGCGTGCACCACTGTGCCTGGCTGGTCCAGCAACCTTGACCCAACTTCACGTGTGCTGTTTATTCATCTTGGAATGATCTTTCCCAGGTGCTTTACCTGCTTTCCCTTCCTTCCCTTTCAGGTATCGCTGAAGTGTCCCTTCCTGAGAGTCCTTGCTGATGTATCATGCCCATTCTGGTCTGTTGCCCATGACATGCCCACCGCACACACTGTAATTCTCTGCCATCCTGTTGTCTTTCTGTGCTAGACTAAATCCCAAGAGGGCAGGGACTGTGCCAGCTGCTCACTGTATCTCTAGGCCCTGAGATCCATTAACTGCTTGGAATAGTTTCTTTCTAAGCTCTGCAGTAACATCCAGGTTGCCTCTGAGTCACCTGTGAACTTTCCTTGAAATTGCTCCCTGTGGCTTCTTACCTTCCCACAGGCTTGACTTGGAACACTGCTATGAGCCCAGAGACTTGGCAGCAACTTGGGAGGCTGAGTCAGGAGGATTGCAAGTTCAAGGCCAGCCTGGGCAACTTAGAGAGACCCTGTCTCAAAAACAAAAAACAAAAATAAAAAACCCCTGAAACCTGCTGAACCCTGATACAGTGATATAGCTCAGAGATAAAGTGCCCTTGAGTTTTATGCCTAGAATCAAAATAACAACAGCAATAAAAAAACCCCTGCTGTCCTGAAGTCTGTACCAGGCACAGGGCAGAGGGAGGCCTGGCCCAGGCACCTAAGCCACACCCACCTAGAGCAAGTTGTCATTTCCTCATCACAACACCACCAACTCCAAGTTCTTGATGCTGAGACTATCCCAGCTTGGGTGCCTTTGCCATGGTGCAGATTTGTTTTCTAAGTCTGTGATTTTTTTCCCCAGCTCCCAAGATGTGGAGCGTCTCCTGGGTGATTAGATTGATGGATTTGCAGGTGGGCAGGAAAGTAGGGAGGCTTGGGGCTGCGCACAGCCTCTAGTGTGTGGTCCACAAGCTGTCTTGCCAGCAGGAGTTAGGCCACAGCACTTCTCAAGTAGAATTGGCGAGGAAAGGGTAGAAATGGGAGGTGGAGTAAGAAAAATAATGTTGGGGGCAGAGCAATTAAGAGTGAAGCCCAGCCAGCCGGCTCAGAAGGAAGCAGAGCCAGCACATCATGGAGCCTGTGAACACAGTGAACTCGGCAGCAAGCTGCTATCAGGGAGAGTCTAGGGCTTAGGGGGGTAACTTGGGCTAAATATACGTCTCCTCACTAACCGGGGAGCTCCTTGCGGGGAACGACCGTGTGCTCCTCACATCTGTATCCCCTGTACTGAAGAGTGAATCGCAGATCCTTTCAGCCGTCGACACTGAGCAGCAGGGTTCTGCTCCCGGGGTGCTTGAAATTGATGATACTATACTTCTACTAACAAAATAGATAACGATTGTTGAGCTCTTTCTATGTATCAGGCACTTTACTAAATACTTCACATCCATCATCTCCAAGACTGTCAGATCCACAAGAGCAGGAACTGGGTCTGTTTTGTCTCACCATTGCATCCCCAGGGCCTAATGCAGACCTGACACATGATAGATGCCTAATATGTATTTGTTGCACAGACAAATAATCTTGCCTGTTATCCCTGTTTTATAGATAAGAAGCCGAGTTTCAAACAGGCTAAGTAACTGAGTTTATTCATCCAGTGGGAGGGGGAGACCCGTATTTAGACTCAGGTCTGACTCTGAAGTTCATGGACTTAGCTATGTTCCACTGTCACTACCAATTTCTTGGACCTCAATATCTGTGTGACCTGTGAGCCATCATCATTGGAAGCATTGGGGAGCTTGTTGGAAAAGCAGAAACTCAGCTGCATCCCAGATCCATTGAATCAGAATCCACATGGTAATGAGATGCCTGGGTGATTCAGATACACGTTCAAGTGCGAGAAGTGTTGGCTCCCCAGCCATTCCACCCCCACAGTCACCCAGAGGTCTACATCCTTGGCTGCCAAGCAGCCTCAATCAATCTGCACTTGGCCATTGGGTCCTTTGTCCTTTGCCATGAGTCTGCTGAGTGTAATTGCAGTGCTGGCAGCTTGGCTATGACCTCTAAAATTATTACCACTTAAGGATCAAAAGCATATTTTCACTTTTTAAATCATGCATGTCCATGCCATTTCTGCTATCCCCAGGAACATATTCATGAGAATGCAGGCAGGGTTTTGTAGCTGGTGGTGTCTCTGAACAGAACCATCTCACATGGGGATCTCACCCCATCGGGGCCCTTCTTGATCTTTCCTTCTTCAACATCTGATCATGGGGGCTGTGGATTCTCAGCCCTGGCATCTTCACGAGCAGATGACTTAATCTAATAATTATATTAATTCCCAATGATTTTAAGAGGTTCTGCTTGCTTATATTTTAAGATTATGGGTTTGGTTTTTCAAAATAGCGTAAAGAATTGCTTGTCTAACAAAAGGAACAGGGAACATGGCTCATGGTTTATTTTACCCAAGCTTCCCCCTGTTTCTCTCTCTCTCCATAGAGGCCCCTCGGACTCTAGGCCATTGACCCCATTGTGTCATGGTGGCCTTTGTGTCTCTAGCCTGTCCTAATAACTTGGGTGGTGCTATCATTCAAGAGTTCAAGTTAAGGATTTGCTCCAGATCTGCCCGACTTTCACTTATGGGTTTATCTAAATCTACAATTGTTAACCTGAATCACCCAGAAATTGTAGGAAAATTGTGGCACATTATGTATGGGGGAGGAAGGGTCATTCATTTTTTCAGTTCCTCAGTGAGGTCTGTGACCCCCAAAGACCATTGATCTCTCTGCCTCTGAGCTTTCAGGGTCCATGTCTGTTTCTCTCACTGTATCTGATCAGGTTTCTTGGGTTTTATTTTTTCCATTAGACTGTGAACTCTGTGAAAGTGAGGACGATAACCAATGCCCTTCATGACAGAGTGCTACCTTTTAAAATGTGAGATCCTTTTGCAAAGTGCGTTAACCTCCTCATTGCAACACACCAAAAGGCATTAGAATTTCATATACTGTTTGCAGATAATGTTTGATGTATGGACTATTTCCCAGACCTCTTCAAATACCCCAGTTATCCCTGCTTTAGGAATCTGTAGCTCGCAATTCATAGATAACAACATCATAAGACCAGATAATAAGAAAGGAAACGCCTTAGATATCAAGTCTAACACCCCATTTTACAGAAGAAGACTCTAGAGACTAGAGAAAAGAAGAGAAATGACTTGCCCAAGGTCACACAAAGAGGTCTTGTCAAAGCTGGGGCTAGAAACCAAGTATTCTGACTCCCCAGACTCCTTGCCTGTCCCCCACAGCCTCTCTGTACCCCAGCTATATACAGACATTTTAAGTGTTTACAAAATTATTGAGTGAATACTGGGTAGGGTAAGAAGCTGATACAAAGCCCAAGGATGCCATAGTTTTCTTTAGTTAGCTAAAGTAAGTTAGTAGAGTCTAATTCTCTCTCTCTCTCTCATACGCACACGTGTGCACACACAGACACACTCACTTGCATACACATACATGCACACACACATACACACCTACCTATCCTTAGACTGCGTTGATCGTGCAGTTGGAGCCTAAAAAGACAGATGGGGGCTTCTCTCCTTAGAGCTTCAGTTTGAGAGCATTAACTCAATTGAATTTGGCTTCAATTTGTGTTTTCTAATAATACTTATCATTCCAGTATTTCAGCATGCATGCATTCATTTGGTAATTATTTATTGAGCAATTTTAATATGATGAGTATTATGCTGGGCTGAGGAGTGAGGGTCAGTACATACAGGTGTGACCCCTGTCCTCTGGCTGGCTGCAATCTGTGACATGAAAGCTTCCTCACAGGCCGTGGGCCAAATCATTGTCCCCTCTCCTGATTGCAAACCTGGCAGGGTCTTCACTGAATCAGAGGAGTCTCAGCAGTCAGAATCACTTTCTTTTTGTGGTGTGTGCTACTGCATATGCCAGGGTTGAAAGGAAGAGGTCGTTTCTTTTTTTTTTTTTTTTTTTTGTACAGGGAATTGAACCCTGGGGTGCTTAATCACTGAGCCACACACCCAGCGCTTCTGCATATATATGTAGCCCTTCTTAATATATATATATATATATATATTTTTTTTTTTTTTTTTTTTTTTTTTTTTGAGACAGGGTCTCGCTTAGTTTCTTAGAACCTCGCTAAGTTGCTGAGGCTGGCTTTGAATTCACGATCCTCTCACCTTATCTTCCTGAACTGCTGGGATTACAGGCGTGTGCCACCCAGCCCAGCAAGGTCATACTTTATAATCCCTTTATTTTGTATGGGGAAATGGAGACCCAGAATAGTCAGGGGACTTATGCAAAGTAATCAGAGAATTAGGGACTTAGCCAGATCACTGCCTGGGTCTCACATATTGGTCCTGAGAGCTAAATCAGACAAAGGGGAGAGAGGAGGGCATTTTTGGGGAAGGTGAGAGTGAGAACCAAGGCCTAGCGGGGGAACATGCCCAGGTTGGGAGGGCAGGGAGGAAGGCAGTCCTGGTTTTCCATATAGTGCTGAGGGGTCAGATAAAGGTCACCCTGGATGTGAGGCTGAGGTTACTATCACACAGAAATTGTCACAAGGCCAGCTTAAGAAACTGAGCCCAGACCAAAGATGGATGCTACCCCTGGGGGTTCTGTCAGAAAGGAAAAAGGAGCTTTATTGTCAAATTTATGGAGTACTTATGTGTATCAGATGTTGATATCTATTGTCCCTGTACATGAGAAAATTGTCCATTCCACCTTTCCTCAAAGAATCCTGAAGGCCAAATAATAATAACATACATTTATACAATATATAAACAATATATTATTGCTATAACAATAATAGCAGCAACTGTTTAGCACCGAAGAGAGAAGTAGCAAACCGACAGGCTGTCAGACATGACTGCTCCTCCTGGAGATGGAGCAGTGTGTATATCGTGATAAGAGGTGAGGAAGCTGGGCCACAGAGAATCACCTTGCCCAAGGTCATAGGATTAGAACTAGGGTTCTCCTGCCCATAGGTCAAGGTCTGTCCAGATGCCACCCTGGCTCTGCAGCCAGCCCCAAAGAGGGTGGGCATGGATTTGAACCCGCAGGGGTGTGCTGCATCCCATAAGGTTCTTTCCACAGTGCCAGCACCCCTGGGGCTGGGCCTGCTCGCTCTGTCCCATAGGCAAAGGCATCACCCACAGGCCCAGTAGTCACCCAACCTGTGCTAATGTGAGTGCACTTCTGCCTGACTGAGTCCTGCCAGTGGTCTCAAAGGCACAGATGTCTTCAACAATCTCTAGGTATTAGGCCTTGAGAGTTTCTGTCTCCTAATACAGAGGGAAATGAGCAGAGGGACCTCCCCAGGCCTAAATCTGGGGTGCAATAATGCAAAGCTCTTCAAAACTCTTTAGAAAGGAAACCAACTGAACTCCCTGAACAATTCAGGTGCCTTTCTGTACACAGCAGAGGCATTTTACCTAAGGAAGGGACACATACCTGCAGTGAACATGGGCGATGGCCAGGTGCCCCTCTGCGCAACATCCAGTCAGTGATGAGAAAGAAATCAAAAATTAATTTGTATTTTCTGTCCTTCTCATACTATTTCAATTCAATGGTAACAGGTCTTTTAATATCTCTTTAATAAGCCAATTGTGGTGTCACATGTCTGTATTCCCAGCTACTTGGGAGACTGAGGCAGGAGGATGGAGGCCAGTCTGGGCAATTTAATGAGACTCTGACTCAAAATAAAAAATAAAAAAGTGCTGAGAGTGTAGCTCAGTGATAGAGCACTTGCCTAGCACAATGCCCTGGGTTCAATTCCTTTACTGGAGGGTGGAGAGTGGGGGAGAGAGTAAAAAATAAAGAAAAGAAAAGAAAAAAGTTTCCGTCAATCAAAAAACATACCCCCCCCAAACCTTTCTAAGTTTTCTGTGTGTGTATTTAAAAAAATTTTTTTTTAAAGAGCAAGCCTTGGGCTTGGAGCCTTTGGCAAGCAACAGTATCTAGTTAGGATTTAATAGCATTGTTTTTATTGTATTTATTTTTACTTTTAGCTCCTATTTATGGCAGGTGAGACTGGTTTTCCATTTGCAATAATGATCTAAAGTTTCCATTTTAAAGACATTTATTTAAGTTAAAAAGAGTCTATTTAAAGAAAAACCCTAAATGAATAATAATACAGGTGCTGTGCAGACAGAGCCTATGTGGTAAAGGTGGGTATGGGAACAAATGGAATTTGGGGAACACTGACATATGCAATCATGGAACAAGAAAGTCATAGATTCTGAGAATCAAAGACCAGTGAATTTTAGAGACCCAGAACACAGAATCTTAGCACCATCGATCCTAAAACGAACCATGTAATACATGAGACACTATAACACTTGGTCTCTTACAAAATATTAGCATCTGGGGGAGGAAGCCTTAAAATCATTTGTCAGTTCAGTCTCCTCATTATCATGTGGAGAAACTGAGGCTCAAAGAAACCAAGGATAGCATGAAATATTACATGTGAAAAAGCCCTGTAAAACAGAGCCTTCAAATATGAGGGAGATTTACAAAGGGTCTCCCAAATCAAAGGCCTCCACAGAGACATAGGACAGGACTGAAAGCAGCCTTCTTGGTCCCTGTCCCTGCATCTGTGACTCCCTGTCCCCACAACTCTGGTCAAATTCTTGAGGCTCTTATGGCCCAGGCTGGCCTCTGCTGGGGCTGGGGTAAGTCTGGGGAGGGTTGGCAGGAGGCCACGGCCAGGGTTTCTGGGCGGAGGCCACGTGCAGAGCTACGTGGAGAGTGCTGCAGCACATCTCATCTTTTCCTCTCTCTGTGCTGTAGCATTTCCATTTGCAAAACTAAGGAGTTACCAGATTTCTGTTCTGTGATTTGAACTCAGCTTTTTCCCGGGATCTCAGATTCTCCTTCTGTCCATTAGTCAGGTGCCCAAGCACCTCCCCAGGGCTGCCGGCTGATTCCAGGGTCTGATGTATAAAGAGAGTAGAGCTCCTTCCCACTTGGGCTTGGAGAGTCTCAGTGGGGATCAACATTAGTCAAGGCAGGGTCTTGAGAGCTGCTGGTGTTATACAGGGAATGACCTTTTTAGGAAAGGCCCCCATGTCCTTGTTTCTACAAGAGTGAACTTGTGCCAGGCTCAGTGGCACCCATCTGTAATCCCAGCAGCTCAGGAGGCAGAGGCAGGAGGTTTGAGAGTTCAAAGCCAGCCTCAGCAATTTAATGAGGCCCTAAGCAACTCAGTAAGACCCTGTCTCTAAATTAAAAAAATATATATATAAAAAAGGACTGAGGAAGTGGCTGGGTGGTTGAGTGCCCCTGGGTTCAGTACCTGGTACCAAAAAAAAAAAAAAAAAAAAAAGAGTGAACTTGTTTCTCCATGTACCTGGGATTTATCAGTATCAGCTGTCCCTGACTAGGGGTACCTGCCTTGGAAATTTGGGTTTCAAGATGTGGCCACCAGACTGGTCTGTGTGATGAGGTCAGAATCGTTGTTCTCTGACTTGGGGTTTCTGAGTAGCCAGCTTTTAGAATTGCCCACCTCACTGCAGACCTAGTATGTGGCCTGTCTAGGGTCCAGTCCTTTGTCACACTATAGGGAGGTAGGGACAGGGTGGCTCAACAGTTCTTCTGACCTTACAGCTGATGGTGCCCTTCCTCTCGATGCCCAGACTGAAGGGACTTCCTTTAGTTGGAGACTCCAGGAGGCCCAAGGCCCTCAGTTTGCCCCTTTCTCATGAATGGCATCCTGTCTGCCAGGCCCAAATTTTCACTCTCACTTTTAGAGTGTGCTTTGCCCTCCCTCTCCCCCAAAACTGTTTCATGTGGCTCCTGGGAAGGGAAGTACCATGGGTAGCTGCTTCTCTGTAGTTGCCTGACTGGGGCGGCAGCCGGCCCTTCTTTCTGAGGTCACCACCCACAGCCCACTCTCGGGGAGCCAGGGGCCCTGGGTGTCAGTGATGTGGATTCCTGTGTGAGTTCCAGGTGGCCCCACAGCAGCCCCACCAACATGGCTGACCCTTCTCTGCCCACCACCCTCCAGACAGGCGCCTGGGGAGAAGGAAAGAAAGGACTGCTTTTCCTCCCTGGGCCTCAAAAGCAGCTAAGCCATTCTCTCCACATTAATCATGGAAAAGACAGCGCGCCCCAGCCGGGGAGGGAGAAAGCTGCCTTTTCATCTGTCTGGCTACATGGGTCTTGACACAAAAGCTCAGCCCTGGCTGAACTTGACAGCTATCCCACTGTCTCTGGCCCACTGTGTTCTCTTCCACCCACAACCCCAAAGGTTAACAGGACTAGGTCAATGTCACTTTTCTGAGGAAACCGTCGACAGCCTGTCTTGTGCCCTGTGCCTCGAGGAGGCCCACTCTCGCTCCTTGGCACAGTCGGGCTCCCCTCCCGCCCTCCCTGGCATTACCCTGGGCTGGGGCTGTTAAGTATTTCCTCATTAAAGCCTTGGCCGCATGCACAGGCCTGCAAGCCAACACCAATAGTTACAACCGCCCCGGAATGTTTGGACAGATTTCTGCAGTTACGAGTTTATGAAGTTGAAAGGTTTTATGGATGGGGACTGCACTAGTGTTAGGGGAGCCTATTTCTCCAGGGCCCAAGTCTGCTGTCTTAAGATCCGAGCAGCAGGAAGAGGAGAAGAGAAGGCCTCAAGGAAGACTTGGAGGTCCACCAAGGAGCAGGAGGATTCTGGCCTGATCGCCCCCCACCTAGAGATCTGCTGAGTTGGGGATGGGAGTGAGGGAAGGACACCAAGGAACACTTTGGACCCGAAGTGAGGAAATATACACTCCACGAAGGGGGAACAGCAAATCCTGGGCCCCTTTTACAATCAAATGAACAGCCATTTGATCTTCATTGTTTCTCTTCCCCAGGTTGACAACCTTAGAGCAAGACCAAGGATTCTGGGATAGGCTTCACAGGATCCAAACTGGACCCAAAGTGCTTGTAAATGTGTGCCTTTTTGGGCAAAGTTTCCATAAATGGCACTAAATTTTTTTTTTTTTTTCAAGACAGGGTCTCACTAAGTTGCTGAAGGCTGGCTTCCAACTTGCAATCATCCTGTCTCAGCCTCCAGAGTTGCTGGGATAACAGGCATGTGCCACCACACCCAGCTTCTAAATTGCACTATATTTTACAAAGGTATCTGTGATCAGCATTACTGAATTATACTTATTCCCTCCTTGTATTGATAGGCAAATTGAGGCCCATTCATTTATTCACCCACTCATTCATCAAATATTTTTTGAATATCTAAGCACTGAGGTCACTATGGGGAGCCAGACGGGAGGTTCCTGTGGCATGGTGCTGACTGTCCTGGGGTTGAACTGGGAAATGTACACAGAGAGAAGGTGGAATGAAAAAAGAAGTATTCAGATGGTACAGTGCATTGGGAAGATGCTGACAGGGGCTTGTGGACAGACACTGGGTGATGAGAAGACCTTGTGACAGTGACATTTCAGCTGGGGCTCAATCAAGAAGGCAGTTGGCTAAAGTTCTGGAGAGGAGAGTTCTGTGTAGAGGGAGCAACCAGTGCTAAGGGGGATGAGCTTGGAGGGTGAGCAGGGAGGCTAGGATGGCAGATTGGGTGTAAGATGCAGCAAGCAGATGAGGCCAGCAGGGTGGATTCTGTAGGTTCATGGAAAGGAGTTTGGGGATCATTCTGGAAATAGTGGGAAGTTACTGAGAGTTTGGAGCAGAGTTCAGAGATTCTGAGGGGGCCAGATCAGGCTCCCTGGAGCAACTCAGACTTGGAACCTCTCTTCCAACTAGTCCATGTTGCTTCTCCCAGTCATCCAACTTCACTCCCTCTCTATTCTTTGTGGAAAAGGAAGAAATGCAAGAAAGGATCTTGATGGTTAGGATGACCTCCTTGGTTGTTGCAGTAATGGAGCCGTATCGTGAAAGGACCCTATTGCAACACCAGGCCCAGGAGGGAAAGGCGCTGGCCCAAGGCCATACAGCACACTTAGGGCAGAGCAGGGACCAGGCCCAGCTTCCCTCTCAAGCTGCTGTCTTTCCACTGGTCCACATACTCTGTGTGATCACAACACACTCTGGTCCTGATGACTAGTCATAGACCACAGCTAGGCTAGGCATGCAGTCAGAGTGACTGGGATCCAGAGCCAGAAAAGATGACCAGTAAAGAGGAAGTTGTCTCAGGAAGGGAAGCCAGGAAAATGGCCAGGAAATCCCGTAGTTCTTCCCCATCCTACAGATAAAACTAATAAAATATAGCAAATACCCACTTCTTTTCTATTTTAAAGAAATTCATGCTTATATTAAACATTCATTATACAGAGAAGTATATGTATACATTCACCTGTGGTCTCATCCCCCAACCCAACTGAGCCATTGATGAATAATTTGGTATATTGTATATTATGTCAGATTGAATGGGTATATTGTAAATTTTACTGAATAGATAATTTTGGGGTTTACTTTCTTCATTTAGCTTAACTTTACCATCTAATGGAAAGCAGTGATGTATAAAGGAATCAGACTCAACAGTAGAACTGGTGTCATGTATGTATGACCTAAGCAGTTGTAAAATGTCCCTCACTTGGTTTAAAATTAGTGTGTGTGTGTGTGTGTGTGTGCGCACACGTGCATTTTACTGGGGATTGAACCCAGGGTCTTACACATGCTAGGCAAGTGCTCTACCACCGAATTACATCCCCATGTCTTTTTATCTTTTATTTTGAGATAAGGCCTTGCTGAGTTACCCAGGCTGACCTCAGACTTGAGATCCTCCTCTTTTGGCCTCCTGAATAGCTGGGATTACAGGTATGTGCCACCATACCTGTCTTAAAATTCTTCTTATTGTATGAAAAGGGGCCCCGTATTTTCGTTTTACACCAGGCCTGCAAATTAAGTATTTGGTTTTGCTGGGCAGGCTGAGTGACGACCCTCCTCAACCCTGGCTCATGGCCTGATCTTGTGCATGACTTTAACCTTGCTGTACCTTCTTTCTTGTTTGTTAGATCAGATAGTTGGAATATATCCCTTGCAGGCTCGGGGAGAAGTAGGTGGGATGGCTTCATAGGGAGGCCTTGGACAAGCAACTGTCCTCTTGGGATGCTTCTGCTTCTCCCTGCCTTTCTCTTCCAGGGAAGTACCCCTGCTCTGAGGACTTCCCCAGGATCTGCCTCCGGAGCCACCTCTCCCGAACCTTCGCTGTACTTTGGCTTGCTTTATGAAGCCCTGTTTTTACTTCAGTTTGTGACACCACGTGTTCGTTTCCTCCTTCCGTCTCAACTGTGGCCTCAGTTTTCAGAGCAGAGAGTTTCCAAAATTTTTTAAAAATTAAGAACTAGGAGACTGAGATGGGATTGTCAACTATTTTCTTTGGCTAAAGACATTTTTTTAAAAAAGCTATTGTTTAATGCTGGGTGTGGTGTACATGCCTGAAGTCCCAGCCCTCTGGAAGCTGGGGCAGGAGGATTGCTTGAGTCCAGACGTTTGAGCTGGGCGGCACGATGACACCCTCTCTTGAAAAAAAGGAAAGAAAAAAAGAAAAAGAAAAAAAAGTTATTGTTTAATACAGTGATAATTTCCCTACAGAAAGGACTTTTTGACATCAAACAGAGCAGGACAGGCATAATCCCTCAGTAAAAGACAATCCTTTAATTGAAGTAAGTGGCGCTTTAAGAAATTGACACTGTTCCTACGGTCTCTGTGCTAGAGATCCATGAAAGCCTCCCCTTGGGTTGGTCCTTGGAGCTGTTCCTCGTGGGACTGCTGAAGAAGACCCCTGGCTCTGCTCCCTGCTGGAGGCGCTTTTCTCACCAGTAACTGTGATTTTCAAGGGGTTATTTGTTTCATCCTGAAAGAGCAGCAGGGTCCATAGGTTTCCAAAACTGTTATTAATCCTTAAAAAACTTCCACGTTGAAACCAATGTGGGCATGCTTTCAAATGTTTGTAGTGCCTCCCTCTCCCTCTCGGCTTTCAAGAAGTGGGGACTTCAAAGGCCATTTCCTTGCCGAAATAAACACTGGGGCTGGAGGTAGGGGAGAGAAACATGGGCTTGCGGAGTGGAAAAGAAAATTGTATTTTTCTTCTAAAAGGGATCCAGACCCATCACTGTGTAAATGGCCTCTAGTCTGGAGGACAAACATTCAGAAGATTGAGGACAAGGGCTGGGGTGTACGTGGGAGGTGACGACCAGTTCCTCTGCCCCTGGGTTCCAAGGTTGGAGCCTGGGTGGCTCTGCATGCAGGGGCTATGTTGGCGACTTGGAAATGCTTCACAGTGCTTCAGAGCTGGACTCTGGAGCCTGCTGGCTCCAATGGAGGCTCCATTACCTAGTAGCTATGTAAGTGTAACTTTGCCATGCCTCAGTCTCCTCATCTGCAAAGTGGGGATACTAGTCTCATGTCTGGACTGTCATAGCCCCTGCCCTCAGCAGCCCTTCATGGCCTGTGTCACTCCTTCTGTGAAGCCTCCCCTCACTCCTCCCTGCCTATCCTCTGCCTCGTAGTCACATAGGACCCTGTTCTCCTCCTTCACTCCTGACCACAGTGTTGATTTATTTTGTGGGCTACATGCTAACTTCTGTGTTCCTCAGAAGATGGACCATCCAGGATAAGAAGGCCTGGGGCATTAGGAACACCCGCCACCCCTGACACAGTGTACCCACTAGGTTGGGCACAGCTAGACTCCCTGGAGTCATGGCTGCAATAAATATTAACTGAAAAGATAGATCCAGGCTAAAAAGATAGGCACAATAGGGGTGATAAAATAAAAGCATTTTAGTGATCTTATGTTTAATTTATGCATGTACATCAAGTCTCCCTACCTCCCCTTTGCTCTCTCCCTTCCAAAATATATCAGGTAACTCCTGGGTGCCCAGCATTACATGAGGCACTGGGGGGTTCATACTGAACAAGATGTAGAAGGTCTCTGTCATTATGGAGCTTATATTTTGGTGAAAGAAGCTGACAAAAGGAAAAGCTACAGATAAATGTGATGTATGGTATTTAGGGGGAAACAGGACATAAAGGTCATGTAGTGCGTGCTGTCGGGTAGGTGGAAAGGGCAGGCTTGACTGAAGTGTGGAGGACCTGAAGGGAGTGAAGAAATGCCGTATGTGGATGCAGGGGACGGTCACCTGGGTCAGGGGCACTGAAAGGTTAAGGCTGATGGGGAGGGCAACCTTGGCCTGTTCCCAAGAGGTTGGTCGGGGAACTCTAGAGAAACAACTGGAAGGTTTACCCAGGCCAGCCTCTTCTGTGATGGGGGAGGGAAGAGCCCTAGAAGGGAGGGCATGGACCAAGTAGGGCAGTGGCAGAGCAGCAGGCAGAACTGGGAGTCCTGGCCTTGTCCAAATATCTGCCATAGTGCCTGTCCTCAGTTCTGGAGCTAGAAATGTCCTGAAGGATGGCCTAGGCTACAATCACAGGATGAGGATGCTGTCAGGGCCTCTCAGAGCCTGTCCAGCCTGGAGTCCTCACAGTGCAGACGAGAAGACGAGGAGCAAGCTATGGAGCTGGTTGACTTCTTGAAGGAAGACGGGGGGCCGAGGAAAGATGCCATGGTACCTCTGCCCGTACGTTGTGTGGGCTGTTCCCTGTGGGGACTGAGCTTGCTTTTGTACCAAATCAATACGTTTGCCACGTGTCACTTGTGTGCTGAACTAATGGCATTAACTCAAAATTTAATCCTTGAAATAACCTTCTCTACAGAGAAGGAAACAGACTTGGGGAATCCAAGAGATCCAAAAAGGAAGGCCAAGAGGAGGGATGGGTTCACAAAGAGAAGAAGACTGGATGGGGACGGGGGACATTTAAGTAGAATAGTTGTGTAGAAAAACAGGCCTTGAAGTAACTGCTGAGCTCAGGCAGAGGCACAAGACAATTCGATGACAGGTCTCCCCATACATGGGCTCTCAGGCTGGACAGTCCCTTTTCCTTCCCTACCTCATTTGGGGTTCACACGACCTGGTGGATAAAGGGGGGACTTTTTCCTCATATTACAGGGAAGACAAGTGAGGCCCAGAAAAACCAAGTGCTCAAGGTCCTACTGGGAGCTGAAAGTAGAGTCCAGGTGGCCTGGTCCCCTGGCTAAGGTTCCCACAAGCTCTCTTTCTCTCCAGGTTTCTGTGGCCTCCATTGGGGAAGCCAGAGGTCAAAGGTCCATGTTTTCTGACTCCCAGTTAAATTGGGTTTCCTGAAAAGATTTGTTGACTTCCTAACTCCAGTGGTATCTGTGAATGTGAGATTATATGGAGTAGAGTCTCTCAGGTAAATAAAATTAAGATAAGGTTGTGTGGGGCTAATCCAACATGACTGGTGTCCTTACAAGAAGAGCCAGTCACATACAGAGCAACCGCGAGAGGACGCAGACACAGAGGGAGAACCCAGTGTGACAGCTGAGCCAAGACTGGAGCAATGCACATACAAGGCAAAGATTGCTGGCCACCACCAGGAGCAAGGAAAAGTTCTACCCAGAGGCTCAGAGGGAGTGTGGCCTGCTGGTGTCTTGGTTTCAGGCCTCTGGTCTTTAGAACTGAGAGAACCAATTTCTGTTGTTTTAAGCAACCCAGTTTGTGGTACTTTGTGGTAGCAGCCCAAGCAAACACAGATACCTGATATCCAGTTTTTCCACCTGGTACCCAAACTGACACCCCAGAAGTAAAGGAGAGGGCCCCAGGCTTTTGATGCTCTGGCTTCAAGAGACCCCCTGCCCTCAGAGGCCGATCATCCCCACGTAAGCCTTACTGATGCCCAAGGCACCTCTCCTTACCTTGGCCTGAATCAGTTCAGAGCTAACAGCATTCTTTAGTCCTACCGTGTGAAAGAACATGTGCTAGCAGGGTGGAAGATGCAGGAAATCCAGATGCCAAGGATGCAACTCTGATTGAGGACAGACCTATGGGTGAGGCAGCTCCGAACAATTTGCCCAGAGAGGGGATAGGGAGCACTTCCACTTGGTGACTGTCAAAGACACCAAAAGAATGGTGACAGGACCTGAAAAGGCAGGAGGGGTTTCACCAATGCTGTTTGACAGTTCAATGCTTATAAGAATCTCACGATGTTTTTTCCATGAAATCTCAGCCCACATTGAATCCTCACACCAGTTCTGTGAGCAGGAAAGTCGTATGACTGCTTCCATTTTATAGATGAGGAAACTGAGGCCTGGAGAGGTTAAGGACCAGTCTTAGAGAACAGGGCTGGTAAGCAGCAGAGCCCAGATTCAAACACAGGCTGTCTGTCTCTTCACCATGACCTTAGCTGGGGCGGAGATGGAGGTGTCTATCATTCCTGAGACAGGAATGCTTAAGATCCAAGATGCGGAGAGTCAAGGGCATTTGGGGGAAGAGGGCAGTTATCCAAGGTAGTGGGCTTGGGGAAGGAGGCAACAGAAAAGGTAAGAGCATTTTCCATGGAACGTGGAGCTTTGGCTCCTATCCTGGCTTGGCCAGTGTCTAGCACAGCACAGTAATTAAGACTGTGGCTGTGGAAAGGGGGGACCACATCTTCTGCAGGAGTCTGCATGGCAGGCTGAATTTGTCAGATAGCTTCAGTTACGCTGCGGTAAATAAACAATCTGAAAGACTTAATGGCATCTAACATTCAAGCGTATTTCTTGTTCATGTTACATAATCATTATGGCTCAGCTGGGGCTCTTTCCTCTGCACTGTCCTCACCCTGGACCCAGGCTCTGGATGTCCTCACACCAGGAATTACATGTTCTAGCCCAGAAGTAATGGGCGATTCAGAAAGGGCTGGAATTGTCACGTGGTCCCACCCAATCACAAAGGAATAGGGGGGTGGTGATCTTCCACCAGCTGGGGGCGGGAATGGGGGGGCGGGCAGAAAGAGAAATGTTCCCTGAGATGACCACGTAGCTAAGCTGCATTAAATACGAGTGAAACGCACAGTGAAAACCTGATTTCCTTTCCAATCTCACTTTAGCTCTCACATTATTTTGAGGAGGAAGACTCGGACAGCATTTGTGTGTCAGGGGCTCTTATCCGCACCTGCTGTTGTCTCTCGCCAGCAGAGAACAGTTCTCAAGCTCGTGTCTGAGCAGCGAACAGCGGCAGAAGCTAGCCAGGATTTACTCACATTATTTAGCTCTCATTATTTTTATTTTCACCTTTGCCTGATATGGATTTTTGTTAATAATAGTAAAAAGAACTTTTTTTTCAGAAAAAGATTTTTAAAATAAATAAATGAAATGAAAAAAAAGCCAGAATGAGCTTTAGAGTCAGAAGGTCTGGGTTCAAATGCTGATTCCTCTACTTAGTAGTTACTCAACCTTGGGCACGTAATCAGAATGCCTGAAACCTCAGTTTCCTCATCTGTAAAGTGGCAGCAACACTAGTAGCCACACCACAGGGTGGTTGTGAAATGCTGGCCAAGCTCTCTTGACTGCCTGACTCACAGTAAGCTCTCAGTGCTAGTGATTATTGGGATCTAGGTGGCTGGCCCCTTCCTCCCTGGCTCTGAATTGTGTTTGGGGATGATCTACAGCAGGCTGTCAGCCCTGCTTAGGAAAGTCACTGTGGAAGCAGGTCCTTGGATGCCAGGATAACCGAACTTCACAGGCAGGGAGAGGACCCCAACGAGCCTGGGCAGCCTGCTCCCCTCTCCCAGGCTGTCCTTCCCTGCAGGTGCTGTGCTGGGCCTCTGGCTGACAGCTGTATTTTCTCTGCTCAGCAAAAGCCTAAATCATAAACAGCAGAAATCGGGTGACCTCCAGTCCCTGGAAAGCCTCACCCCAGGGCCTGGGCAAGAAAAAACTCCTTGTGTCTGAGGTAGGGGTGGGCTCAGCATTCCTCAAGTCCAACCACTTGGGTAGATTTGCTCTTGGAATGCAGCTGGAGGACCTGCCCCCCGACCTCCGCCCCCACCTCCTGCCAGAAATAGTGTGGCATAGGGTGGCTTTGCTGTGGTCTCCCTGCTCACTCAAAGGCTCTGCTAGTGCTGGAGGGCTGAAGGTCACAGCAGCCTGGACAGGACATGGGATGCGCCCTTGGGAAAATGGTCAAGCTCTCACAGCTTAGTTCTGATTCAGGAGTTTGGGGGTCTTGCTCTGGAACCCCAGTCTACAGAATAGTGGACTTGCGTTTGCAAAGAAGGGAACATGTTTTCATCACAGTCTAAAAGGATTGGCCACCTGCTCCCCTCATGCCCCATATTCCCCTTCCCACTGCAACCCCACAACCTTTTTGCTCTTCCTTCCACACAGAACCTCCTCCTGTCCTGGTGCTGGTCTTGCCCTTGCCCTTGCCCTTGACCTGCCTGAAACACTCCTCCTGCCTCTTCACAGTGTGGCTTCTCACATCCAGCCCTCACATCTCAGAGTTACCATTGCCTGGGAGAGGCTGCTCCTGGCCTGTCCCTTCAACATCTCTGTCACTTCCTTGCTTATTTTCCTTTTTGCTTATTATCTGTTTGCTGCCTCACTTTCCCTATGAGGATATAAGTTCAATGATGGCAGAGACTGTGTCTGTAGCTATCTGTGTTTTCTCTGCTCAGCAAAGGTCTGAATATCAGCAATCACATGACCCCTAGTCTCTGGAAAGCCCTGTTCTGAGCTCTGTCCTGCCCTGGTGGGGACTTAATGCATACTTGTTAAATGAATGAATGAGTGAATGAATAAACAGAGCACGTGAGAACAAATCCTGGATAATATTTCCTATTATCTTAATAATAGAAACAATCCCACAACTCTCTGGGTGCCCTGCACCGTGCGGAGTGCATGACACACACACTCCCATTTACTCCTGACATAGCTCTGTGAGCTGGGGACTGGATTTCCTATTTTCGGAGGCTCAGAGTCATACACTTGCCAAGGTCACACTGAGCATAAGAGGCAGGTTGAGACTCCAACCCCAACTACCAAGTTTGTCTGTGACAAAGTCAGTGCTTTCAGTCCCCACTCCTGTCACCCAGAAGTGGGGAGTGTCAGGGCTGGGAGATAGCTTGGTTGGTAGAGTGCTTGCCTTGCAAGCACAAGGCCCTAGGTTTGATCCCCAGCACCGCAAAAAAAAAAAAAAAAAAAAAAAAAAAAAAGAAGTGGGGAGTGACTTGCTCAAAGAAGGGTGGTGGGGTGCTAGAGAGACTTTTCCCTGCCTCCCACCACTCTCCCAGGCCAGATAGTTGCTAGTACCTTCTGCCCTGGGCTCCTTTTGGAGACCATGTGAGATCAGCATTCAGCATCTGGTAGCACAGAGTTAACTAGGGTCTCTCTGAGTCATCAAAGCCCCACGGTGCACAGGTCAGCTCCCAGGTTGTCAGGCCATGACCTGAGGCCACTCATCTGGCTGGCACTTTTGGCTGGTCTAGCTTGAGGATACACAGGAAGGGCCTGAGGCTGAGCTGTGGGGTTCTCAGCCACAGGAATGCTGCTGACTCACTGCACAGGCCCACAGTGACTCAGGGGCTGCGCAGGTACAGCTGCTCGGGGGAGGGAGGGAGGCAGGGTCTTGTGGTGGAATGCAGGCCAGACCCCGGCATGGCCTGACATGCAGGAGAGCTCTGTCCACACCAGCAATTGTTACTATCTAGCTCAAAGCCCTTAGGCAAGCCCTTCCCCTCCAGGGGCCTTGATTTCCCTGCCTGTACAAGGAGCCAATGCAAAGGATGATCTGTGATCTGTTGTCTGGTATTAAGATAATGAAAGTGGGTGAGAACTAGATGATGCAGGTCTCAGATGCCAGTGTGAAGAATTGAGACTGGACTTTGTGGAGGCTCAAGCCCTAGCCTGGGAGCTGAGTTCCAGGTTTCCAGTTCCAATCTTTTTTTTTTTTTGGTATTGGGAATTGAACCCAAGCCACATCCCCAACCCTTTTTCATATTTTATTTAGAGACAGAGTCTCACTGAGTTGCTAAGTGCCTTGCTAAGTTGCTGAAACTGGCTTTGAACTCCCGATCCTCCTGCTTTAGCCTCCCGAGTCACTGGGATTACAGGAGTGTGCCCTGGCACCTGGCTTCTAGTCCCATTGTTGACATGAACTCACTGTGTGATCTTGGTAACATTACCTTATCTTTTGGAATCCCCATACCTGCATCTACACAAGGCCAACTGCCAATGGGCAGAAGGCCCTATCACCAGTCACAAGTAGACTTCTACCACACTCTGCCCTCTGCTGATAATGCCCCTGCCACCCTCTCTTTCTCCTGATTCTTTAAGGGTCTGGGCAATACCGCTTCATCAAAAGAGCCTTTTAGAATCTTCTGTTCAGAATTAATCTCTCACAGGTATTAAAATGATGGCACAAATCTACATTTGGTGACATAAAAATGTCTGAAATATATTGTGGAAAAGGAGACAGAATAAAATGCATAAAATGTGTTTTTATCCATATATAAGTGTCTATAAGTAGAAATGCATAGAAAAAAAGCCTAGTAGGATATATATATGTATGTATATTTATGTTAATTATGATAATCTCTGAGTCATGAAAATTGTGTTGATCTTTATTTTTTTCTTAATATTTTTAAAATTGCATGCAACAAGCTTGTTGATTTTCCAATCGGGAAGACAACTGAGTTTCTTTTCAATTAAAAACTTCACCTCCTAAACTAAGGCCTCAGTGTTGGTTCTGGCTGGTCCTGAATAGTTGTCTGTATTTACAGAAGTCCCTTCTTCTCTCCAGGCCTTGTTTTTCTGACCTATAAAATAAAAGAGCTGTACTCTCTGACAGAACTTTCTGCAATGATAGAAAAGTTCTATGGTTTTGCTGCCCAGTATGGTACCATTAGCTCTTGAAAGGTGGCTAGTGCTATTTAGGGACTTGAGCTAATTTAAATCTCAGTAGTCACATAAAGCTAATGGCCATCAGATTGATGGAGTAGCTCTGAATTAACTCCATACTCTGATATTGATTGTGTCACATCTTACTTATTACACTAAAGTTTCATTTTTCCAGAAGAGCATTCTGTTTTCTGCCCTTCAGGAATGTCAATCTCAGCTGCAACCATGTGATTCTAAGGGGAGCTCTCTGGTTTTTTTTGTAGATCCCACCCCTAGGCTCTGTTGATTGGCCAGCCTTGGTATCTGACCCAAACTTGGCCAATCAGAGCTCCTCTCTGGCAATTTTAAATTTTGTTGTGATGAAATTCACATCAGGTGTGTGTGTGTGTGTGTGTGTGTGTGTGTGTGTGTGTGATACTGGGGATTGAACCTAGGGTCTTGCTATGCTAGGTAAGTGTGCTGCCACTGAGCTACATCCCCAGCCCTGAAATTAATCCTTTAAAGCCAAGAGTTCAATGGCATTTAGTACATGCATAATGTTGTGCAATACCACCTTTGCCTTTTCATCACCTGGGAAGGGAACCCGCTCCATTTCCTCTTCCACCAGACCCTGGCAACCACAAGGCACATTCTCTCTCTATGGATTTACCTATTCTGGATATTTTACACAATAATGAACTTTTATGAACTGCTTTCTTTCACTTAGCAAAATGTTCTATTACATTTGTGTTGTAGTATACATCAGGGCTTCATTCCTTTTATGACTGAATACTATTCAATAGCATGTATTTGCTAATTTATTTTCCATTCATCCATCTATAGGGCATTTGGGTGACTTCCCTTTTCTGTCTTCTATAAATGGTGCTGCTATGAAAATCCATGTACATGTACCTGTTTAAGTCTGTTTTTTAATTCTTTGGGGTGTTTACTGAGGAGTGGAATTGCTGGGGAACTGCCAAAATGTCATGCACAGTGACTGTGCCATTTAATGACCCCACCAGCAAGGGCACATTTTAACTTAGTCCTCCCTGGTGATCCTACTTGTCTGGAAGAATGAAAATGAACCCAAAGAGGGATCAAGGTAAAAGATGGGAAGAGTCCAAGCCAGCTCTGAAGCTTAGCTTTATCTCGCCCTCTTCTTGGTGCTTACACCAGTCAGAGATTTCCCCTACTTGCCTTAGCTGGTCAATGGGTTTCTGTCACCCAAAGATTCTCAATGGATACCTTGAGAACCATTGAGAATGAATCTCTTAGTGCTGAGATTAGAATCTTGATGGCCAGAGTCGTGTTTGAGGGTACGCTGGGTAGAACCCTCCACAAAGTCAGCCACCTAATCCCAGCCTGGACCTAGCAACTGAATCATTTTTAACTCCTCCCCAGGTCCTAAGTCAAGAGCCCAGACAGAACCCTAAGACACACTTGAACCCTACCTGGTCATCTGATTGGAGAGAAGGCCAAGAAGGCTAGTGGTAAAGAAGGTGGGAGGTGGGTTGTAAGGGAAGAAGAGAGTGGGGTTCCCTGAGGACACAGTGGAGCAAGGAGAACAGAAGGGAGGCAGAGGCCAGGTGGGGGGAGAGGGAGGAAAAGGTGGAAAGAAAAACCCAGCAGAATTGCCAATGTTTAGATGGCCTTTCACAGGATGATTGAGACAGACTGTCCGTGGCCAAACATGAAGGCAATGTTCTTTGGGCTTCTGAGCAGAAATAACTCCAATCTTATTTTCTGGGTAGAGGAAGAAAGGAAAGTGATGGAGAAGGGCAGTTTTGGAGACAGAGGTCAGGTCACTCTGACCCCTTCATTCTGTAGTCTCATATCTGAGACCTAGGCCCATGAGAACAGAATTTTGCCTGTGATTTTTCTAAAAAGGATCTGGGGAGCACACAGTGGCCCAAATGTGAGAGCCCTGGGGACAGTGGTAAGGAAGTCCTGCAGGCATAGGAGCAAAGTAATATTTGGAGGAGGACAGTGCACAGGTACCTTCTTAGGTAAACCCTGATAAGGACTTTGATCTTGTAATTCTCTTCTACACACAGAATGGAAAGATAATCCATCCTTTCATGATGCATGGTTAATTCCAATTTTCTTCTTATGTCTGGATAGCTAAAATTCATAGAGCACAGAACTTCACTCATGGAAATTCTCACTGTAATACTGCAATAGGTTTGTAGCTTAGAGACACAGGGCTTCTGATAAATTTTATCTCACACACTCATATACCAGTTTGCTAGGCCTGCTTATAACAAAATACCTGAAACTGGGTGACTTCAACAATAGAAATGCATTAACTCATAGTTTTGGTGACCAGAAATCCCCCATCAAGGTGTTGGTGGGTTTGTTCCTTCACAGGACTGTGAGAGAAAACTGGGCCTTGCCTCTCTCCTGGCTTCTGGAGGTTTCCTGGTATCTGGTGTCCTTGGCTTAGAAAATCATCATCCCAATCTCTGCCTGCAGGCCCACATGACATCCTCCTGTGTTTGTCTGTGTCCAAGTTTCTCTTTTTTTAGGGACACAAGTCAGATTAGACCCACCCTAACCACCTCATTTTAACCTGATTACCTCTGTAAAGACCCTATTTCAAAATCAGGTCATGTTCTCACGTACTGGGGTTTGACATATCTGTTTTAGGGGACACAATCCAACCCAGAACAACATGATACCTATCAAAAGAGAAAAAAATGTTTTGGTACACTTATAATTGTATGCACTATATAATAGAGAATATTCCTTAGAAGAAATAATTTCCACTTTGCCTAAGCATCTCTGAGTGAGTCCTTTGCTTTCAATTTTATGGATCTGATAATGGGAAGAATTTTCCACTGCCTCACCTCTGGCTCCCTAGATTTCACTTCTCTTTGACACACACACTTCTATTACTAGGTACAGGGGACACACTCATGGTACCATTCAAGCTGGGAGCCCATACCTTTGTGTGATTATGCCAGGTGAGTTAGCTCAGTGGGAAACAGGAGATTTCTACACTAAGATAGGTGACTTACATGTTCTTGGAACCTAAAATTCCACTAAAGGCAAACTAAACATGTCCCCAATTAAACTTCTTCTGAGCCAGATCCCCCAATGCCACAGCTATTCTAAAGTCATTGGACATGAAGAGGAGATGAGGAGGTCAGAGTGAAAAATCACTGATCACAACTGAGTAGGCCAAATTTTATGGAAACACATGACCTTGTGAGCACATTGCCAGAGTCCTCTCTCTGCTTGGGGCTTAGAGAAGCATCCAAAACCAGGACAGGCCTCTCTCCCCATCCTAAAAATTCCCACCAATGCTCATTCATGAAAAACCTATTCATCTAGTGTGTGCCAGACCTGGGAACTTTGTTTGCCAGAGCCAAACAAAGCAAACCGAGTGCGAATCCAACTTCTAGACCACAGCTTCCAGGAAGGAACGATTCCAGAGCCTGGGTTTTTCTAGGGTTGTGTCATGGGCTGAAAGTCAGGCTAAAAACTGGGGTTGTCCTCTGTGATAAGACTTTCGAAGATTCCTGTGAGAGGAAGACTCCTTCCGGGACAATCTGGATGCTGGAACACTTTAGCAGTCTGAGCTCTAGGCCTAAAGGAGAATCTGTCAACTAAGTCAGGAGCATGAGTTGACCCCAAATCAGACCTTGAAGCCATGTTACTCCCAGGACACTCTCCCCTGCCTGGAGTCCAGGATGTGGAAACCAGAGACTCAACCTCCAGATCCAGTCCCTGTCCTTGGCCTGGAAATTGCTGTTGAACAGAAACTCACAAATCCCTAAATCCACCCTCCCTGCCAGGAGCTGATTGATCCCAGCTGCCTGCCTCAGCGCCTGCGCAGCCTCCATCAGGACCAGCAGGAAGGACTCATTTGGGGACATTTTCCTCTGAGTCTTAGTGTCTTCATATCAAATAGGTGATAAGGGACAATTTACTCCAAGAGGGCCAGGTGATTTGTGTTGTCCACTCCTGTGGTTTCAAATATGGTGAGTAAGGGGCACATGGCAGTCATCCATTAAGCACCTGTCGTGGGAATGAGTGGAGTAGGGAGATTTCTTGACTTCCGGGCGGAGGAGATAGTATGCCTCTGGTAGTTGGGTACTTGCTCAGTTGCAAGTGACAGACACCAACATAAATTGACATAAGAAAGAAGGAGTGTATTGGGTCAGATAACCAAAGACCAGTGGATAATTCTAATTTCAGGTATGACTGGGAAGATTCATGTACTCGAGTGAGATCATTAAGAATCTGTTTGTCTGCTCTGCTGCACTTGGCATTCTTTCTCTTGAAGTTAGCCCCAGGCGGGTCCAGATCTCTAGTCTTCTTACTCCAAGTCCAGCACAAAAGGGAGTAGCTTATTCTCAAATATTCAAACAAAAACCTCAGAAATAAGTCTCATTGCACAGGCTTGGATTGCTTACCTGTTCTTGAACTAGTTACTCTGGCTAGAAACAACTGATGCTCTGATGGTCCAAACTTGCTCCGGAGTTGACCCACTGGTGGAAGGGGGAGTGGTTTCCCCCCGCCCCTGCAACCCCAAGGAAAATCTGAGTTGTGTCAAGGCAGACCACAGGTACCTGGCACAGTGTTTGACTGAAGTCAGAAGATTTGGGAAAATCTTCCCGGCTCTGAGCTTCTGGTTCTTCACCTGTCATTGATGACAATGTCGATACTTACAAAATTCCTGCTATTCTTTCTATACGAGAGCTCTTGTGAGGTCCTGAGATCCTGAATTATATAGTAGTTGCTAACATTTATTGGGGCATCACTAGGCAATCTGGCCCTGTGCGAAACAAACCTTTTACACATTTATTTTAATCTCTACAACCACCCATCTTGCTGATGAGAAGCAGGTTGGGAGAGGTTACAAGCCTGTATACTGTCACACAGCCAGGAAGGGTGGAACTGGGGTTTAAAGAAGTGCCCTCTAGCACGAAGCTATATATAAACTGTAAATAATTTTACAAGCGTAAGGGATTATTAGTAACCGTCTGTGCTGTTAATAATAGTAATTTTAAAAAACCCTGAAAGGGAAATTCAAATAAATTCAAACAAATGTTTGTTTAGCACCTACTATGGGCTGATCACTCACCAGGGGCTCAGAAGGAGACACATAAATAACTGTGAAACAGGAGCACTGTGATCTAATAGAGTCATAAACATGCCCAGGGGGGCGTGTGGGGAGCAAGAGATTGACTGCATGGGGAGGGGATACCAGGGGTGGGTCTGGAAGGGTCTTTTAGAGGAGATGGAATTTGAGCTGAACTTTAAAGATTAAAGAACTTCAACAAAGGGGGAAAAGAGAAAATCAACTGGCAAGGGACCGGGAGGATGTAAAGACCCAGAGCAGAGTTCCTGGGTAAGGGTTAAGTACTTCTATGCAAAATAACTTTCACACCAGCAGGAGCTTCAAAAAGTGATTGACTAAGTAGAGCACAGCAGTTGCCATGGGAACAGAGGCAAGCTTCCTCTCTGTCATTAGTGAGCATCCCTGCCTTCGAGCAGTCTAGCTAAGGCCAGGATGGGGGTGGGGGGGTCGGGGGGATGGGTTGCACCGTCCCTTAGGAGAAAAACTCAGAAAGTTGCTACCCTGGGAACCTGCTTTTTGTTTCACAGGTAGGCAGACAACAGGTGACACCTGGGTCTGAGAAGATGGGCAGCCAGAGAAATCCTCTGCCTTAACGGGCTTTAGGACATTCCAAAGCTAGTGGAGCAGGCAGTGGGGCCTCAGGGAGGGACTAGGATGGGCAGGGAACAGGTCTTGAGAGCAGCTTCAAAGATGGTTCCATTCCCACTTGGTACCTGAGGCAAGAAGCAGTGTGGAGGCAGTTCTACCTGGGGTATCAGCAAAGGGGAGCCTCTCAAGGCACGTATCTGTGCTATTTCCAGGTCCACTCAGACGTCCCAGGGCCTCTGGGGGCTGCCTGGACATTCCAATGCACTGGGAGTGTTGGCATCTAATCACCTATGTGCAGAGGGGAAAGTGAAGATGCTGTTTGCAGGTGGGGCGACAGGAGAGCACATGGTAGAATCTTTAATAGAGCAAGCATTAGGTTTGAGACCTAGGCTCAAATTTGGCCTTGATGCTTTCTAGCTGTGTGATCTTGGGTAAATTACCCACCCTTTCTGCATTTTTCAGTTTCTTCATCAGTGAGATGCAAATGATAATAATTTTTCTTACGTCATAGGACTATGTAAGGATTAAGAGAGTTAATTGATATAAAGAGTTGTACGTGGTACCTGACCCATAATAGATGCTCAATAAAAACAAATTGCTATTATTATTATTATTACTTTCAGTCAATTTGGTATCAATTCAGCACCCCCTCTCGCAGGTAGGGTCTCCTTAGTGTTTGTGGTAACAGCCGGTATCTCCAAGTAGAGTAGATGATAACAATGAAAACAGTAATGGTTGTTCTTCCATGTACTCAGTGACCATTATCATAAGGGAGGAAGACACAATTCTGCTGCTGAATGTCAGATGAAGGAGCTTGAGCTTACGACAGACAGCAGGTAACCATCAAAAATTTCAAAGATGAAGAATAACTTGATCAGGGGCATGCAGATTTTTGTCCTGAGGTTATACGCTTGTAAGAATAGACTCTAAGTATACTGACAATAGAACCTAAGTATAGGAACAATGATAACAATAGCTATCATTTTGAGAGAGCTTATTAAACACCAGGCACTGTGCAAAGAGCTTCACAAGTCTCATCTATATAATTCCTCCCAGCAACCTTGTGAAGTGGGTACTATTATTATTATTATTACTGTTTTATAAATAAGAAAGTTGGGGCACAGAGAGTTTAACTCAAGTAACTGAGTCACACAGCTAGCAAATGGCAGAGCTAAGCTAGACCATGACAGTCTGTGCCAGGGAATTTGCATTGAACTGGAACATTCTCTCTTCCTTCCCTGAACCTGTGAAGGCTCTAGGGTGGGGGCTGGGGCAGCCTGCCGTCCTCACTTTTGAGAACCTTTCCATTTGTATTAGAATCCTCCCTCCACTGTTTCTCTGGGACTCCTCTTTCTTTGAGTGTGTATGTGTGTACAGGTATGGAAGAAAAAAACTTCAGCTGACCAGTGAGGATGGAAGCCCCTGGACATCAAGTGGGTAGAGCCCTGGATGGATGGACCAGAGGCAGGCCTGGGTCCTGTTAGGCTAATTCCTCCCAAGGCTGGCAGAGTCCATGGCGGGAACTTCTGAGAAGCCGGAGAACAAGTCCTTTCATACGGCCTCCCTTTGAGCTGGCCTCAGGGTGGGGCTGGGGTCGGGCGGGTGGAGGGTGGAGAGTGTGTGGAGAGGTGAGGCCGCAGTCGGGCTGGGCAAACAGGTTGGGCAGCGGCTGTGAGCACAGAGCGCCCATTGTGCAGCAGGAGCTCTGCTTTCAATAATCTACTCGGAAGAATGTTTCATTGAGCGCCAGAGAAAGGAGCCATTGACATGCCCAGGGCTGGGCCCTGTGAAGGGTTAAAGGCAAGGGGACTCTGGGTGCCCAGGCTCTTGCCACTGCTGGCTCAGATGCCTGATATGGGGATCCTGACCACTAAGACAAGGGCACTCAGTGGGACCACCCAGAGGGCCAGAAGCAAGGATCAGAGGGGAAGTGTGATCTTCCTCCAGAAATGCAAAGGGGTACCCCAGCATCAAGGGAAAAACCCCTTTCCTCCCAGAACCATTTTACCCAAGCGATATCCAACAGGCACTGGGCCTCTCTGGATGTCCCTGGCCCTGTCTATTGGGAGAGTGACTCATGTGGCAGGCGTGTCTCTCCTGGACTCCCTACATGGACACTTAGCAGGCACCCCTGCCACCTACTCTCCATGATACAGCCCCTTTCCAGTATGGCTTCTTGAAACTCTTCCGAGCTTTCCATTAATTGACTATACTTAAGGATGCGCTGGGCAGGATGGTGGGAGTTGCAGTAAGAGCCAGTGGTCACTGAGCAAGATGACCAAGGTGAGCCTGTGGAACCTTCTCTTTCTGAGGGAAGGACTTGATCTGACAGTCAACTGGCAACAGAAGTGGGATTCTGGCCTCCCACACCCAGGGTCACACACTATTTCAGCTACAAAGGCATATGGGGCTTGAAATGAGGACAGGCAAAGCTGGCACCTGTGAAATGCAAAGAGAAGGCAGAAGGTCAATGGCAGGCCTGCCACTAGGAGTGAGCACACGCTTGCTGGCTTGCTGGGAATGACCTCCAGCATCACAGTGTGGCAGCTCCTGAGTCACCAGGAACCCACTGAGGACCTTCCTCCCTCCCAAAGCCTGGCCTTGTAACGAAAGCAGAACGTACACTGGGAACTTCCATGTTGACCACTTTGGATGAAAACCTTAAAGAATAACAATGACTGGGTGCAGTGGTGCACGCCTGTAATCCCAGTGACTCGGGAGGCTGAGGCAGGAGGATTGTGAGTCCGAAGCCAGCCTCAGTGACTTAGCAAGACTCTAAGCAACTGGGTGAGACCCTGTCTCTAATTAAAATATACAAAAGGGCTGGAGATGTGGCTCTAAGCACCCTTGGGTTTAACACCCAGTACTAAAAATAAATAAAATAAAATGAAATAAATGATGCTTTCCTGGTTTTCTTAAAAAGAGGATCCTGAACAGGATTTAGACTTTGGAGGGCAATCCTTCACTCACTTGTGGGCTGGGTTGTTATCTGGTGATGTCCTTGAGTCTCGTACACAGGGTTCTTTCCTGCTGTACCAAGTGGCCCCAAACTCCTAGACTTTGGAATTCATCAACTGGATTTAATGTTTATTCTTTTATTTCTCTCAAATGTTTTGCTCTGGAACTGTATTATTACAAAACAGGCGAATGCCTCAAGTCACTTTATATAGTCCCTCTGAACTGCTTCTAATATTCATGAACTGGGAATGAAATGATTAGTCTTGGAGTGAGGAATGCCTGGGAGCTCTCGTCTGCGTGATAAATTTAGGACTGTTCAGAGGTCTTCTATGTTTTCCTGCAAGTCTTTCATGTGGTCCAGCCTAGACAGGTTGACCTCCAGCAGGAGGGTGATGGCATGCACAATCTGTGCATAAGGTCTTTGCCAAGGGCACTAAGTCAGAAGAAAATAATATCTATACTGAGATCATTTGAGTTCAAAGTGACCAAACATATATATATATATATGCATAGTAGCCACAACACAGACCTACTCAGTTTTTCACTTTCATATCTCCACATTTCCAAAAAGTTGTCTGGGCACAATCAAATAATGCCATTTTTTAGTTGGAAAGAATTTTCAAAGTCCTTTAGTTTTGCTCCTTCTTTTTGTTCAGGAATCTCTTCTATTACCTCCAAAACAAATGGGTCTGATTTCATTAATGAAGTGAAATGCCTGACAGGAAGTAACAGGACAACACCCTTGCCACATTTGATCTGCATTTCAGGGGCAAATGTTAGATTTCTTTTGATTTTTTTTATTCATTTATTTTTGTACTAGAGATTTAACCTGGGTGCCCTTTACCACTGAGTCACATCCTCAGCCCCTTTTATTTTTTATTTTGAGACAGGGTCTTGCTAAATTGCTTAGGACCTGGCCAAGTTGCAGAGGCTAGCCTTAAACCTGAGATCCTCTTGCTTTAGCCTCCTAAGCCGTTGGAATTACAGGCATGCACCACTGCACCCAGCTTCTTATAGCACTGTTATATGGCTATCTTCAGGGAGTTATGGGATGCGAGCTCACCTGTGTGAATGGGGAAGCAGATCTTTCTTATATGGGGGAACATTGCTGATGTCAATTATCTTGGAAACAGCAGGTCCTTAGATGGAAAGTTGAAAGGCTGGGTTATTTTGGCCAGAGAGTGCCAGCTTTGCAGAACCTTCTTTTTGAGACCTGAGCCTGAGATATGTTGGAGATTTGAGAGAACCTGGGTCAGGGTAGGACTGATGGACTTTGTCGCAGAGGAAGAAGGGAGTAAGTACTCTGAAGGAAACACAAAGGGAAGACGTGTAGCCAATCTTGAAAAAGGTATGACCTGGATTCGCATTACACTTTGTGTTTACTTCTGCTTTGTTGTCCTTGAGTCTTTGGAACGGCTGGTTTAAATGTTCCAGCCTGACCCAGCTGTGTAATGGCATCCAAGAAAGAGTTGACGGTCAGTGCTTATTTCCCTAGAGCACCAGAGGGCGAATGCTACTCTCTGAGGTCGCTGTGGATTCCAGTGATTACTAAGAACCCTAAAAGAAATGTGAACTTTGAAGAATAAGAGTTGGCTATGGAGGCCCGCCCACTCCTCTCCACATGGTGATTCACCCATTACTGCCACCCTTTTATTAAGCAGGTTGCCAGAGTTCCTATAAAAGTGATCCCTTAAATTGGCCTGAAATCTGCCTCCTAGTAACTTTCATCCCCCCGGGCTTCGACCTTCCTCTCAAAAGCACAGAGAATGATCCTAAGCACTCACATTCAAGGAGTACTTACTCTGGCTGGGTACTTTATTGAGCATTGTGCTGTGCCTCGTTTATTTCATTATCCCATTTTTATAGACAAAAGAAATTGAGACCGAGGGAGGTAAGATGACTTGCCAAGGGCAGATCCCATGTCAGTGGCAGGATTTGAACTCAAGCTGTCTGCTGTCAGAGCCTACAGTCTTGAACTCTGAAATACTTCCTGCCTTGTCCCCATGACATCTCCACAGAGATCTGCAGCCTCTGATCTCATTCCCTGGGCCTTTTGGGGGCCAAGCTAATCCCCCACCCCCATTTCTCTTTGCACATATAGCAAGGGCAAGGCAACCCTGACTAGTTAGTTCCTCCTGACCAAGGTATGGTTTAACATAAGAAATGCAAAGCACAGGTCCCTCTGACCTCCAGTGACTTGTCCCACTTTGACACCCAGGACAGCCTCTGCTGAAGCCTCCGGAAGCACCATTTTAGCAACCTTCCCCTCAGGAGGCTGCGCTTTTCCTGTCTGTCCTCAACATTTCTTCTGCCAGAACAACAGGCTCAGTTTTCCCTTCTGATAAATCTGGTCACCCTAAATGTGGGGCTTTAAGCAAACAGGAGTGGTTGGCCCCACGCAGCCCTCATTTCGAAATGGAGATTCACAACGGGCTGCTATTTGCTATTTTTGAGGTCTGGTTTCTTTCTCCACACACAGTGGTTTTAAGTAAGAGGGAAGGATCTTGGCAGGGGAAAGGTGCTAGAAGAGTGAATGTACCTGGGCAGGTTTTGTTTCCCAAAGTTCCCAAGACACTGATCTTTCAAGAAGGTCTGGAAAAAAGGGGGTCTTTGGTCACATAACATCAGGAAATTCAATGTTACCCACCTTCTCCTGGAGATCAGCAGTGTGCATGTTAAACTTTGAAGTCCTAGGAATAAAGAAACCTAAATGGTTTTTGTTTAACCTGGCTTTTTACTTAAAAATGCAGTGTAGTAAAAATCTGGAAATCAATGATGCAGAGCTGAGGTTGCAAATGGCCCAATGACTTGATATATTGCTCAGATAAGTTTGATTTGGCAAACACAGTGCTTAAATTTTGCTTTAAATTAGTTACTAACACTTAATACTTGGAATATTCTCATTAATCTGGATTTGGGTGTTCTTTTAGAAAAACCAGAGCATGTGAAGACACTGACTGGTCCACATACTTGGGTGACCACCAGCAGCTAGAAACAAGGCTACAGTCTTTGACTCGCTGAAGTCCCAGGGCTTCCCTATGCAAGGCAGCTACCTGTCTTAGCACCCATGGCACACTTAGCTGTGGTCAGCAAGTTTGCCTTCTGTTGTGTGAAGGTGGCAGTTGGCCTGGGTGACCCCAGAAGCCCATTCATCCGTTCATGCAACAGATATCGATTGAGTTTCCACCTGTGCCAGATCCTGTGGATATAAGACATGTGTATACAACAGTCCCACCCTCCTGAGAGTCTAGTTGGGAACTGCAGAATGAGGAAGAGGAAGGGTAGAGGAGAGAGAAGCTGGAAAGGTCCCGACTCGTCAAAGTACTGGCTCACTGAAGTGAACTGTCCTCATGCAGTCACTGTGAAACCCAGAGAAGTCACTAACCGGGATGTCCCGGTTCCCAGGCCATCTCAAGGCCTCAGTCTCTCCATCTGTAGAATGACTCCGTTGGACTAGAGAGTGGTGTGCATCCCTTCCAGGACTGGCACTTAGAGATACTAAGCCTTCGTGATGAAGGAATGTCTGACTGGGCCATTCCGGAATTGTTCCACCGAATTCCAAGCAGCCCCCCTCCCTCCTTTCCCCAATCCCGGCCAGGGGCGGGCGCTGGAACAGGCCGCTGAGCGGGCCCGGGCTCCCGGCCCGGGGGCGGAGCTGTAACTCGACGTCCCGCCTCTCCACCTGGGGCTCGGCCCGGCAGATGTTACAACTTTTTCACATTCACTCCCGCGGTGTCCCCCCAGGCCCGCCCACCCGGTGTCTCCCTCCCTTTCCCCGCTGGGGTCCTGCCCACCGCCCTGCAGGGAGCCGGACCGTTCTGAGGACTCCGGGAGGGGCAAAGAGGCCGCCCCGGGCTGGGGGGTCGGGGGAGGAGAAAGGGAAAGCAGAGGCAAGAGAAATTAGGAGGCGGGAGAAACCCGGGGCAAAAAGGAAGAGGAGAGTCAGAGGATGGTGGAGAGTACTTTTTGGAAGCCGTTACGCCGTGTCTCGGGCTGGCCGGGCTGAGCTGGGGCAGAGGGAGCGAGGGCGGCGCGGGGCGGGCGCTCGCGCGGCGGGAGGCAGCTCTGCGCGGGCCTGACCTTCCCAGAGCGCCCGCTGCGGTATCGCAGGTCCGGCCCCGCCGTCGGGCTGCCAGTCCGGGATAAGACACTGGGCCACCCCCGGGGGCGCTGAGCGCTCTCGCGGCATCCAGGCCGGCGGGCGGGCAGTGCGCCCTAGGCGCGCGAGGCAGTGAGGCCCCGGGAGCCTTTCGCGCAGGGACGCGCGGGCAGACTTGGCGATGCACGCCCTCACGGGCTTTTCTCTGGTCAGCCTGCTCAGCTTCGGCTACCTGTCCTGGGACTGGGCCAAGCCGAGCCTCGTGGCTGACGGGCCCGGGGAGGCGGGCGAGCAGACCTCGGCCGCTCCACCGCAGCCTCCCCATATCATCTTCATTCTCACCGACGACCAGGGTTATCACGACGTGGGCTACCATGGCTCAGATATTGAGACCCCTACGCTGGACCGGCTGGCAGCCGAGGGCGTCAAGTTGGAGAACTATTACATCCAGCCAATCTGCACACCTTCTCGGAGTCAGCTTCTCACTGGCAGGTAGGCACGGCCCAGATCCTTGAGACTGGGCGTCCAAGCCCCAAATACACCCACTCAGGAGATTTTCCCTGCCGGAACAACCCTTTCTGGGTCCTGGGAAACCCGTACAATGGGGCTAGTTTTTCTTCCAGTTGGCTGTGGGATCTTGGCAAGTCCATTGCCCTCTTTGGGCCTCAATTTCCCTTCTCTTACCCAGAATAGATTTGTTAATCTTTGAGATCTCACTCTGGTGTTCTAGGACATGCACATTCACACCATGTGGAGGAGACATCTGGTCATCCTTTTGTTAGAGGAACATGGCAGCCTCTGACACCTATTTTGAATGTTGCTTCTATTCACAGACCCTGATCCTCTGTGCAGGTCACTTAACTTCTTTAAGCCTCAGTTTTCTTGTCTATAAAATGGGTCAAAGAGCAGTTTTTATCTTGAAAGAGAGCAGTGAGAGTGGAATGAGTTGTGTGTGACCTGCTCAGATATCTATAAGTGGCAGCCTCTGTGTCACCAGAAGGATCCTTGCACTGTTAGATGACTATATTGGGAGAACACTAAGGAACTGATAGGTGGAAGAGAAAGACACACATAGGATGCTGTGACCCATGTAGCCAGGGGCTTGTTACTTCACTTCACCACAATTCTGTTCTTCCATCTGCAAAATCCTCCCAAGTTCCAAGTTGGCTGGGATCCCCAAGGAGACGTGTTGCTTTCTTTGTGGAAGGAGTCATCCCCAGGCGGGGAGCAGGGTTACAGGATTAAAAGAGCAGGGAAAGAGGAGGTGGGGGTGTGGAAGGCAAACTCTGGCCACTTAGGAGCAAATCCTCCAGCAGGGCTGAAGCTAATCCTCCTTGGAAGCGGGCCAAGGCATGCTTTCTCTCAAGTTCTACCCCAGAGCCCCAGTGTGATCTCAGGAGCCAGAGTCTTAGTCTGCTTTTTCCTGGATGGGAGAAACTGAGGCACGAAGTCAGGGCTGGCTCAGCCTGGTATCTGTGCCCATGTCAGGGTCTCGTGGAAGAGGACTGAGAGATGAGGTAATTGGCTGGGAATTGAATGATTGTGCCCTTTCTTCCTTCTATCTGGGACTCAGGGGTTAGGTCCTGAAACAGGGAGAAGAGGAGGAGGAAGAGAGGTGGGGTGTGCATGTGTTAAGGTGGCATTGGAGTGATGGTGAGGACCAGACATCACTAACCTCCTGAGGAGGGAGAAGGAATCTGCTTTCCAGAAGAAATGCACAGGTTAGCATTTCTGTCCCTGGAGAGCGGGGACTTTTGGTTTAAGCAGCATCAGAATGAGCAGCCAGTAAGACAGCCCTCCAGCCCCTGATCTGTGAAGTGCTCCAACCCCTGATCTGTGAAGTTAGCTGAGCGTGGCTGCCCAGCCTTTGCCCCCACTCTCTGCAGCTGGCTCCATGTGACAGATACTTACTGATCTTGTTAGCATTCGTTAATGCATTCAGTTACATTTGGTGAAGCCGGAGAGAGGAGCTTGAGAGAGCCAATGCTTCTCATGTTACTCACTTACAAATGGGATTTGGGGACTCTTAGCTGGCCCACCCACATTACAAGCCAGTGCTCCATGGAGCCCCATCCATTGGACGAGAGGGTCCTCTGGGACTTAGGTCCTAGGGTGCTTCTATCAAGTTCAGACACTTATTAGCTTGACTAAGTCCCTGAGAGGCTCTATCGGCAAAAGATTTTGAGCACTAGATAGACAGGGCTCAGAGCTCAGCTCCACTGCTTGCCAGCTGTCTGACCTTGGGCCAGTTGCTGCATTTTGGGGAGCCTCAGCTTCATTATCTGTGGAATGGGGGTAATGAAGAGTCTCCCCTATAGCTTTTAAAATAAGGATTAAATAAGATAATGTATGTGTGTATCACGTTATGTTACGATGACAGTAGTAGCTAATTATAGCTAACAAAAATAACACTTTTAAGATAAGGAAGCCAAAACAGAGAGCCCTCCTCCCCCATTTAAGGTGTTAAATACTCAGGTCTTGACTAACTTGGATGCCTGAGGGTGAGAAAAAGGTGTGGGATTCTAACACACTTGTGAAGTTCCAGGCTTCTTATTTACACTGGGACTTTTAAGATACCATAAGCAGATCACATGGAGGCCTTGACCACAGAAAGGGGAAGATGGGCTATGAATGAATAAATGAGGAATTCAGAATTCTGCTGAACATCAGCTCCTGCCAGGGCGTTAACCTGTGTGAGTGACTTGGATCAAGGGACTGCATGAGCTCACAGTCAGTCATGTGGGAACTTGTTTCCTAATATTTGGAAACTAGATGGGTCTTAGAGATTTCCCATTCTAGCTAGCTCCCTCGTACACATGAACAAACTGAGGACCCCACATAGAAAGAGATGGGATAGCCTCGTTTGCTGAATAGTTCCTGCTTGGACTGTGCTTCGATTTATGTTCAAGTCTTCACTTTGCCCCTGACCGTGAGTGACCCTTCTCTTCCTCTGACCTTTGTGTTTTTCTTTATTTAGAAGATTGAAACCAGTAGTGTTCTACCACTGAACCACATTCCCAGCCCCTTTCATTTTTATTTTGAGACAGGGTCTCACTCAGTTGCTGAGGGTCTTGCTAAATGGCTGAGGCTGGCCTCGGGCTTGTGATCGTTCTGCCTCAGACTTTGAGTCACTGGGATTATAGGCATGTGCCACTGCACCCAGCTGATCTTTGTTTCTTTTTAAAGAGTAGTTGAATAAAAGTTGAAAAAACTAGAGGAGGATTTGGGTCTCTTCTGGCTTTAAAAGCCTCTAAGAATCATCACTCATTCATTCATTTGTTCATTCATTGATTCATTCCATAAAGGAACTGAGAGTCCGTTCAACATTTCTTGGGTCCTGGGACTAGAAAACTGAGAAGGGACAGTTCCATTACATATCATATCATTGGATCCAAAAGCATGTACAACTGGGAATATGTCCATGAACAAGTAGGACACTGAGGGTGTGTACTAAATGCTGGGGACCCCAGAAGGAAAAGTGACTCAATCTTTGAGATAGCAGTGAGAGACATTACAGGAGGGTGGGGTCACTAACATTTGGGTTGGACTTTCAAGAGTGAGCAGGAGTTTGCTTGGGAGAGTGGGACTTGCTCTAGGCTCCTTAGCAATTTGGTGGCTTAGTGTTCAGGACCTCTGAAGTTTGGAGCCAGACTACTTGGGATACAAACCCTACTCCAACTATTGTGTGAATTGCCAGGCAAGTGATTCAATCTGCTGAAACTCAGTTTCCTTATTTGGGAAATGGAAATAATAATAGGTACCTTCTAGTTTGTGGTGACAATTTAGTGAGATCATTCATAAAAAAAAAAAAAAGGCTTATGCAATGCCAAGCACACAGTGAGTGCTTGGTGTTAGCTATTATCAATATTATTATTAATCTAGATTCAATTCTTAGCTTCTCAGCTTCCTAACTGTGTGATTCTGGGCAAGTGGCTTAAACATTCTGAGCTTTGATCTCTGTAAAATGACAATGATACCTATTTCAGTTGATGTTATGGATTCAATGAGGATGCTGAGCCCTTCGGTAATACCTGGTGGTTATTGTTATAAGTTTTTTGCTGGCAGTGCTGGGACCAAAGCCCACCTCAGAGTGGTATTGGGGGTGGGTTAGCAGGAGTGGTGGTCTGTAGCTCATCTTTGCCTTCTGTGTCCTCCCTTCCCACCACCAGGTACCAGATCCACACAGGACTCCAGCACTCCATCATCCGCCCACGGCAGCCCAACTGCCTCCCCCTGGACCAGGTGACACTGCCACAGAAGCTGCAGGAGGCAGGTTACTCTACTCACATGGTGGGCAAATGGCACCTGGGCTTTTACCGGAAGGAGTGCCTACCCACCCGTCGGGGCTTTGACACCTTCCTGGGCTCGCTCACTGGCAACGTAGACTACTACACCTATGACAACTGCGATGGTCCTGGGGTGTGTGGCTTCGACCTGCACGAGGGTGAGAGCGTGGCCTGGGGGCTCAGTGGCCAGTACTCCACCATGCTCTACGCCCAGCGTGCCAGCCACATCCTGGCCAGCCACAACCCCCGGCGGCCCCTCTTCCTCTATGTGGCCTTCCAGGCAGTGCACACACCGCTGCAGTCCCCTCGAGAGTACCTGTACCGCTACCGCAGCATGGGCAACGTGGCCCGGCGGAAGTACGCAGCCATGGTGACCTGCATGGACGAGGCTGTGCGCAACATCACCTGGGCCCTCAAGCGCTATGGTTTCTACAACAACAGTGTCATCATCTTCTCTAGCGATAATGGGGGCCAAACTTTCTCAGGAGGTAGCAACTGGCCACTCCGAGGACTCAAGGGTACTTACTGGGAAGGTGGTGTGCGAGGCTTGGGCTTTGTCCACAGCCCCCTGCTCAAGCGAAAGCGACGGACCAGCCGGGCACTGGTGCACATCACTGATTGGTACCCAACTCTGGTGGGTCTGGCCGGTGGTACTGCATCGGCAGCTGATGGGCTAGACGGCTATGATGTGTGGCCGGCCATCAGCGAGGGCAGGGCTTCGCCACGCACAGAGATCCTGCACAACATTGACCCGCTCTACAACCATGCCCGGCACGGCTCCCTGGAGGGTGGGTTCGGCATCTGGAACACTGCTGTGCAGGCCGCCATCCGCGTGGGCGAGTGGAAGCTGCTAACGGGAGACCCTGGCTATGGTGATTGGATCCCTCCACAGACGCTGGCTGCCTTCCCAGATAGCTGGTGGAACCTGGAGCGGATGGCCAGTGTCCGCCAGGCTGTATGGCTCTTCAACATCAGTGCTGACCCTTATGAACGTGAGGACCTAGCTGACCAGCGGCCTGATGTGGTTCGCACCCTGCTGGCTCGCCTGGTGGACTATAACCGCACAGCCATCCCTGTGCGCTATCCGGATGAGAATCCCCGGGCTCATCCTGACTTCAATGGGGGTGCTTGGGGGCCCTGGGCCAGCGATGAGGAAGAAGAGGAAGAAGAAGAGGAGGAAGGCAGATCTCGAAGCTTCTCCCGGGGTCGCCGCAAGAAAAAGTGCAAGATTTGCAAGCTTCGATCTTTTTTCCGTAAACTCAACACCAGACTGATGTCCCACCGGATCTGATGGGTGGGGTGGCAGGAATCTTCATTACCCTAAGTAGACTTCCCCACTTCAACCTGGCCCTGCTCATTCTCAGGGAGAAACCTGAGGTCAAGTCTCCATCTGCAGGGTACAAGGGTGCAGAACTCCTTAGTTGAACAGGTTGGGAACATGGCGGGGGGTGGGGGTGGGAATAAACTGAACTGGGAGGCCTGGGTCCCAGTCTTGCCTTTTCACTGACTTGCTCTGTAACCTCAGGTGACCTACATGAGCTTTCATCCTCAGTTTCCTCATTTGTAAAATGAGGTCCAGTGACTTTGTGACTGCTATGCACCTTGTACCTGGGGCCATAGTGGAGTTCCTGGCTTCCTGGCCACCTTGAAGCTTGTGGTAGGGTCTTCCCCTTCACTCTGGGTCTCTGTGGTGCTGCCCGGGTGACGGGCCACAGGGAGGCAACTCCAGTCTGGACCTTAACTGGGGTGTGGCAAGCTGGCTGGTCTCTAAAGGGACCGCTGAGAGCTGAGGTGGAGGTATAAGGTGGGGAGGATGCCCTTCCTGGGTCTTCATGTGACCTAAGCCCGTCCTGGGGCCAGGTGGCATTGGGAACCATGGTGGAAAGCTCTTCTTCCTGCCCCTAGGCACCCAGAGAAGTTAACTGGGCCCTTAGCTACTGTAGTATCAACGGTGGCAGAAGCAGCTGTGAAAAGAGCCCCAAAACCAATATTTCCTTCGACGTTGGCACAGTCCTTCCCCTCTGGGCCTTGCTTTCCCTATCTGCAGATGGGGATGCTAGCCCTGGCTCAGCCTACCTCACAGCGCTGCAGAAGACTGACCAAACGAAAGGTCCTGGAGGAGCCCGTGAACTTGATTAAAGTGCCCTGACACAGAGGCGAGGGATGGAGTGCAGTCTGTGAGCACATGTGTGTGTACAGGTGTGTGTGCATGGGGGCAGGCGAGAGTTCATGGTGGACAGCTTGGCCAGTGGGCAGAACATCTGGTTTCTGCTGCACATCCACTGTATGACCTCAGGCAAACCCCTGGACCTCTCTGGGCTTGTGTCTCCCTGTGCACAGCAGAAGATCTGAGAACCCTTTCTACCTGGCCACTGTGGGCGCCCCCGTGTGCGCGTCTGGGGGTGCTGTGGCCGGGTGTGGGGGCGGGGCGCGGGGTTGTGCAGCCTTCCTGCTGCACGGCGCTTCTCAGCGCACACAGCGTTCTGCATATCTCCCTTCAGGTTCCAGTCTGCGCGGAGTGTGTAGGCGAAAGCCCTGCTGTGAATTTTGAAAATAGTTATTTTTGTCGCTGGCAAAGGAGGCCTGTTAGGACTCGTCAGCTTGTGGATGAGCGGGATGGGTGGGGTGGGGTGGGGTGGGTGCGCTGCGTGGGGTGTTCGGGTGTTGGTTACAGAGCTGCATCCCCACCGCAGTGATTGAGCCCAGTAGTGAGGATTCTGGCCTGCGGCTGCAGGGGCTGCAAGATGAAAGTGACCGTTGTGTCCTGGGTCCTTCTTCTCAGCCCGGTTCTGTTTGCCCCTTACTATTTCCACACCTGAAACCTTTCCTGCTTCCATGATGTTGAGACCCACTAGTGGGGCAGGGACCAGGACTGCAGAGGCCTCTGGAGTTCAGTGACCCCAGCATTTGGGCTTGCTCAGGGAAACTCTGAAGAAGTCACCTGTCTGCCCATTATTCAGGACGCTCCAGCTCTGCCAGTTGCTTTTCCACTGCACACGCTAGACCTTCCAAAGGGGCACAGAGTCGGGGCCTCCTGCAGGTGCAGGTTTGTGTGAATTGTATCTAACTCTCTGGTGCCCGCTAAGTTGGCTTTGTACAGCCTCCAGCCTGTTTCCCTTCTTGGGGCCACAAGTGCAGAACCATCAATGGTCCTTTCTGCCCTCCCTCGGGGACCAAGACCTACTCCCTGCAGTTAACTTGACCCCAAACCATAGAGACCAGTTGGGGATGGGGGCTGGGCTCAGGTCTCCATCAGGTCTCCAACCCAGTCCAGGGTTCATGTAACTCAGAGTCCCACTCAACCTAGAAATCGCAAGCAGCCCAGGAACCCCATCCAAGCTTCAGCCTACAACCTGGTCCAGGCCTGAAATTGGTGGAGGGTCTCTCTCAGGGGTTGCCATGAGAGATAGCCTGCTGTGGCCTCTGCTCTGCCTAGCAATCAACGTGCCTAGTGCCCTCCCGCTCCAGCCTCCTGTAGCCCCCTGAGTTTCCCAGTGTGCCTGGGTCTGCACTTCTGCTGGACCTCCTTATAGCACTGTTGGCAGGTGCTTGTAGCACCCCAGTCTCTGTAGCAGGCAGGGGCTGGGGGCAGGCAATCAGAGGTATCCTTGGCCTCTTTGGTCATTGATCAGAGATGCTTGCTACGGTCCCCAGTTTCTCCCTTAGCTGGACCGGGTGGCAGCAGATCTGTTAGCTAGTGGAGTTGGTGCCAGATGGCAGCCTATCCAAGCCTGTGGAGTCCTGGGCTCTGATGACCATTCCCTCAGGAGCCAGAAGAGACTCCACACTTGCTGGGGCCTTCACAGCATTTCCTTCTCTCACTAGGGGCCTACTGGCTGCCCTGGGACGCAGGCAATCACCCCAGCCAGAAAGAGGGAGCAAGGGAAGGAGCAATGTCTGGCAGCCAGGAATTCCCACTTCTCCTCATCACCTCTGACTTGTGCAATGATGAGAGGACAGCCTCCCCTTTCTGGGCCTCGGTTCCCCATCTGTAAGGGACATGTGCTATCTAGTGGAAGCCTAATAACCCAGGGAAGGGGTGCTGACATCACACAGACTGGATTTGAACCCAGCTGCACGACCCTGAGCGAGTATACAGCACCACATCTCTGCAAAATGGGCATGATTGCACTGTTCCAGCCAATGTGCGCTGTCAGGGATGGGCAGTACCGTGTCAAGTGCTTACCTCAGGGCCTGGCTTTGTGGTGGGAATAACTACTTTTCAGGCCTCTGGAGTCAATAAATGAAGATTTTACCTTCATCCTTTCCCCACTGAAGAAAAACTCTGCTACCAGCTCTCCCAGGATGGGAACTTGGGTCCCCTCACTGCAGGTCATGCTGTGCAGTCCTTGTCTTAGCAGCCACTGGCTCATGGCTCTCTGCCTCACTCTTCCCAGCAAAGAGGGCTAATATGCAGGATGTTTTGGGGGACAGTGCTGCTCTGCGACACTGGACTTCTTTCTGTACTCGGCCTTGGCTTTACTTGCTGCAATGAAGTAACCCGATCACCCTCCACTCAGACCCTTGCTATGATCATTTCTCTCCTGGCCCACTTTCCACTGATTCTGCCCCCACACTTGCTGCCCTTAGTGGGACAGGCCCCACGGGGACCCTTCAGATGGCACGTTTTCTGTTTTCAGGCCCTGTAGGACCCCACAACACTTGGACATATGCATGTGAGCTCGTGGGCGGATTGTGGAAGGTGGGATTTGAGTTGGCTGTTACAGTGTCACTGGGACTCTGAGGGCCTGCCCAGGAACTCAACTCTCATCTCCTTTTATTGCTCCTGTCAGCGTGGGGCACTGCTTGTGTTCACAGCCAACCCCTCTCCTGGCTCATCGGGGCTATGCTCAGCAACTTCCAGGGCTCCCACTGCTGGCCACCAGCCCATGGCACACAGGCCTGCTCTTGAATGCCACACACATGTTGCAGATGGGGGCACACGTGCTGGCTCTTGAGCCTGCCATGGCCCTGGGGAGTGGGGAGTCTGGCAGGAACAATCCTCCTAATGCAATCATCTGCTCTTTCTCTCTGCACCACAGAGGCATGGCTGGCTCCTCGCTGCCTGCCACCATCGGGCACAGCTGCCAGCCTTTTGGGCACAGAGGAAGCAGTGAATTAGCGGTCATGCCTCCTCTGCAGATTGGCAGTTGCACTCAGTATGGGGGTGCCTGTCGGAGGCAGTGCCCATACCCCTAGAGCTGAGCTCTGGAAGGTTCAGAGGGGTATGCATATGTGTGTGTAAGAAAGGCTCACCAAGGGAGTCCCTTCCTCTTCTCCCTCCTCTTCCTCTTTTTTTTTTTAAATTTTTTTTTAGTTTTCAATGAACCTTTATTTTATGTATTTATATGTAGTGCTGAGGCTGGAACCCAGTGCCTTACACGTGCTAGGCAAGCGCTCTGCCACTGAGCCACAGCCCAGCCCCGCCTCTCCCTCTTGTGCAGACATTTCTCCATCATCATCGGATGGATCCTGCAGCCTGGGACCTGCCCATCCCCCCATTCTGCATACACAGGAGAGAAAGTGACAGAGACCAAGACCCAGAAAGAAAGAGATGAAACCAGCCCCAAAGTGGAAAGGAATGGGGAAGATGGGGAGAACAGAGAAAGAAGGATGGAGAAAAAGGCAAGAGAGAGAAAGAAGAAAAGAGAGTGGAAAGTAGATATTGAAGTGGGGAAGGGCAGACAACCATGCCAGGAGTGGAGTGGGGCTGGGTTGGCACTGTGTCCTGCAGGCACGTAGGCCACTTGTGTGGTTCTGGTCAGAGACAGGGAGGCAGCTGGCTGTCTACACTACCTGTACCCCTTCACATTGTCCTGAGTTACTGAGAGCTCCTCTGGGACCTGATGTGGGGACGTCCCCCTGTGTTCTGTTCATCAGTGGGAACACAAGAAGCAGAAGAGTGGTCAGGCCAGCCCCAGATCAAGCAGGACCTTTGTCCAGAATGCTAGATTTCCTTGAATAATCTCTTTGCATGTTTACCTTTTGTTTTACTAATTTTTTTTTTCAGTACTGGAGATTGAGCCCAGGGACTCATGCATGCTAGGCAGGTGCTCTATCACTGAGCTACACCCCCAGCTCTTGTTTTACTGTTTGTTTTGTTTTACTAATTTTCAAAGCAGGGTTGTCATTTGGTTGGCAGCTGATGAGCCTGAGGTCCCAGTGTCCTCTTCTTCTAGCCCCAGCCTCTTAATCTACAGGAATTGTTGCAGATGTGAGGCCTAGGCAAGGTGATGTCCAAACCGTGAGCTAAACTTCAGCTCCCCAAAGTGTTGGGATTTGGAGATGGTTGTGTGTGCTTCCGTGATTCAAGGAGGGATGTGAAAGGATGACTTCTAAGTCCTTCAATCATAATAATTCCTCATGTATTGAACACATACATTATGTTAACCACCATGTTCATCTCCCTGAGTCAATAGAATTGCCATGGAGGTAGGAAATATCATTTACTAAATTTTTCCTGTGAAGAAACTGAGGCACAGAGAAGTTAAGGTGCTTATTCAAAGTTGCACAGCCTGTAAGTCACATAGTCACACTAACCACTGAAAAACGCTGCCTGTCCTTTCCCCTGAGCAATGGCTGGGGTGGCCTCAGTCCTCTATGTATGGAAGCATTCCCTCCCAGGCACAGGCTAGAAGGGCTGGACCAGGAGGGTGGCAGCGCAGCCCTTCCCTGCCTCCCGACACACGTGCCTCTAGCTTGGCCATGGTGTTCTGTGCCCTGCCTACTACCCACTGCTGTGCGGTCCCCAGCACAGGCCTCTCCTCTTTGCCTCTGAATTGCGACGTTGGCGGCAGAAGCGGGAAGCATATTGTGTGCAGAAACAAAACGGAGTGGTTTTTCCTTTTTCTGAAGGTGGTAATGGTGCAATTAGTGGCTAAGCCATTACCCCCACCTCCTGCTAGCTCCCCTCCTTCTCCTCTGCCTCCCTCCCTTTCTCTCCTGGGAAAAGTGGCTGAATTAGAGAGCTTGCCCTTCTTCCTTCTTCACCTCTGAATCTCAGGAGGAGGGACACAATGGGGAGATACCTGATGTGGTCAGGGTCCCCTGGACTTAGGGTTGCCAGTCAGGGACATGTTGGGATTGGAGAACACCAAAATGCATACATCCAGCAAGCGAGGTGGAAACAGCAAGGCAATCTGGATGTTGAGAGCTAGAACCCAGAGACTCTGGATCCCTGAGTCCTTCTGTCTGCCCATGCTCACTGGGGGATGCCATCATGGGGGTTCATCCTGGGGACTGTGAAATGAGCTAAGGGATCCTCTTTTTGTGAGTGTGCAGTAGGAGTTTCCAAGTACAAGCCAGAGTGTCACAGTACCCCTTAATACTTCCTTTTCCTTTTCTAGAAACTGATAAAAGACCTCACGTTTGCATACTTACCCAAGGCCTTCATGACCCTTAAGCTGCTGGAACTTCACAGCCTTTCTCTGCAAGGGCAGTTTTGTTCCCCTATTTTATAGAAAAGGAATTGGAGGCTCGGAGAGGGTCAGTGACTTGCTCAGGGTTCCACAGTTAATAAATGTCAGAGCTGGAACTTGAACTCAGATCCTTAGTCTTAAACCCTAGTTCCTTTCCTTCTTAAAACCCTGGGTTGTAGGTATTGCTGATGCTCTGAAGAACTGAAGTTGATAGGAAAGTTGCCCATGGAATTTGGGAATGAAAATTTCAGAGCAGGGCAGGTCCATGGCCTCTGGCCCAGCCCCTGGTAAGCCAGGCCATGCTAACCTCATCAAAGCTGCCTCTTGCCTTTTTTACCTTGACTTGAAGCACAAGCAGAAACTGGGACATGAGCCCCAGGAGACCAGATCTCCACTGTCCCTCTGGGCATGTGAGGTGGGGGAGAGGCTGCAGAAGAGGCTTCAGGAGGGACCCATTGTCACAGTGGCGAGAGGTCAAGGTGAGTAGGCAGCCAGAGCTATTCCTTCCATAATCCTGGGGTCTCCTCTGCACTTCTTCCCCAATCTAGAGAACCAGAGTGATAGGGTCGCAGAAGAGCAGAGAGAGGAAGAACAAAATAAGAAGGACAGAGGCAGAGGTAAAACCAAACCAAACCACAGAGGGGAACACAGAGACAATTATAGAGACTGAGATCCACAGAGAGAGACATCCCAATGAATTAGCCATCATTTCCCTGTAAACCTTAGAACCCAGCTGTTGTCAGGGCAACGGGGCAATACCTGTCTCTCCAGAGAAGATGAAGTTGCCAGGGTAACTATATCCTGTCTTTCCCAAGGACCATCCTGGAATGTGGCACCCACTGGCCGTTACCATGGCAACTGCCTCTTTGCCCCACTTAATCCCATCCCGTCTGCTAGAAGGGACTCATAGTTGGAGGTGGGGGAGGTGGGAAAGAGAACATGACTTGTGGACTAAGTTTGTTCTCTTCCTCCTTCTCCATGCCCCTCAGTGCCCCCCCTGGGGGTGCTGAGTCCACCTGCCCCCAGCCCCACACAGGCTTGCGATATTGTGTGCAGTAGGGGCCAGGGCGTCCGGGAGCAGGTTTTGCAGTGGAAGGCAGGCAGGTGTTGGGGAGGCAGTTACCGGGGCAACGGGAACAGGGCGTTTCGGAGGTGGTTGCCATGGGGACCTGGATGCTGACGAAGGCTCGCGAGGCTGTGAGCAGCCACAGTGCCCTGCTCAGAAGCCCCAGGCTCGTCAGTCAAGCCGGTTCTCCGGTCGCACTCAGCAACACAGGCAGGCGAGTGGCCCCTAGTTCCGGAAGCAGAGCGGCAGTGCCCCAGTCCTGGTGCCCCAGCCCCGACCCTTGCCTGCCTGTCCAGTGCCAGGATGGCCACCATCACCTGCACCCGCTTCACAGAAGAGTATCAGCTCTTCGAGGAACTGGGAAAGTGAGTTGCACCTCAGGGAGTCCTGGAGGGTGCAGGGGGTCAGTCTCGGGCTTGGGGGCGTGTGCCAACATTGCTCCAGGCTCTCTTGTGCACACAGCGGAAGGCAGGCTGCATGCTTTTGAGGTGCTCGCATGTGCACAAGGTGCCCAGAGTCAGGCATTGGCACATTTGTGGGTACAGCCAAGTGTGTGTGTGTGTGAGGGTGATAGGTTGCTGGTGTATGTCAGTGCATGTGCAGACATGCACACACGTACACAAGTATACACAACCTGGGCGCACACAGATTCTTAGAAACTTAGGGTTAAAAGGGATTTTCCTACTCAGCTGGAATCCTTTCTCTAGTTTCTCTTGGATACCTCCAGTGGTGGAGAGTTCACCACCTCCCAGGTAGTCCTTCCTGATTTTAGACACCTGCAGTCATTGTTCAGAGAAGCCAACTTCTTCCTGTAAGCATATCCTCTCCCCACCGTCCCCTTTCCAGATCCTACCAGAAGTGAGGGCGCAGGTACAGGAGGGGTTAACATGTGAAGGACTGGTGTTGGGTAGAGGGGAGGGGCTATCAGCAAGCTGGGGGGACACCCCTGCTGCAGGGCTGTGACATGAAGGGTGAAGAACTGGGATCCTTGGGCAAAGTTGCCCAGCCCAGAGCTCATTTTATGCCTTTGATGACGGATCCAAGAAGGGTGGGAGGGTGAGGAGTGAGGGGAGCGTCTTGTAGGAGCCCAGTAGACTGCGGAGTCTCGGGGAAGGTCCCTGGATGCCCCCAGCTAGGCTTGTGGAGGACCTGGGATGGAGCAAAGGTTGGGGTGCAGTTTGGAGATGGAGTGTGCCCCCTGGGCAAAGGAGTGTTAGTGCCCTGGTTAGTTACTGCTGTGGCAGCAGGAGCGTGGAGGAAAGGGGCTTCGGAAGCATCAGCTGGAGGTCTGGATGTTCAAGGGCCAGCGGGCATTTTGAGTGGGGGTTGATGTGTGCTGTCGTATAAAGACTTTCGAGGGGAGTTAATTGTGTTGTATAAGTACTGACTCTGGGGTACACTGGCATGCACCAAAGGGTGTGCAAACATTCATGTTTGTGTACCAGGAAGAGGTACTTCTGTGTGTGATCAGTGTGTAAAGCTTGAAAATGCAAGTGTGCCCTGAAAGGGTGCTTGTGTGTGAGGATGCCAAGAGTGCTGTTGGCTGGGTTGCTTGGGAGTCAAGTGTGGACGTGCGTCACTGTGTAGCCCATGTGTGGCAGGTCAGAACTGGGTGCACATCAGTAAGCAATGCGCATGGGGCCTAGGGATGTGTGAGGACCACACAGGAGGCATGGACACAGTGGTGTTCCCATGGGGTCTGCATGTGCACTCTGTGAGATACACACAGGAAGGCGTCTGTATGTGTGTGTGTGCACATGTGTGTGTGTGTGTGTGTGTGTGTGTGCGTGAGACCTGGGCTCATGGGCTCGTGTGGGTGTGTGGGTGTTGTAGGCGTGTGTGAGCTCATGCTGGTGTCTGCATACGTGTGGGAGGTGGGCCTGTGGCTGTGTATAAGCAGGATGCCTGCACACACGCACACATGTACGTGCACACACGCACTCAGCCTACCCTGACACCTAGAGACACAGGCCAGCTCCGTTATGCAGACACACACTCTTGTGCAAATGTGTTCACTCTTGCCTGCAGACTTCCTGCCTTTCTGAGTGTGTCTTTGTGCTAGAAGTGGGGGCAGGAATACCTGTTTAGGGCTGCTCTGGAGGACTGGAGCTGTCCCCCAAACTCAAGCTGGGACCCCTCGTCAGCTGGTTTCCAATGCCCACTGGGAATCTAAAAACTATCTGATTAGCCAGGAGCTGCCTTTAAGATTGTGACCAAGACTGGCTTGTGGCAGGACTGCGTCACAGAGCATAGTGTGATGGTGGGAATGTGACTCAAGTGCTCAAAGTAAAAACAGAAGTGCTGTTTTGCCCCGAGAGGAGATGCTCTCAAGATCGGGCTTTGCAAAGGTGACTTGTACAGAGACCCTTTGTGAGCCTCATCAGCCCTCTGCCTGCCTGGGCTCTTGGAAGGACCAGGGCAGGAACAGAATTTCAGGGGAGAGGGAGCCTTGGCAGGAAAACTGAGGTGGCAGTCATGGCCAGGCCTTGTCTAATCAATTTCAGACCTCTTCCTTCCAGAACCATCAGTGCTTTTAACCTTTTTTAGGTCACATATTCCTCCAGGAATCTGAGGAAAGTCTAAATTGACATTGCCCAGAAAAATGCACAAACCTACAAAATGTTGCGCACACTGCTGGGAGCTTGCAGGGCCTCGGAAGACCATGCCTGGGCCCGAGTTGGAGGGTGCCTGGACTGGAGAGAAGGGCTGAGAGAAGGCCTCAGCCTTCTCATGTCTGTGTTACAAAGTCCAGGGCACATCATGGAGGAGGCGGGCAGCTGCTCTGCCCAACAGCTTCAGTCTGAGCATCCAGTGGGGCAGGGTAGGGTGGCAGCACTCCACCCTTAGCTCTTGTGACACTGGGCAATCTGTGACACTTCTTCCCTCAACTACACTCTGGAGAGTAAAAAGCGCTGTGAGGATTAAGTGAGATGGTGTGTGTGGAGCAGCAGCCTGTGCACGTAGGGACACCAGCAGGACATCCCTGCTGGCCTGGCTGTTGTGCTCTGGGGTTGGGCAGGGCTGAGGAAGGGGGACGAGGCCTTCTGTTTACCTTTTCTCTGGAGTTTGTGCGGTGTGGGGGAGGGGCTGACCAAGGCACTCCTGTGCAGGCAGGAGGCTTTGGGAGCAGTGAAGGCGCCTGCAGGGCCCACTCTTCAATTGGTGACCCCTGCCCCTTCCAGCCAGGAGAGTGTGGTCAATACCCAGAAGCCAAGTCCCCTTCCAGAGCCCACTCCATATCACTAGCAGGAGGACTGGCAGAGGGGGCTAAGTTGACTCTAAAAGGGGACATTGTGGCCTTTGGGCCTCCTTCAGCTGGGCCGTATGCTGCCCAGCTGGAGAAGGGGCTGGTACGCTCCAGGCTTCCTGGTATCCTGCCCAGTGAGGCCTGGCTTGTCACTGCAGGCCTTCCAGGATCCCAAGGTAGGGCAGGCTACGGGTGGAGGGGGAGCTGCCCTTAAGCCTAATGGGCAGCCTGCTGGGGGCTGTGGCTGGAGGCAGGGCCCTGAGCCAGGGTTTCTGGAGCTTCTAGATGCTACCAGACCCACTGACCCAAAAGAGCCCAGAACTAAATTCCAGGTCTCCTAGAGGGTTGGCATGAGGCTATTTCAGGGGTCCCAGAGATGAGCTGACTTCCTTCTCCCTTGACCCTGATCCTCGTCCACCGGGGATGAGAGACATGGAAGGCTGGAAGAGAAGCACAGACTCCAGCGGGGCAGGTGGGGACGGGGTGCTGGGCCAGAGCTCCCAGCATCCTTGGCCTTCTCCGAAGTCCAGGACCTCCCGAGTGCTGCGGGTGGGGGCAACAAGAGAAGCACTGGAGGGGGAGGTCAGGGCCAAAGAAGCAGAAGAGGAAGGAGGAAGCCTCCTCCAATGTTTGACTTGCTGGGCTTCAGATCCTACCCCTGCCACAGAGGTGAGAGAGGCAGAGAATCACCCTGCAGTCGGTGTGATCACTGGGCTGTACAGGAAGAGCCTCCAAAGGAGATTTTACTTGAGAGAGGTGGGGAGGGAGGGAGGGAGGGAGGGAGCTCAACCCACTCGTTTCTCTCTAGAAACAAGGATCTGAAATTGACTCAGGCAGTGCTGGGTAGGGGGAGGGTTGCGGGGGTGTGGGTGGCCAGCAAGGTTGACGGAGGAGAGGCTGGCTCCTCAGCCCGAGCCCCTCTCATGCCATGGATTTGCACTGTGCACCAGTCTCGGCTGGGCTGACTGGTGAGTGGCAGTGTGGCCCAGAGGCAGCCCCCCTCACTGGGGGCCAGGGCCCAGGCTGCTTAGGTTCCCTTTGGACTCAAGCTCTGATGCCTGTAGAATGTTCTTAGCAACCCCACCCTTCCCTGGCTGAGTTCTTAGGAAGATGGACAATGTCAAAGTGGAGAGAGAGGACACCTAGACATCAGTACCCCACCCAAAGATGGGATCGTGCCTTAATTCTGCTTCTAATAGCCTCTCACAGCCAGAGCACTCTGGGTCGGCAAGGCACTTCTCATCCATTAGCTCTTCTCTGAGGGAGCTGGGCAGGGCTTATGCATCCATCTCACAGATGAGCAGACTGGGGCGAGGAGGTGGAGGCCCAGGGCATTGCATCCAGGTCTCCAGCACCCATGTGCACTGTGAGGGGTGCCGAGAGGGGTTCTCAGGAGCTGTAACCAGGGACATCCCTCCTCGAGCACAAACAAGGGAAAAAGGGCAGTGGCCTTGGGGTGGGGGGAACTCAGTGGTGCCTTAATTTTCAGTCATGATTCTGCCTTAAATTTACTAGGCCACTCCATGCATCATTTATCCTTTGTGTACCTCAACTTTGCCATCTGTAAAGTGGGGATCTCCAATCTCTGGAGATGCCTGAAATGCTCCATTAGGGGTGCTACCGCCTGCACCCTCCCTCTGTGGAGGATTAATGGGAAACTGCAGACCCCCAGAGCATTGGAATCCGGAAGACTGTAGAGAATGTCCATTCATTGCATACACCAGAGACCACATTCAAAGGGAAGGGAAGTGATTTGTCCAAGGTCACAGTGAGAGGCAGTGGTTAAGTCAGAAATAAGGGACAGTGATATGCAGGGACCAGAAGCCAAAGGATGGGAAACTGGGAGGCAGGACCTCAAAAGTGGGTGTAAGGAATGCTGGGTACTGTAGTGCACGCCTATAATCTCAGTGACTCCAGAGGCTGAGGCAGGAGGATCACAAGTTGGAGGCCAGCATTAGCAACTTAGCAAGACCCTGTCTCAATATTAAATAATTAACTGATTAATATTTTAAAATGTGGGAGTATGAGGACAGGGGAGGGGATAGCCTTTCCTTGCGCTATCCCTCCAAGCCACCCTAGTGGCAGGCAGCACGTGTTCTGGTGCATGCCACAGCCCTCCACCCCCACACAGCCGCCCCCACATGGGCTGAGACACACTGACACTCTGCCGAGCCTCCCTCCCTGCCTGCTGCCTCCCTCCACAAGAACACGCTGACACTGCTGCCAGTACCCCCTGCAGGCTGGGGCCAAGTCTTCTATGTAGAGAGAGGGCTGCCCTTGGGATGGCGTGCCTGCATTGGAGGCTAGTGCACACACACGTGCACCGTCACATAAGCTCACGGACACACACGCTGCACACACACGCTGGCTGCAGTAAGACACAGAGCACGAGTTCACCTCCTAGTGCAGGGACAACGAGATGATGCTGGCTGGGTTCTGGGTTCCTTCTTCCTCTCTATCTCTCTCCAACTCTCTGGTCTCTCTCTCTCTGTTCCTTTCTTCTCTTTGGGCAGACCCCTCTCTATCACAGCCCACCTGTCCTGTGTGCACACTGACAGTGACCTGTCCCTTCTGAGCTACTCCATGCACTTTAGGAAGCCTCTGGTCCAGGTGAGCCTTGTGCAGCCCACCTGCTGAGACCCACCTTGAGAGCATGGCTGTCTGTCACAGTGTTAGGTGGGTTTATAAGGCCAGCAGGACCTACTGTGCTGGACAAAGTTAAGGGCTTGCTATCTTGGGGTCACATAAAAGACAGGACATATCTGTGATCCTTGAAGTTATTCAAGTCTTTCCTGAGCAGATCCTCTGTTCCTAGCCCTGGGCTGAGCTCAGCATGTACCACCTGCAGTCTCTGCCCTCAGGGGGCTTGTGATCTGCTACAAAGCCAACATTAATTAAATCACTTTAGAAACTATTATTTAAATACATTTGGATAAGGGCTATGAATGCAAATATGGACCCATGAGCTTCCAAGAGACCTCAACTAGTTGGAATGAAGGAGGTCTTGGGGAAGACTCCCCTGAGGAGGTAACATCTGGGATCTGGGGGTGACAAGAGACAACCAAGTTGGGCACAGTGGTGCACACCTGTCATCCCAACTGACGTCCAGAGGCTGAGTCAGGAGGATCACAAGTTGAAGGCCAGCCTAGGTAATTGAGTGAGACCCTGTCTCAAAATAAAAAAAATATAAAGGGCTGGGGGTGTGGTTTAGTGGTAGAGCACCTGGGTTCAATCCCCAGTACCAAAAAAAGTTTACCAGGGGAAGACAGGAAAGAGCATTCCTGAGAGCGAGCACAGCCAGGCAAAGATGTGTCTTTCAGTGGAGCCCGTCAGCCCCTGGGGGACCTGGGGTCTCACCCCTCTCTGGGCTGTGCAGCATGCCCTCAACTTCCAGATGCTGGGTCCTAGAGGAATAGTAAAAGGCTGCTGTTGTCTAGGAGGGGGAGCAGGCCGGGCGGTAATGGTCTGTAAGCCAAATCAAGTGGGAGAGCACTGAGGAGCAGAGAGAAGAGCCCCTTAGGGGGCTGTGTCCGCCCCTCATACCTGCAAGGTGTCCTCGGAGGGCAGAACAGCAGCCTAATACGGTAAGGGAGGCGGATTTCATCTTGATACCAGGAAGAACTTTCTCACATCCATAGCTGTTCTTCTGTCCCAGATGGATGCAGCCTCAGGAGACTGTGCTGAGGTAGCTGCCACATGCATATCCACACCCCTAGGCCTCCCTGAGATCCCTCCTCCCCAACATCCCTCGCTCCAAGAGTGAAGAGGGAGGCAGTGTAGGGTCATGACAGCCTCAGTTCCATCCAGAATATTTGACTAAGGAGACCTCTACTGTTTCACAGGTGGGGAGTTAAAGCCCAGAGAGGGCAAGGGCCCTGCCGGTGGCCACACAAATTGGTGACACAGCAGAACTGGGAGTGCCAGCCTCTTTCCATTTCAGCATGTGGCTCTCACCCCTCAGAACCACTCTCTCTGACATCAGGACCTCTGAAAGCCTCTGGGCCATGCCCCGTGGCCCGGGCAGGATAGGCAGCCATCAGGGGCCAGGGAGAAAGCAGCCCCTTGGCATCTGCCCTGCTTCTCTGTGCTCTGGCCTTACCTCTGAGCACTGTGACTAGTTTTCTATTTTTCCTTTTTATCTTTTTGTAACCCGTTCAAGAAAACCCATATACAGCCAAAACAAGGAATATGCTGGAACTTCTGTTGGTTCAATGTTCCCTGCAGCAAACAGAATCTTCTGGTTCCCAGGCCTTCTGTGTCCCTCACAAGGCTTCTGCTGGGTTGGCGTTGGGGCCCCGGGAGGGGTGTGTGGGACAACTCGTCCCTGCAGCATCTTCTAGAGTCTGGGAGTGGGTGGTGCAGCCACAGTGGTGGGCAGGAGGGGAGAGGAGCATTTTCACTAACGGTCCCCAGATTATCCGTCTGAATAAAGCTGTGGCTGCAGAGTTCTGCTCCCAGAGCTGCTGAGACAAGCTGCGGAGAGGAAGGGGAAGTCAGGAGGAGGGCATCCCAAGCCCAGCCCATCTCCTCTGATCTAGTTGCCATTTGGGGAAACCAGCAGGCTGGGTTTTGCTTGTTTATTTTTAAGAAAGTATACCACCACTGAAAAAGGAAAGAAAGAGAAAGAAAGAAAAGTCTCAAACATTACTTACCAACAGTTGATCTCACAGATAGGAGAGCTGAGACCCCCAAAGGGACAGGATTTGGTTACGGTACAGAGCTTCTGGTTGCAGGGGTGCACGCCTGTCTTCCCCGTGACTCAGGAGGCTTAGGCAGGAGGATCACAAATTCAAGCCCAGCCTGAGTAACTTAGTGAGACCCTGTCTCAAAATAAAAAAAATAAAAAGGGCTGGGGCTGTAGCTCAGTGGTAGAGCCCCCCCTGGGTTCAATCCCCAGTACAGGGGGGAATACCTCACCTTGTCCAGAATTTTCCTGTGTTTCTGAAGGAAACTGGGCCTGACTTTTTAACCGTTGGGGGATAAGGAGCCCTCCACAGTTCTCGTGTAAGTGACGGACACCCTTCCCTCAATCACACCCCCTTACTCCTACGTGCACAGTGCTGAAAGTCTCCTTTCAATCTGCCTACCCTATAGCCCACTGGGCTCCAATTAAGGCGCCTCTGATCCCAGAGTATAGCGTATTGGAAGAGCAATGAACTCTGAGTCAGGAGTCCTGAGTTCAAGGTCTCCACCTTGATTTATTCATTTATGGAATAAGAATGACTCTCACGGAAGGTTCTACAGGAGATGCCAATCTCTGATGCCATGCGGCCCCTACTCTGGTCCAACATGATGCTGTCCTGGTGGCCAGCCCCAACTCTTGCCTTCCCCCAGATGTCCTAACCCTATCTGCTCTGGGTGATCAGATCAGTTGACCTGGGTCACCACCAAGAGGTTTGGGTGCTAACCCTCTCACAGGCAACCAGCCTGTCTGTATCTGGCCAGGAACCTTCTGAAATCACCCCGGACTATCTCAGAAAGCCAGATGCTTATGTATCTTAACAGAGTCAGGGAGATTTGGGGGAAGAGACTAGCCTGCCATGGAGCATCCAGGCAAGGAAATGAGCAGATCAAAGCATGGAACTAGAATTCTGAAGATGGAGTGGATGCAGATTTCAATCCTGAGTGATGTCTGTGGCTTTACCTATTTGGGCTGCTTTGTGAAGCAGAAGACTACGCATCCTTTGCCCAGAACAATGCACAGACACAGAATCATTTTAATACAATTTTAAGTGGATTCATGAATGCCCAGAGCCTCCCCAGAGATCCCAGCTAATGGCCCCTGGTACAGGGGATGGAGCAGGAAGTCGTAAGAGGTCAGGTGGAGAGGGAACAAGGAGTTTTAATGTGGGTGGGGGACTATGGGGCAGCAAGGCACTGTTGGTGACGGAGATGCCAGGGAGAGATAGTGACCCAGAAAAAATGTAAGATAAGCCTGGAAGCAGTGTGGTCAGTGTGCTGAACACTACCTGGTATAGGAGAGGCAGGGCAGACCAGGGCCAAGGGGGTGCTGCCAGGGGCAGTGGGGAGGGGAGGCTTTGGGTGGGCGAGCCTGGCATGAGCCTAGCTTCCATGGAGCCCTGGGGGTGGCAACCAGATTGCAGTGGGTTCATGGAGTGTGGGAGGTGGGAAGAGGAGGCGGCGGATGTCGGACATTTGTTCTGGAAGTTTGGCAGCAAAGAGAAAGGGAGGGAGGAAGCAGCTCGGGCTGCTGGGTTGAGAGAAAGGTTCTCGTTGTTTCATTTTATTGGGGGATATCTGAGGAAGCAGCCAATGAAGGGAAGACTCTGAAGACTGTAAAGAGCCCAAACAATCAGACCCGGATGAGCCCAGAGTGCAGGAAGAGTTCACGAGTGTGCAGTCCCGTGGATAAGTGTTCCTGTCTGCTGAGACCCCCGTGGAGCTCTGAGTGGCTCTGGGTGAAGGTGGAGAGGTTTCCCCCAGAGGCAGTTGGCAGTGACTTCTCGGGTTGTAGGGTCCACTCCCAATGGCCCAGGAGGAAGTAGGGTGGGGGCTCCTATTCTCTTCTTTCAAATAGGGAAACTGAGACCCAACAGGATAAGCAAACTAGTGGTTGAGCTGGGTAGGGACATGGGCCTTCTGGTTTCCCATCTAGTGCCCTTGCTGCTGCACCTGGCGGTCATGTTCACATTTCAGGGTACTCTAGGCCAGAGCAGGTGGTGGACCCCTGTGGCTGGCAGCCCTCAACGCCCAGGACACTGTGTCTTCCAGGCAGCCAGAAAGCAATTTCCCAGTGTGAATCCTCTCTTCACAGCCCATTAGCACGGTCCCACATTCTCTACAGCTCTGCCCTCTCTGCAGTCTGCTGGATGCTGGGTGGGGCCTCCCTGCCTGCACACACCAGGGCAGCTGCTCAGCCCTGGGGAGCAGCCCTCCCCTCCTCACCATGGCCTCCACACAGCTCCTCCCTGCTCCATTCATCCTGAGCTTGGCAGGCAACGTCCGCTTTGTTACCGATGATGCTCTGTTCTCACCCCTTTGCACATCATGGCCCCTAGACAGGGCATTGTTTCTTGATCATTTATTATACTCCAGGGACTCTGCTAACTCACAGCCTGATTATCTCCCTGAATCCTCGAACCCTCTGCACAGGGTGGGTATTCTTATTGTTCATATTTTACAAGGGAGAAAACAGGAAGACCACAGTGAAGCAACTTGCTCATAAGTGGCTGAACCATGATTTGTGAACTATGGTTGGGCAGGTCCAGAAATACCTTCTCTTACCCAAATAGAATTGCACTCTTCGATATGGTAGATATTAGCTACATAGAGCAACTTCAAGGAAATCAAATTAAAATTCCTTTCTGTGGTCCCACTGGCCACAGGTCCAATTTGGTACAGTTGTATTGCCCAGTGACTGCCCCACTGAACAATGTGGAGTATTTCCACCACCACAGGAAGTGCCGTTGCACAGCCCTGGGGTACCACACTGAAGCTGGAAAGGCCTCCACACTATCAAGCTTCATCCCCTTGCCAGCCCCCACATTGCCAGTGAAGAAACTGGGGCCCACATCAAGGCCCAGCCCTGCCCACGGCCTCCCAGATTCCATCCTTTCAGCGTCTGCCTGTTTCTTCCTCACAGGCCTCTCCCTCCCTGCATTGCCTGTGACCCTCTTTCTCACATAGACATATATGTTGTGCCCAGAGTGACCCACATGTGCTTGGTCACACCCAGAGCCTCACAGCATCACACACTCAGGGCTAGACACAACCTCCAATAAATATTTGTGGCCAAACACCCTCCCTGCACCCAGGAGCATTGTCCCCCCTGCACCCAAAAGCCCTGCCTCCTCTGCCCACCCCATCCCTTCCCACGCCCACACTCAGATACACTCCCCTCCCCTGGGAACCCAAGAACACTTTCACAAGCACTCCCCTGGCCCTCACACGGGGCCCCCATACCCAGGCCTCACCTCTTCCTCCTGTGGTTACTTCCTCCCAACCCGGTCTCCTTGTCTCTTTCTCCCTGTCCTGTTCCCAAGTTCTGCACCCCTCACCTGCTGGCCGCCTGCTCAGTTCAGGGCCATGGAGAAGAGACCTTTCTGATTTCCAAGGCTGCTGGTCCATGGTTACTTGATTACAAAGGACAAGAATATAGAAATATGCTTTTCTTAACAGGGATAAAAGAAAGAAAAGAGGAAGGAGGGCTGCAGACTTGCTTCTCTCTCCCTCCCTCCCTCCCCACTCTCTTTCTCTCTCTCAGTGCTGGAGATTGAACCCAGGGATGCTTTGTCACTGAGTTACACCCCCAGCCCTTTTTATTTTTTATTTTAAGAGAGGGTCTCACCAGTTTACTCAGGCTGGTCTTGAACTTGTGATCCTCCTGCCTCAGCCTCTGGAGCAGTTGGGATTACAGGTATGCACTACCCTTTCTGGCTCTCAGTCTCACTTGTGCTCCATGACTCTTATCTGCCCTTGTCTTCCTGATCCCTGCCACTGTGGCAGGCAGAGGGTCCTTCCCTCCCACAGATGGAGACTGAGGCTGCCTGGGTAGCAAGAGGGCTCCCTGGCCCAGGCCCTTTCTTCATCTCCTTGGGCCCCTCTCCTCCCTGCTCTGCCTTGTTCTTCTCTGTGTGCTTGACCCTGAGCCAGAGCTTTGCCCAAATAACCTCACCTCGTCTCTCCAGCACATCAGGAGCCCACGCTCGGCTCAGAGCCGTGAAGGGCGAGTTCCAGGCACACAGTCTGCTAAGAGTGGGCCAGGACCGGACCACAGGTCTTTGTGACCACAGAGCCCTGGTTCTTGAGGCTATGCTCCCCTGTCTTTGATGGTTAGGAGAAAAAGTTCACATGATCTGAATTCCCTTCACAAGGTCACTGGGAATATGCCTACTAACTAAGGCCTCAGTTTCCCAGTCTGTTAAAAGGGTTTCACAGTCCTGACTTCTCAGGGTTGCTGTGAAGGTCAAGAAGGAGCTTGGTGCTCATGCACTGGAGGCAAAGAAGCTCTTTGGGTCAGTAATTCTTGGCTGATTTTGATAAATGCCTCCCTTCAAGCACCAGAGGAGAGCCAGGCAACCCTGTCTGGGACAAAATGCATATGCCTAACTTCACAGACCAAGGCCTGGGTTCCTGGTCAAGAACCTCTGATCTCACAAGAGCTTGGCCCTGTCCTGAGGAGCAAGTTTAGCTAGTTAAGACTTTTGTTTCATAGATGGGGCTCTTAGGCCCCTGGCTCCTTGGGGTAGAACCCAGGTTCATAGGGCCCATCAAACCTCCCAGCACAGAGCCCAGGTGATGGTCTCTACTGATGTCGATTCCAGGAGAGGTAGGATGTGTAACAGGACTTCCCCAGAAGGTAGGCAGGCAGGACTGGGCTGGTTGGAAAAGAATCACCTATACCCAGGGTTCACACCCAGGGGTTCTGATTTATTAGATATCTATATTTTTAAAAGATTCCCAGGAGATTCTTTAGCAGCCACTTTGATGACCACTAATTTAAGATCTTTACCCAGAATAGAGCATAGTTTTTCTTATGGAGAAACTACATCCGATCCTCCCTCTCTCCCTCCATCCACCAGACACATATTAATTAACCTCTAGCTCTGGACCTAGAATGGGCTAGATGCTGGTAGATGTGACAAGTTCCAGCCCTGCACTCAGCAGCTGGCCACCTTCCTCTATCCTTGCATTCCTCTCTGTGGAGGTCAGAACCCTTCCCAGATGTGGTCACGTAGCATGTTTTCTGCCCAGGGCTCTTCAGAATCAAGGTTCCTATTTGGCAGGAACCTGAAGGTCCTTGGGTCCATACCCCTGCCTGGGTTTCAGAGATAAGTAGTCACCTGCTGTCCTCAGATGCCTGCTCCTGTCCCTGACACCCTTGCCTAAAAATCCTCTCTTCCTATCTCATTTCTGTTTCTCTCATTCTTGCTTATATCAACCTCCTGCTCCTGCAAGGAACACTTACAGAGGCGCATTTGGTATCAGGTACCATTTGGGTCCCTGGTGCCAGGGCATAGAGAGGGAAGTGCAAGTTCTTGCCCCTAGGAACTTACCCAGCTGGGAGAGACAGGGAGGTGGACAAGCTGCTACCACCCTGGACGAGATGGGAAGTATGGAAGCATGGTATCGTGGTATAAGACATATAGTTGATCTTGGGCCTGGTTGTTGAAAGAGCTCCTAAAACTCTAGTAATTTCCTAAGGGATAGGACTGTCCAGAGCATCTTGATTTCTAATATTTGGTCTTTTATCCCCATTCCTGACATAGAACTCTTAATCCCTTGGAATTTCCTAGGTGATAAGGACGTCTTTTGTTTGAATAAGGTGACGCTCAGTGGTCTCCTGGATGGAGCTGGTCATCAAAGATCAAGATGTGATTTGCTTAGAAGCCTTTAGCCCCACTCCCACCTTCTGGGAAGGTGAGAGGACTGGGGACTGAGTTAATATTTGCTCATACACATGTGATGAAGCCTTCATAAGATGCTGAAGGGGTGGGGTGCAGAGACCTCTGGGTGGTAAACATCCATGCGGTAGGAGGTTGGCACACCCCGGGTCCGGAGAGGCAGAACCCCTGTGCTCAGGATGCTTCCCAGCCTTGCCTACCTGGTAACTGGCTGTTCATCTGTGTCCTTCAACATACCTTTTATTCTATAATAAGTAAATGTATTTCTCTGAACTGTGTGAATCATCATAAAGAATTCTCTAGCCTAAGGAGGGAGTTGTGGGAACTTCCAGTTGCTAACAAAGTTGGACAGAAGGTAACTTGGGGACTCACTGCTTGGGATTGGCATCTGAGGTGATGGAGCTGTCTTGTGGGATGGGACCCTTAACCTGTGGGGTCTGCACTAACTCTAGATAGCGTCATGATTGAATTGTGGGACACAACTGGTGTCCGCAGAGTAGAATGGGTTGGTATGAGAGAAGCTGCCTCTATTTGGTGACCAGAAGCACTGTGGGAGTCAATAAGGAAAAGGACATTTTTCTACACAGGGGGGCTCCAGAGCACAGAGGAGGGACCCCACAGCAGGAGAAGAGTCTTGTGAGGGTCACAGGGCCTACCGCTTTCCTTCTGGTAAGGAACAGGCAGAGGTGCACATGCCAGAGAGGCCCCATGGTTGTTCATGGATTCTGGCCTTTAACTTTCCTATAAGGTCATACTTCAAGGTCCCTCATGTTCATCCCACCCCTGTCTTCCTCTCCCTTCTCTAGAGCTTCCTGACCACTCACTTCCTGCTGCCCAGGTGTGGATTCAGTGATAGCAGACCCAGGTTGTGAGCAGGGCACACATCCTGTCAGAGGCCTCCTCTGCTCTTGTTGGCCTCATCTGTGTGACTTGGACCTGCCTGTTATCTTGGGTGGGAAGATTGAAACTTGGAGACTCCGTTGGGGAACCTGGGCAGGAACCTGAGTGGGCTCATTGGGTGTGGAAGTCAAACACCCAGGAATGCCGATCTCAGAGTTGCGGCTCTGACTGTAACTTGCTGTGTGACCTTGAGCCATCTACCCTGAGCTACAGTGGACCTCAGAGTCCTGAGCCTCCACTCATCATGGGGAATCAGAATGGGCATTTTTGCAAGATGGCTGGATGAACATTTGCGTTTGGGAATCCTGCCCAGGAGCTCCTCTTCTTGCCATTGGTGTGTTTAGGGCAGTGATACTTGTGGCCAAGGCTGCTGTCAGGTCCCTTGGAAGCCTCCTCAGTATGAGTGGTCTGGTCGGATTACCTCTGTGTGAAGGAGTGCATGGTGGCAGCTCAGCTTCAGATCAAGTTCTTAGGCAGGTCCTGTCCTCAAGTCCTTTTGGGATAAGAAACCAATAGGGAAATACCTGGTCAATATCTATACTTCTAGATTTTCTTAAAAAACTAAATGATGTGGGTGACGAGCTCCATTCCATGTGACAATAATCCATTTCCCCATGAGCTCTGAAACTCACAGTCCTTGCCCCAAGTTCTCTTCTGGTCACGGATATTTTGAGGATAAAATCCCAGGAGCCTCTTAAAACAGGAAAGGATGCTCAGCCTCACTCTTAAAATGATAGTTAAAAACTAAATCAGTATCAAGTTGTCATTTTCCATCTCTCTTACCAGCAAATGTAAAAAAAGTTCGATAACACACTGTGTGGACATGGGTAAAGGAAATTGTTCCCCTCACATACTACTGGGAAAGTAAATTGGTGCAATCACTAAGAAGCACAGTTTCAGTCTTTATCAAAATTTCCAAACAACACCTACCCTTTGACCAAAAAAAAATCCATTCTTGGAATTCATGCCACAGATGTGTGCACACATGGGAAATGTAATTTAATACCGAAATACAAGGTTAGTCAATGTAGTGCTGTTGGAATAACTGAAGATTGAAACTAACCCAATTGCCCTTCACTAGGAAACTGGCTGGTAAAGTACAGGACAGTCACACAATTATGTATTATATAATGAGGAGCTCTTTATGTTTTGATATGAAGAACCATCTCCAAAATACATTACTAACAGAGAAAAGGAGGGTACAGAACAGCATGTCACTCCAGTGGCCTTTGTGTGGGGGTGGGTATCTGCATAAAGAGGCACAAGGGTCAGCAGCAGTGGCCATCTCTGGAAAGGGGACCTTGGAGGCTGGGGTACAGGGTCAGGAGGGAGTCTTTTCACTGTCTGTACTTTTTTTAAAAAGTCTTTTGAACTTTGAGTCCCGTCAATGTGTAACCTACTCAAAGAATAAAAAAAGCTAAAAATTTTAAGAGACCTAGATTCTGTGGTTCTACCACTACAGGATTCCAAAGCTTTGCAACTTGGTGAGCTTAAGTTTTGATGACTCTGGGAGGCTGATCTTGAGTGAGACTCAGCTTCTGGGTCCCTCTCTGGGTCTCTCCAGCCACGCTGTTCTGAGCTGGGTCGCAGGAGCCCCTGTGTACCTGAGCAGCTTGACGGAGGCTTCCCTTCCAGCATGGTGCAGATGTGTGAACTCTAGTGTCTCCAAGGACACGGCCCCGGGCCCCTCACCTTCTCTGCCTTCTCTGTCCTCCCAGGGGAGCCTTCTCAGTCGTGCGCAGGTGTGTGAAGGTGCTGGCTGGCCAGGAGTATGCTGCTAAGATCATCAACACCAAGAAGCTCTCAGCCAGAGGTAGGTGCTGGCCCAGGCCTGCCCACTTCTGGGCTCCTCTTCCCTGCCACCCCTCCACCCCTGGGCTTAGAACCAGGACCCAAGTCCCTCCCCATGGATGATGACATGTTTGGGGGCTCTTGTTCCTGAGGGTCTAATGAGGAAAGACCCCTCCCTCTTCCTTTCTCAGGGAATCTAGGCCGGAGGCCATAGCCTCTCCCAGAAGGCCCAGCTCTCTTTCCCACACCAAGTGAAGGCCAACGTGCCTGGCAGGACTTCCTTTCCCTGCTCTTCTGCTACTTCCCTTCATTTCTTACCTCCAGAAATGCTCCTGCCATACTCTCTGCCCAGATACCCTAACCTGGCTCCTTACATGGCTGGCCCTGTCTCAACCTTCAGGTCTCAGTTTTGTGTCACATCCGTATATCAACTTCCCTGACCACCCGGTCTGAGGGGTCTCCCCCTTTTCTCTTTCATACTGTTTATTTCCACCATGGCTTTCCCCTAACCTAGTCTTGTCCTATTTGCTGGTCTGTCTCCTTGTTTAACATCTCTCTTTCTTGACTATAAGCTCCAAGAGGGTGGGCGGGTCTCATTCAGAACTGTCCGCTCAGCACCTGGGACAGCGCTCACACTAGGTACTCCAAGAGCCCAGTGAACTCCAGGTGAGCTCTGGTTCAACACCCCAGCCCGCTCTCTGTTCCTTAAACAAGTGGTCTGGGATGTGACTAGGTTTTGGAAAAGATATCCAGCTAATTCTAATTTGCAGAAAGGTTTGGGAAACACAGCCCCAGGACCACTGGCAGCATCAGCATGCCTGGGAGACTATTAGAAATTCAAAGCACTGGGCCCCACTCCAGGCCTAAAAGACCCAGCACTGCATTTTAACAAGGTGCCTAGATGAGTCACATGGGCATTCAAGTTTGAGACGGTTGCCCAGAAAACTCCTCCCCATTGGCATGTGTTTAGGGGCAGTAATGGCAGTGACCACAGTCTGTGTGTTGGAGAAGATGTTGTCTTCAAAGACACCAATGTCCATCCCAAAGGAAGCCGTGTGCGAGGGGCTTCTGGGACCACCTGCTGAGGGGGGAATTCTGCTGGGTGGTGTGGGTGCAGTGGTGGGCTGTGCAGAGGATGGGAGACATGGCATGAGGGGCAGACTTAGCGTCCCTGTGTTTGAGAGGCGCAGCTGTGTCTGGGCCAGGGCCTGGCAGGCTTAGGCTTCCTGGAGGTCCTGCACATGCTGTACAGGATGCTCCCACTGCTCCCTGCAGGCCTCCCAGCAGGTGCCATGTTGGTTTCTGTTGCTGCCCTTCACCTCTCCAGTTCCGTGTTGTTGGAGCCAGTGCTTCTCCTGGTCACTGACTTCTCCTGGTGTGCTGCAGGGACAAGAGACTCAGCAGAGGGGGAAACTGGAGGTGGGGCCTCTGAAGGTCCAGAGCTTGCACATGGCATGGTCAGTATGAAAAGGCCAGACTCAAGGAAATTCCAGAGCCGGGGCAAGGAGCAGGGTGGGCAGGAAAGCTGGTAGGAGTCTAGCAGCCTGGCTTTCATGACCAGAGGCCAGGATTGGCTCTATCATTGCTATGTGACTAGAGGTAGTCTTGTGCCTACTCTGTGCTTTGTATCTCTGAGGATCAAGGGAGCTGTCCCAATCTTTGAGATATAGTGGAGATGTGCTTAGAGTCATGACATGGTGGTGACAGGATGAGGTTGTCCCAAGAGAAGTGTTAGGAATGGAGATCTCCCTGGATGCTGGGGGACTGGAGGGCCTCACCACCATCTCAGGGGCACATTCATACACACACACACACACACAGAGGCGGAGAGACAGGTGCACAGGAGAGTGGTAAGGCCACTGCTCTGTTTGGGAAGGTGACTAAGTGTTCCCAGGACAGTGTGCACTCTGGCTATGCCAGCAATCACCGCCAAGACCCTCTCTCTGGCTATTGGTTGAACTTTAGCCTCCTGGGAGGAAGGTGGCCCAGCCTAGGTGAGTGTGTGGAGGGTGGGGGCGGGGAAGGTGTCAGGGAACATTCCTGAAGAAGTCTGCCAACTGCCAGGCTCTTCTCCCAGCGGGAGAGGAGGAGCAGGCTTCTTTGTTTGCCACTCATGGTGCCTCCAGGGGGGTCTAATGCTGAGAATTTGGCAACACACTCTGAATTTCTCCTGCTGGCACTCCTGGGGGGGACTTCTGGCAGCTCCCAGCAGGGGCTGTGCCCACAGAGAGTTGGGGGGCTGGGGGTTATCTGTCTGACCCTCCCAAGGAGCTGTGGTTTCCCTGTCCCCAACCCGCCTGGCCTATCCTAGCAAGTGATTCCCAAACCCAGGAGCCAATTTTATATGATCTTCAAATCAATCTTAAAAAATGCTTATAGTATAATTCAAAAAACTATAAAGAAACGAAATGAAAAGTAAATTTTGCCTGTTCCAACCCTTGCCAAATGTCCCTGGGAGTCTTTTTAAAAATGCAGCTGCCCGAGTTCTGCAGCTGAGGGTTGGATTCAGTCGATGAGGCACGAGCTCCCACGTGGCAGGAATCTGGTCACTGCAGCTGGCTAGCAAAGGCTCAGTGCCCACCCACCAGGGGCTCCCCATGTCCCTCCTTGTTGGGGTTCTGGGCATTTAGGTGTGTCTGGTGCAGCCAGAGGGACTGGTCTGGGTACTATGACCTCCTGACTCCGTGCCCCACCCCCAGCACAGAAGGCTCACTACCTAGGCTCCCAGAGGGTGAGGCTCAGCACTGGGTGGAAACAGAGCAGGAACTCATTGGGCTCTATCTGAGTCCATTCGGGTCCTGCGAGGAGCCCCGAGGAAGCAGTAGGGCACCCGTCTCCTTTCTTCCCCAGTCTCCTCCCCACCCCTTGCCTGGACCTTAGAATTACTTCTCCAACCTTCCAGGACGGGGAGCCCTGTTGCTGCCCTATGGAACCAGGGGCCGTTTCCTGTTCCCAGGCTTGAGGTCTCTTTCCTCCATGGCTCATGTGCCCAGCTGCCTGCTGGAGCCCAGCCCCTCTGGATACAAAACCCTGCCAGCTGTGTGTCTATACTTCCTCCCAGGCCTGTCCCGTCCTGCCCTGCCCTGCTCAGACTATCTGGCCCCGGGACTTCACTTCAGTGTCCACCAACTTAACCTCGACACCCTGTGAGGTGAGCCAGGGAGGGAAGAATGTTCCCAAGATGTCATTGTGGGCATTAGAGACAATACTGCCAGGTTCCCAGGCAGGAAACTGGAGACTCCTGGCTTTCTGAGACTTCTTGCCAGTGGGGGGTCTCTCCTGAGCTGGATGGATTGATTAGTTAATTAATAAATGATTAGAAAGGGAGGCAACACAGGACAGTGATTATGGATGTGGACTGAAATCCAGCTCTGCCATTTGTCTGCACTGGTACCCTGGTAAGCTGCTTGGGAGCTTATCTTAGACCCTGGGAACATGGCAGACACCAACAGAAGAGATCTGCCCTCTGTGTGCCTGTTTTCTAGGGAATGAAGCTGAAGAACATTAAACACATAAATAAGCTGGGTACTTTCAGGAAGAGAGGAGTGATGGAAAGAAAGACCGGTTACTGGGGAAGTGGTGTGACAGGAGGGATGCTCTTAGAAAGCAGCCAGGGAAGCTCTCTGGGAGATGACATTGTCCTATGACAATGTCAATAGGAGGGAACTGCCTATGACAGAAGGCAGCCATGAACTGTCCCAGGGGAAGAGTATTCCAGGCAGAGTCACAGCATGTATAAGGGGCCTGAGGAACAAAGAGGCTTGGCATGCCTGAGGCCAAGGTGGTACTGTGGCTGTTGTTTCCTGCCCACTGGAGGCAGTGTCTGGCACGCTATTGCTGGCGATGGTGAGGAGTCTAGATCGTATCATAAGTACATTGGGGAGCTGTTGGAGTTCGACACCAAGGAGTGACAGGATCTTACTTATATTTTTAAAAAAGCTGCTTGTTGGGTGCAGTGGCACACGCCTGTAAACCAATGATTGGTGCGGGGTGCAGGTGGCTGAGGCAGGAGGATCACAAATTTGAGGCCAGCCTCAGCAACTTAGTGAAATCCTGTCTCAAAATAAAAAAAAACGAAAAGGACTGGGGATGTAGCTCAGTGGAAAAGTGTCCCTGGGTTCCACACCCAGTACTGCAAATTAATAAATAAATAAGTAATAAAATGAAAGCCACTTGACTGCCATGGACGATTGTGTGGGGCAGGTAGTGGGGTCCTCAGAGCTCTGTGTTCTAAAAAGGCCACCCAGCCAAGTGATTTTGATGAGGAGGTCAACATTTTTTATCATTGGACTTCCATTTCCCCATCTACACAAGAGAGCAAGACCTCAGAAGTCAAGAGAAACAGGGTCCCTGTCCTGAGGTTCTCTATACATTAGAAATTGACGGTGTTGCAAACAGGGTTATAAATGTATACATTGGCATCCAATAAATGATGTGAGAGGTACAATGCAGGGCATTTGTGCTATGCCCAAGATATAAGACTTATAAAAACAGTAGCTCCCAGCATAGCAGTTGGGAGGTCTGGTAACCTGACGCAAGTTGAACGTTGTGTGACCTCCATACCACCAGTGGAGCTGTGTTCCTGGCTAACCTCACATGGAGAAAACACCAAAATTTCAGATTTGGGCTCTGTATGTGTAGCCTGGGCCAGAAGATTCCCTCTCCCCTCTGACAAACCTGGCCTTGACCTGCCCGACTTCTGGTTCTGTGGGCCTGGGGTAGGGGGATCCATACGTAGCAGGGAGAGGATCCATTTCCCTCTGAGTACTCCCAGTTAGCCTTTGAGGGGAAGCCCCTCCTTTGCTCAGGAATGAACATCCTTTCCCCTGGATGAAATGGGAAGGAGGGGAGTTGGGATACCCCCACGCCGGGCCCCCTCCTCTTCCCTAGCCAGCAGCATGTCTTTCACCGGGGAGTTGAGCCTATGGAAACTGAATTGGACTTAATTGCTTTGCGGATGGCAAAGCCGCATTTCAGCATCGATCTTGGCTTTGGTGCCTGGAGGACAGCCAGTGACTGCTCTAGTGGAGGAGGCAGGGGAGAGGGGAGCCGGGTGCCCAGGAACAAGTATTGGGACTTTCTCCACCTCTGTCACCTTCCCAGGTGCCTGCTCTGGAAGGGCCATTCAGTGGTCTGGGTTACAGTTCCAGTTCAGCCTCTGCGCATCCTCCTGAGTTCCCTTCTGTGGGCTCCACCTTTCCCATGGGCAGATGGGGCAGGTGGAGGTGGTGGCTTTGAGTTGGGACATGGAGAACAGCACAGCAGGGTTTAAAGCCCAACTTTGAAGTCTTACTGCCTGGGTACAAAGCATGGCTCCCTCACTCACCAAGCGGGTGATTGGAGGCGTCTGCTTACTCTCTGAACCTTTGTTCCCTCCTCTCTGAAACCACAAAAATGATAGTACCTCCCTCAAAGGATTGTCATGAGGACTTTAGTGGCATATAAAACAGTGTACAGGAGCTGGCACACCGTAAATACAAGTTGAGCATCCCTAATCCAAACATTCCCAGTCCAAAATGCTCCAAAATTCAAAACTTTATGAGAGTTGACATGTATCCACAAGTGGGAAATTCCACTCCTTGAAAATTTGGGTCATATACAAAGCTATTAAAAATACTATATAGAATCACCTTTCAGTCTGTGTTTAAAATGTAAAATGAAACAAAAGAATTTTGTGGCACATTGAGTCCCATCCCCAAGGTATCTCATGATGTATATGCAAATATCCCGAAATCTGAGAAAACATTTTTTTTTGAACTCTGAACAGTTCTGGTCTCCCGTGTTTCAGATGAAGGACTCAAGTCTGTATTCTTCATTTGCTAGTAGTTTCTCTTTAACCATTTTGTTTTAAAAAGTAAGGTATTAGCTATGGAATTGTGAGAAACATACCATAAAGGGATTTGGAAAAACTCAGCTTCAGTTCAGACTCTGCCACCATGGAGGCCTCGGCTTGCTCAGGCTGCTGCCTCCTTGTCTGTAAGATAGGGATGGTGAGGCCCACTGCCCAGGGAAGGCAGGGCCTGTGAGTGGGGTGGCAGGGAAGGATGACTGTTACCAGGAGCTGGAGAGTCAGAGACACAGGTGTCAGATCCTGAACAAGGCCTCTTTCCATGGTGGGTGGAAACCCAGGGGCCTTCGACAGGGGTCATGGAAGACAGGGTAAGAGCGCCAGACAAGGCTGAGGCTGCCGCCTACCCTATGGTCCCTGGTCCCAGAGTCCTCTGAAAGGGAATTGGTAACAGCTCTTCTGGAGAGAATAGCCTCTCCCTCAGGAAGGTTCACGCATCAATCATTTGTTCCTTCATTCAGCTATTCTTGAGCACCTACTGTGTGCCAATCATTCAGGTACAACACAGACCCTGCCCTTAAGGATTAGATGTCCATGAGAAAGAGGAGCATGTTGTCCAGGGCTCTGAGAGTGCAGAGGAAGGCCCTGCCAGCCTGCCAGTCAGGACAGGTGGCCAGGAGCTGCTGACACCTATGGACGGGTGGGAGCGAGCGATGGCCGGTGAATGACAGCTGGAGGTTGGGAGATGTTCCTGCTGGCAGACTGGAGGTGTGGCGCTCAGTGGGGACGTCTGGCTGGAGCATAGGGCAAGGGGCAGGAGCTGGACTCAGGGCATCCTGGCTGCTTGGCGCTTGGGCCTTGTTATCCAGGAAGGGGCTTAAAGAAGGCCTGGGCTCTGAGAGCCCTGGAAACAGAGGCCCACAGAGGGGGGGACTCACCCCGCTCCCTGCCCCCCACTCATCCCACTGCCTTCCTGGAGTGCCCAAAGACCAGCTCCTCCCTCCCACTCAGCTGCCCCAGCAGGGGGAGATGGTAAGAGGCCACAAGGAGGAGAGGTGGGAGGAGAGGCTGGAGCTGGAGGTCGCTCCCTCCCCTGACACTCACCCCAGCACTTGTTTCAGACCATCAGAAGCTGGAACGTGAAGCCCGCATCTGCCGCCTGCTGAAGCACCCCAACATCGGTAAGCCTGGGGGGCGTGGGTGCCCACTTGGCGGCCCGCTGCTTGGCGCCTCCTGGTGGGTGCGGGCTGCGTGGAGGACAGCTGCTCTCTTCTCTGGGGTGGAGGCGGTGGAGGTGGGAAGGGGGGCGTCTCTAATGGTTTCCACCTTCCCGGAGACCAGCTTGTTTTGGGGGAAGGTGAAGAAAAGGCCCTTCCTGCCTTCCCACACTGCCGGCAGCCTCCTTCGGAAAAGCTGTTTCAGGAAAGCTCCCGAGGCCCAGAAAAAGAGGAAAATAGGCCAGGGAGAGCACTTGGCCTTGACCTGCGCCCACTGCCCAGACCTGTCCCCTGCTGAGTCAGCTTCCTCTGAACCCTGTTACCACCTGCCCCTGAGAGACTGGGCCCAGGGAGGGCCAGGACAGAGCCAGGGCAGCAGTGCTGAGTCCTCTTACTGTACAACTGGGGAGCTGTCCCCTGCTCCTCAGAGTCAGGAGGAGAAGAGTGCAGCTTTCCAGTCTGGTTCTGTCAGGGAATCGCCGTGTGACCTTGGGCAGGGGCACTCCCCTTTCTGAGCCACACTCCCCCGTCTTTGTGAGGAGAGGGCTGTCCAGGTAGGACTGGTCCTTCTGTAATCACTGGGGCACTTTGTGAAAAGTGCTTCTGACTCACTGTCTGGGGTGGGACCCGAGATGACTGCTGAAGGAGAGCACGTGTTGAGAGTGAGGTCTCCAAGCTCCCCAGGGACGGCTCCACCTCTGACAGTGCCACGCCTGGTCTCTGGGGAGGGAAGCGTGTCTGTGTGCCCGGGCACCGAGGGTTAACTCCCTGCCAGGGAGAGGTTCCCTCTGCTATTTATGCTGAGGAGGCTCCTCCCTCCCACTGCACAGCAGCAGCCAGAAGCCAGAGCCAGCGGCAAGGAAGAGGCAGCCAGGCACTGGCCTCAGGGAGGGACCCTGTTTGGCCCCTGTCCCCATGGTTAACTTGCCACTGGGTGGCCTTGGGCAGTGCTTCTGCTCAGGGCCTTGCACCCCGCCACTGTGATGGAGCAGGTCTGAATGATCCCTGACTACAGACCTGGTGTTCTTACAAAGGCTGTGAGCTGCAGGGTGGGGGCGGGGAGAGGCTGCCTAACTGCAGCTGTCTCAGGTCAATGCGCCTCTCCCGTGCGCCTCTCTCCCCCTCCCGTTCCCAGCCACATGGGGAGCAGTGAGTGATGGGCTGATGGGCTCTGGGGTAGATAGACTGCAGCTCAAATCCTGGGTTTGCTGCTCAATTGCTGTGTTACTCTGGACATATTGCTTAACCACTCCGAAGCTCAGTTTTTTCTGGAGAATGGAAATGATACCTGCCCCCTAGATGTGATAATTAAATAGAGCACAGTGCAGTGACAGATCTGAGACAAGTGCTTTGTGATGACTGAGCTGCCCTTCCCAGTCCTCTCTTTCCTGCAGAACAATCTTATCAGAAGACGCCCTCTTTCCTGAAACTTGGTAAGATTATCATTGCTCAGAGCCATTGAGATTGGTCATCAGTGGAGACACGAAATAACATCCTGATTAAGAGGATGACTTTGGGTTCAGACACATCAGGTCTCAATCTCAGCTCCACTCTTTACTAGGCGTTTGAGACTGGAGGGATGTGAACTTCTCTGACCTCAGTATCCTCCTCTGTGAAGTTGAAATAATCATGGTACCCACCTTCCAGGACTGTTGGATAGGTTTAATGAGACAGTGCACTTGGCCCGAAGCTATGCTCAGAAGTGATAGCTATCTTTTCCATCCATGTCATCATCACTGAGACACCTTCAAACACCTGATGTCAAGGGCTCCTGAAGACATACCACATGACAAGGCCCCCAGTAGGCACTGAGGATGGTGGAGAAAGGAGGACAGGGTGGGCATGACTGGACACAGGGCCGTGGAGAGCAAAGCTGAACACCCAGCCAGGTAAACCTCGGAGAAGTCTTGAGCTATGGCCAGGGCTGGAAGGGCCTGGGAGGGGCCCAGATATCCTCCCAGTGAGTCCTTCCGAGTAGGCTGCAAGGAGACACAGATGTGGCTGCGGAGTCTGCGAGGCGAGTCTGTGCCCAGACAAACTAACCTGCATCTTATCAGCCTGCTTGGCCGCTCCAGACCCGGGCACTGCCCACCATCCACATGTGGTCACTGCCCAGCCCCAAGCCGACCAGGTCAGGGAGGTGCCTGGCTCCGCACAGGTGGGTCCAGCCGTGCCATGCTCAAAGCACTTACCTCCCAGGTCCAGCTGGGGAGCAGTACTCTGCTTTCTGGACCATCACCACCCGTGGTGGGGCAGACCCCAGAAGGCCACCCCAGGGCTCAGGGAACTTGGCCTGTGCTAGGACAACCTGAGAGCTTGGTAGGTGACATGGACTGGGAAAGGGAAGCGTGACTGGTCAGGGGTGAAGACGGCACTGTCTTCATTTGCGGAGCTCTTCTAGCACTGAGTACTATGCTAAGTACTTTACAAGAACCGTCTCATTAGTACCTGGAGAGGCCAGTTCTATCAGCACTCCCATGAGAGATGGAGGCTCAGAAGGCCGAGTCTTTGCCCAAAGACACGCAACTTGTGAGAGGCAGACCCAGGAGGTGGTCTCAGTAAGCCTGACTGCAGAGTCCGTGTTCTCAGTCATTCCCTGGAGCTTCCCAAGTGGGCATCTGGGTGCTGTGTCAGGAGGCACAGGGAAAAAGACGAGGGCTGCCCTTCCACCTCAGGACGGAAGTTGTACCCACTGGAAGCAGCACAGGAACGTCAGAATTTCATCACTACAGTCGCATAAATGAAAACTGGGTTACAAATGTGTTCTGTGACAATATTTTAAAGTCAAATGACAGCATGACAATGGTCCAATCACTCCACCAGGAGGCAGGGCTATGACTATAGCCTGTTGTCTTTGAACCCTGCCTTTCCCTTTGGGCTTTGACTGGGGCGCTCCTCAGGGCAGCCTCCTGATGGGAGGGGAGGCTGTGTGTGAATACAGCACCCCATGGGGTTCTGTCCCCAGGGCTCTGGGGTGGATTCTATTTTCTTTAGGGACTGAGGCAGACTCTGGTACTGATGTGCAGGTGGTGCACCGCCTACATCGGGGCTGAAGTTCAGGCTGTGTGCCCTGCCTGGTGACTTAGAGGGGCAGCATTTTATAATAGAACAAAGTCATCACTGAGCAGCTCCACAGACCCCCCTACCTTCTCTATTCATTTCCCTGAATCCTGAGCATGGGTCTAGGACCCCGGTCTTTTGGGGGGCTCCTTCCAAAAGGAGCCAGTTCTGAAATTCCTTCCTGAGATGGTTCTGGCAGCAGCTTGGCTTCTCAGAGCTTCTCACACTCAGAAAAGGGACGTTAAGACCACTTCCCACTAGAGTGGACAGGAAGGGTCCTCTCCCCAAGGATCCAGTTGGAGGAAGACGGAGAAAGAAAAGGGTCTTTTTCACCACTTCACCCCAACACACTCAGAATCCACATTTATAGCAGATAAACGAGAAGACAAATTCTTCTTGAAGTATCTCCCGTAGATCTCCACCTAGAGCTGAAATCGGAGGCTGTGTGCTTGCATTTGATGTGTGGCATCTGGATCTTCTCAGTCATATGTGCATGTCATCTCAGGTCAGGCTTCCTGGAGTCAGAGCCCAAGACAGGGGTTGGGATGCTGCAGGCAGCTGGCACTCACAGCAGTCAGGGCTGGAGGCCCCTATTTACTGAAGAGAATGTAGGATTGCTGGATTCCATCAATCAAGTATGTAGTTAAATACACATATGAATTTTAAAAAGGTAAGCCTGCATTTACTTTGAAATGCACTAAAAATTAAAATAGATTAATAGAGGAACAGTTAGAAGTGTAGTAAAATAAGTATAGGAAAACAGGAATCTGAGCAGTAGGTACATGGGTATTCACATTAACTGTATGTGTGGCTTTTGAAATTAATGAAATGTTGTAGATTAAAGCAGGATTATCCTGCGTACATCTTGAGTTTTTTTTTTTTTTTTGCTTTAAATATATTTAAAACATTTTTGTCCTTATGTAAGTGTGTATCCTTATTTAAGCATGTCTAAAAATTTTAGCCTAGTGCAGTGGCACATGCCTGTAATTCCAGTGACTTGGGAGGCTGAGGCAGGAGGATCGCAAGTTCAAGGCCAGCCTCTGCAATTTAGCGAGACCCTCTCTCAAAATAAAAAATAAAAAGGTCTGGGGGCATAACTCAGTGGTAGAGGGCCCCTGGGGTTGATCCCCATTACCCCCCCCCAAAAAAAAAAGTCTTTAAATTTTAATTTAAATCTGTGTCCCAGTCATTCTCCATTTCTGGTGCCCAGTTCCCATCCCCTGTAGGGATCCATTTGGGACTGTATCATACCTGCCTTCTAGTCCACTTTCAAAACTTTATGTGCAAATATGAAAGTCATAGCAATTTAGGGAACTCAATATTGAGTTAGAGATACAGGCATGTGGCAAAAATTCAGTAACACTATGGTTTCCAGTG